>NC_060140.1:105270084-105576259 GCF_021461385.2 Schistocerca piceifrons
TTGACCATTGCCTTCTCGCAATGTAACTTTAAGGTTTCTTAAAATTCCATTGTGATGAAGACATCCTTAGAGATGTCGAAACCTAGGTCATTGTACCACACAGTTATTTGCAATAGGTTGGCTTTGTGATTCCTACGTTGAAAATTATATACTGTTACTGATAGACAGCCATGTTTAAAACTGTAAGTGTCGGGAAGTTGTTTCTAACGGTGTTTTTTTGGAGTGAAGCGAAATGTGGACGATAAGCAGTTCAGACAAGATGAGAATAGGAACTTTTGACATGTGTTACCTACAGAAGAATGTGGAAGATTACACGGGTAGATCGAACCGATAACGAGAACGTGCAGAATCGAATTGGAGAAAAAAGAAATGCGTCGCACAACTCGATTAAAAGAGGACATAATTTAATAGGACACATTCTGAGGCGTCAAGGAATCATCGCCGGCCGGGGTGGCCGAGCGGTTCTTGGCGCTACAGTTTGGAACCTCGCGACCGCTACGGTCGCAGGTTCGAATCCTGCCTCGGGCATGGATGTGTGTGATGTCCTTAGGTTAGTTAGGTTTAAGTAGTTCTAAGTTCTAGGGGACTGATGACCTCAGATGTTAAGTACCATAGTGCTCAGAGCCATTTTTGAAGGAATCATCGTCAGTTTTGTGTTGGATGGAAGAGTGGGGGAGGGGGGGGGGGTAAAAATTGTAGGGGGAGACCAAGGCTTGAATGCATGAGCAGGTTCAAATGGAGATAAAGTGGCTTGGCAATGACAGACTGGTGAGGGGAGCTACATCAAACCAGAATTCGGATTGAAGATCATGTCAGCGTCATCACTGACGTGATCTATCGACATACCACTAGTGCTTCTGGGGAACTGTTTCTTCTACTCCTGTACATTATGTACTTCGTACCCGCTGCTGGTGATTCATTTCATCGTGGTTGGTCATAAGTGAACTGAATTTCAATAATTTCCCTTGATACTGTGATAATGTCGGTGTCACTAACTTTAGGCCTAAGGTACACAGAAAATGTTTGTGAAGGAGCACGATGACTGTTTACTGTACTCTCAATGTTTCACTGTAAACCCGCCTCTGATTTCCGCTTTCATCTTTATAGCGTGCGGCACGGCAGAAAATACTCATGAGGTAAATACTCGTGTGTGATGTATAACTCTGATACCGGCGACGTTTTCCCTTTTTTTCCCCCACATCTGCGACGAAGCACTAGCAACATGAAACGAAAACATGCACGTTATTACATTTTATCGGTTTTCCGCCGCGGAACCGTGTCCAAAATACTTACTGGGATTTTTTTTGTGCGTTTTGTAGTTGCCTTTTGCGAATCGAAGAAAGATCGGTGGCAGTTCGTTCCCCGCCAGCGGGAATGTCAGATAATTTAATTAGCATATTTGCCCCGCCTGTTGCAAGACCGACCGGGACTAATTTCGTTTCAAACGAGACAGAAAATATTATTAAGATTGTTGTCACTGGGAGGGGGGGCGGCCGGAAGGGGGATTGGCGTAGCGTATAATAAAGCTTTTAAATTAAATTAGCGCTACACTGGCGCTTCTGTCGGAACAGCGCTGCGGACTCCACAAGTCAAACACATTTTAGTTTAATTAAAGTAATTAACTCGCCAACCCCCACTCCTACGCCCCTCTCGATGGAGCGTGTGTGAGTGTAGCAAGTGCGCGCGCTCCGCCTGTCACCGCGCATAATGTTTACCGCGTTACAGTTATTAACTCGGGCCGTGTGTGCGGCCGAAATTATACGAATGACGGCAACTGTCAGCTCCGCTAACGTCAACACTGGCCGGCCACTCCTCCACCCCGACTGCCCGCGCCCCGCCACGCACAGTGGAGTCCACCCGACACGGGGCGCGCGCTGCTGCTGCTGCTGCTGCTACAGCCGGGGCCGCAGCCGCTGCCAGTCCGCCAGTGCCCGGTAATTAATCTCCCATTCAGCCGTTCGACTTACCGCCGGAAGCCTCTCGCGGGCCGTCATTCACGGCTTAGCACGTAATTTCGCGACGATTACCGCGCCAGGTAATGCCCGCCGCCGGCATCTACTGTCCAGATATTACTGCCCTGCGCGCTCCTGATTTAGTGTTCCGGGCTGCTGCCGCCGCCGCCGCCTCCCGTGTCTGTCTGTCCGTCATACGCGCGCGCCTGTCACATTGTTCACCGTCCCGTTCGACTTCCCAAATTAGTACTTGTCCAGCGTGGCTGCAGCTCGATGTTGGGTGCTTAATCTTCTAACTCTGTGTGCCCACTGCACATCACGCAGCTGTATGTGGTTCGACTGGGAAACTCTGGCTGCAGCGAACCCCTCCATTTGATGTGAAGCATCTCCGTATTCGGAAGACGCACCATTCACCGAGAGGCCGATACCGCGAACTTTCTGTAACACTGGACGCTCTCCGATGCGCAGTTACAGCGTACTCGCGTGACCTGGTATTGTGTAAACTGCGCCCAGTGAAATTTGCACCCAGAAAATATCGAGTTCAAATGGCTCTGAGCACTATGAGACTTACCATCTGCGATCATCAGTCCCCTAGCCTTAGAACTACTTAAACCTAACTAACCTAAGGGCATCACACACATCCATGCCCGAGGCAGGATTCGAACCTGCGACCGTAGCAGCAGCACGGTTCCGGACTGAAGCGCCTAGAACCGCTCGGCCACACCGGCCGGCGGAAAGATCGGGGAAAAGTCCACCGTACCCCATGTCCAAACTCCCCAATTTGCCCGTCAGGCAGAAGAGTAGAGAGCTCATGCGTGCGTTTGTTTCATTCGCAGCACTTCCCAAGTCTGCATGAACAGTACAGAGATTCGACAAAAATATAAAAAACTCCGCGATAAATGCGCGCTTGAACATAAATGCAGTGCCTAGCCAAGGCCTCAGCACCTTATAGGTATCAGTCGTGTCCAGAACAGTGTTCTTTGCTGTTCTGAGTGCGTTATGACGGAGCTAAGTGAATTAGAGACTGGGAAAATTGTTTGTTCTCGTATGGTGGGCGCTCCCCTCACCAAGGTTCAAATGGCTCTGAGCACTATGCGACTTCTGAGGTCATCAGTCGCCTAGAACTTAGGACTAATTAAACCTAACTAACCTAAGGACATCACACACATCCATGCCCGAGGTAGGATTCGAACCTGCGACCGTAGCGGTCACGCGGTTCCAGACTGAAGCGCCTAGAACCGCATGGCCACATCGGTCGGCCCTAACCAAGGCAGCGAAGTGTTTGGTGTTTTAGTACATAACGACATGGGTAGAAGGAGGACACAAGTTAAAAAGTGTTCGGCGTTACAAGAGGCACCGAACGCAAGGTTTTTACCACGTACGGAGAAAATAGAAATATCTCTGAGCCGTACTCTCTCCAAACTATGCGTTTTCGTGAATTTCGCTGTCTATCTGCGTTTGTTTCCCCGCCATTGTCGCGGTTACGTTGCGATTCTTCTTCCTTCTACGTGTGGCAGCAGTGATGTGTATCGATATTTGCGCCGTGTACCATCTTTGGTTTTGGTGCATATAGTTTCCGGCAAGGCCGGCCGCGGTGGCCAAGCGGTTCTAGGCGCTTCAGTCCGGAACCACGCGACTGCTACGGTCGCAGGTTCGAATCCTGTCTCGGGCATGGATGAGTGTGATGTCCTTAGGTTAGTTAGGTGTAAGTAGTTCTAAGTCTAGGGGACTGATGACCTCAGATGTTAAGTCCCATAGGGCTTAGAGCCATTTGAACCATTTTTACTATTGTAACGACACACCTAGTACCAGTAGGTGGAGGAGATTATATCTAGACTAAATTTCGAGTAGGAAAGAGGAATTCATTCAGCTACAGATATGTCTGCACCATAAAAAGAAAAATACTGGAAAATGACAAGTTATGGCTCTCGAGGCGGTGCACAAGGACAAAACAGTTTTTCAATGAAATGAAAAAGATATTTCTCTTCTAATTACGAGTGATGTGGGAGCGAAATTCCTCTTGTTGGTACCGGGGTGATAAATATGAAATAAGGACCTGCTTTGTGAAATCTCTTGATGTTCGTAAGAAAATATAAGATAGTGGTTCTCTTCTATGTATCTCTTATTTTTGTATTAGTGTCAAACTATAATTGTAAATAGCTCCTAACCCTTGCTGGTTGATCTAATAGTATTAGAAATGGGAAAAAACAAATTAAAGAAACTTCGTAGTTCTCTCCGACGTCTGTTTGATGCCATAAATATCCCAGAAATTTCCACACAGAAAATGTTATATAAATATGTGTATATAGTTTTGTGCATTCTCTATATCCTTTTTAAGACCTCAACCTTCTATCTTCAGTGAACGAAACAATCACACGTGTATCATTTTCTGAACGAGCCGTATTATATTTAAGAATTTCAGTTCAAAAAATGATACATTGTGTTTATTTCTTCTGGTCTACTTTTGTAACTTTGAAGAATCAAATACAGTGTGATTTTAAAGCATCCTGAACTCTAATATTTACAATTTTTTCCTAATACTTAGTCCTTTCCGTCTTTTTGAAAGAAAAGAAGTGACTATACAGACAAACTTCGTTATTTTCTGTCATATTTATGTATCCTTACGCTAACTGTAATGTCGCACTTGAGATGAAACAGCGATTCTTACGGGCCTGAAAGGTGTTTTAACACATTTCATCATGCGCGAAGGAGCCGAACGCACTCCCTGCCTGCTTCCTTAATTCATCACACGTGTCTGCTTCACAATGCAAATATGTTAGTTTTCACTACAAAGTTGTTAGACACTGACGAGAGCTGCTTCAAAGATGATGACGTGGTCTTGAGCTCGAAGAGTAGTTTGATAAGCTGTCGGTGCTAATCTCTTCATATCTACATAACTACCGAAACTTAAATCCATTTGAGCCTGCTCGTTGTGTTCAAGCCCTGGTCTCCGCGTACAATTTTTACTACCCACGCTTCGATCCATTACGGAATTGTTTGGTGCCTCAGGTTGTGACCTATCAACTGATATCTTCTTTTATTCAAGTTGTGCCATAAATTTCTTTTTTCCTCAATACGATTAATTACCTCTTCGTTAGCTGATCCATCTACCCATCTAATCATTATTCTTCTGCGGCACCAGATTTCAAAAGTTTCCGTTCTTTTCTTGTCTGATTTGTTCATCGTACACGTTTTGCTTCCGTACATGGCTACACTTTAGACATAGACCTTAAGGGAAGTCTTCTTAACACTTCTATTCCAATCAACTGCCCTCGCAAGTCTCTTGCCGTGTCTGACTGAATTACAACGTCATTAGCAAACCTCAGAGTTTTTATTTCTTCTCCTTGAACTTTAATCCTCTTCCCGTGATTCAACTTGGTTTCCTTCAGGGATACTGAGACAAAATACTGTATGAGGTGTGTGCGTAAAGTAATGAGAATGACAAGACTGCGATTGTTCTGCTTGTGTAGACGAGTGTGTTCATCCCTGCTATGTGCTCAGTCCGAGTTTCAGCTCCGTACAGCCGGCCGGAGTGGCCGTGCGGTTCTGGCGCTGCAGTCTGGAGCCGAGCGATCGCTACGGCCGCAGGTTCGAATCCTGCCTCGGCCATGGATGTGTGTGATGTACTTAGGTTAGTTAGGTTTAATTAGTTCTAAGTTCTAGGCGACTAATAACCTCAGAAGTTAAGTCGCATAGTGCTCAGAGCCATTTGAACCATCAGCTCCGTACAGCCGTGACGCGACTTTTGGGAGCGCCATCAGCAAATTGTGTTTCTATCTGTGTTACAAAAATGGAAGAACGGAATTTAGGGCAAATTTATGCCATCAAGTTTTGTGCTGAACTTGGGGAGTCCGTGAGTGTGACTTTCGGAAAGTCGAAGCAGGTCTATGGGAAACATTCCTTATAAAGAGCACAAGTTTTTTGCTAGTTTAAATCATTTTTGAAAGGCGTGGAACACGTTGAAGGTGAACCTCACTCAGGGAGACATTCAACTTGAAAAACCGTCGAAAATGTCGAAGACGTGCGTGCTCTTGTTAGATCAGACCAAATCTTGTACTTCACAAGCAGTGAGGCTGACGTGGACTATTACGGAAGAGTTTGTACCACAACAACTTGCTTGAAGATAAATAGCTCTCTGTTTATGTTAATAAAGATCCCTGTTAATGGATGCCACCAAACAACATCCTCTTCTTGTTCCCCTGGTACAAGACTACAGTGACAACGAGCACTCTGATCGGCAAAGAGGCCGCGACAATATCGGTAGTAGGCACCAGAGCAAGCGAGCCTATCAGCAGAAAGCCAAAGACTAACTCGCAAGAAACGTGCCGCCAACGCCCTCTCGACCGCCAGTAATTAGATCGCCCAGTCAGTATTCCAGCCAGTCATAGACAGTCAGTACCTAGAGACCAGAGTAGTGTCCTCCAGGACAAACTATCATCCAAGTGTTTTACGAAGCTGTCCTCAGGAGAAATGTTAATAGACAGAGACCGGGCATTGCAGACAGGTGGATGTCGTATCATGATAACGCCCCATGTCACGCGGCCACTTCCGTGACGTAATTTTTGATCTCAAAAGACATTCCTGTTTTTCCATAGTCCCCCTCCCCGCACTCCCCCATCGCGCATATTCTACATCTACATCTACGGTGTGTGGCGGACGGCACTTTACGTTCCACTGTCATTACCTCCCATTTTTGTTCCAGTCGCGTATGGTTCGTGGGAAGAACGACTGTCGGAAAGCCGCCGTGCGCGCTCGAATCTCTCTAATTTTACATTCGTGATCTCCTCGGGAGGTGAAAGTAGGGGGAAGCAATATATTCGATATCTCATCCAGAAACGCACCCTCTCGAAACCTGGACAGCAAGCTACACCGCGATGCAGAGCGCCTCTCTTGCAGAGTCTGCCACTTGAGTTTGCTAAACATCTCCGTAACGCTATCACGCTTACCAAATAATCCTGTGACGAAACGCGCCACTCTTCTTTGGATCTTCTCTATCTCCTGTGTCAACCCGACCTGGTGCGGATCCCACACTGATGAGCAATACTCAAGTATAGGTCGAACGAGTGTTTTGTGAGCCACCTGCTTTGTTGATGGACTACATTTTCTAAGGATTCTGCCAATGAATCTCAACCTGGCACCCGCCTTATCAAAAATTAATTTTATATGATTATCCCACTTCAAATCGTTCCGTACGCATTCTCCCAGATATTTTACAGAAGTAACTGCTACCAGTGTTTGTTCCGCTATCATGTAATCATACAATAAAGGATCCTTCTTTCTGCGTATTCGCAATACATTACATTTGTCTATGTTAAGGGTCGGTTGTCACTCCCTGCACCAAGTGCCTATCCGCTGCAGATCTTCCTGCATTTCGCTGCAATTTTCTAATGCTGCAACTTCTCTGTATACTACAGCATCATCCTCGAAAAGCCGCATGGAACTTCCGACACTATATTCACCTGATCTGAGCCCCTGTGATTTTTTTTCTTTTCCCGAAATTGAAAAACGTCTGAAAAGGACATCATTTTGGGGCTCCAGAGAACATTCAAAATAATGTGACCGACATGTTAAAGGCCCTCCCAGCACTGCTACCAACGCTCAGAACGACGACTCCGTCGGTGTGTATCAACCTAAAGGTACTACTTTGAAAGGGACAAGATTGTTGTTTGAAGAGATTAAAACCTTTGGTTCACAAAAAATCGCTCTCATTACTTTTCTCACACAAGTCGTATCGTGAACAGCAGTGATGCAATTGTATTTCCCTAAGGCATGTCCGACGTAACGGACGATGTCGTGCGACTGAGAACACGGGAGACGCGAGTCCAGTCACATAGTTGGTGCGACATTGCGTAAGCTTTCATTTTGCGTATTGTGCAACGACGGAAGTGTGTAATTTTGGAAGACAGGAGCTCAAAATCGAGCTGTGCTGCTCTGTTGTCGACACTGTGCGAGAGGTATGACAGAAATATGTCTCAGAAGAACGCGAGCCTCGCGGCGGGCCGGAGAGAGAGAGAGAGAGAGAGAGAGAGAGAGAGAGAGAGAGAGAGGAAGAAGGCGGCCAATAAGAAGTCGGGCAGGCGTTTTCCAGGGCGGGACCGGCGGCCGCTTTTACGGCTGAGGAGAGCGAGGCAATCAACATCGGGGGCGGCGACGGGGGCGGGCTTATTGCATTCCTGGGGGCCTGCCGGCCGCCGCGGTTCACACGGCGCGCCGCCTTCCGGTCACTGGGCTCTGGAACCCGCAGCGCAGCGGCCGCCGGCGGCCAGGTGCTGGCGCGGGAGGAGAAGCAGGGGCAGAGCCGAGCCGCGCCGTCCTGACCGGCCCGTGTTCGCGGGCTCACACCAACACGTGCTCCTGTTAACACCACAAGGGGTGTGGCATTAATATAAAGTATATCCCAAACCTGTGGGGTAAAAATTATTTACTTATTCAATTTTTTTTTTAATTGCCGGCCGGAGTGGCAGAGCGGTTCTAGGCGCTACAGTCTGGAACCGCGCGACCGCTACGGTCGCAGGTTCGAATCCTGCTTCTGGCATGGATGTGTGTGACGTCCTTAGGTTAGTTAGGTTTAAGTAGTTCTAAGATCTAGGGGACTGATGGCCTCAGAAGTTAAGTCCCATAGTGCTCAGAGCCATTTGAATCATTCTTTTTTGTTTGTGGCGTTTGAACACTATCCACCCAACCAGCTACAAATAGTAATGCGTAACACTTCTTTCAGTAAGTCAAACACGTATTTAGGCACACACATGACTCGCGTTCTAAGCATAATTTTACACTACTGGCCATAAAATTGCTGCACCACGAAGATGACGTGCTACAGACGCGGAATTTAACCGACAGGAAGAAGATGCTGTGATATGCAAATGATTAACGTTTCAGAGCATTCACACAAGGTGGCGACACCTACAACGTGCTGACATGAGGAAAGTTTCCAACCGATTTCTCACACACAAACAGCAGTTAACCTGAGTTGCCTCGTGAAACGTTGTTCTGATGCTTCGTGTAAGGAGGAGAAATGCGTACCATCACGTATCCGACTTTGATAAAGGTCGGATTGTAGCCTGTCGCGATTGCGGTTTATCGTATCGCGACATTGCTGGTCGCGTTGGTCGAGATCCAATGATGTTAGCAGAATATGGAATCGGTGGGTTCAGGAGGGTAAAATGGAACGCCGTGCTGGATCCCAACGGCCTCGTATCACTAGCAATCGAGATGACAGGCATCACGCCGGCCGAAGTGGCCGTGCGGTTAAAGGCGCTGCAGTCTGGAACCGCAAGACCGCTACGGTCGCAGGTTCGAATCCTGCCTCGGGCATGGATGTTTGTGATGTCCTTAGGTTAGTTAGGTTTAACTAGTTCTAAGTTCTAGGGGACTAATGACCTCAGCAGTTGAGTCCCATAGTGCTCAGAGCCATTTGAACCATTTTGACAGGCATCTTATCCGCATGGCTGTAACGGATCGTCCAACCACGTCTCGATCCCTGAGTCAACAGATGCGGACGTTTACAAGACAACAACCATCTGCACGAACAGTTCGACGACGTTTCAGCAACATGGACTATCAGCTCGGAGACCGTGGCTGCGGTTACCCCTGACGTTGCATCACAGATAGGAACGCCTGCGATGGTGTACTCAGCGACGAACCTGGGTGCACGAATGGCAAAATGTCATTTTTTCGGATGAATCCAGGTTCTGTTTACAGCATCATCATGGTCGCATACGTGTTTGGCGACATAGCGGTGAACGCACATTGGAAGCGTGTATTCGTCATCGCCATACTGGCGCATCACCCTGCGTGATGGTACGGGGTGCCATTGGTTACACGTCTCGGTCACCTCTTGTTCGCATTGACGGCACTTTGACCAGTGGACGTTACATTTCAGATGTGTTACGACCCGTGGCTCTACTCTTCATTCGATCCCTGCGAAACCCTACATTTCAGCAGGATAATGGACGACAGCATGTTGTAGGTCCTGTACGGGGCTTTCTGGATACAGAAAATGTTCGACTGTTGGCCTGGCCAGCACATTCTGTAGACCTCTCACCAAATGAAAACGTCTGGTCAATGGTGGCTGAGGAACTGGCTCGTCACAATACGCCAGTCACTACTCTCGATGAACTGTGGTATCGCGTTGAAGCTGCATGGGCAGCTGTACC
Organism: Schistocerca piceifrons; assembly: GCF_021461385.2. Classification (NCBI taxonomy): domain Eukaryota; kingdom Metazoa; phylum Arthropoda; class Insecta; order Orthoptera; family Acrididae; genus Schistocerca; species Schistocerca piceifrons. The sequence continues at coordinate 105,280,193 of NC_060140.1, forward strand.
TGTACACGCCATCCACTCTCTGTTTGACTCAATGCCCAGGCGAATCAAGGCCGTTATTACGGCCAGAGGTGGTTGTTCTGGGTACTGATTTCTCAGGATCTATGCACCCAAATTGCGGTAAAATGTAATCACATGTCAGTTCTAGTATAATATATTTGTCCAATGAATACCCGTTTGTCATCTGCACTAATTTCCCCACCTTGTCCAATATTATACCACAGGCACACGAACAAAACCAGTAACATTTTCGCTTTCTCTTTGTCCCGAGTTACCCAGCGCCTCGTCGGTAACTATCGGCTCTTTTGGCGAAACTAAGTTTTCAAAATTTTATCGGGGCAGCACTCAGCAGTTGTCTTTCAAATTTAAAGGTAAAACAAAGCACGAGGCTGTCCAAAATAATGAAGGCAAATAATTCTAGAGTGAACTTCTCAAAATAACGGAAAATTAACTGTGGAATCATGGTTGAGGAATCCTCTACACAGTTATGGCAGTGTTCACTGAAGAAATCGTGCAATGTATGATGGCTGTAGGGCCGCCGAATATATACGAATGTCATATTTTTGAATCGTAGAAGACAGAGCGACTTTTGTTCTTCAAATACTGCCGAATGCTGTCACGTGAGGTGATCGGGGTAGATACGGTTTTAATATTAGTATGTGCACCCTTCGACCAAGCATGCTACGCTCTCTCCGCGTCATTTTCCCTGTATCTGATGAGGAAACAATTTGCTTAGTTGTTATTTTCCAGAACGGAAAAAAAATTCTTGCGTGAATTACGTTCCTGGCGTTATCAGAAAGATCATTGCGTGCAACTTGACACGAGACCAATTTCAATGGAAACGCTCCATTATCAACAGTGAATGGAATTTTCAACACTGTTTCTCCATTTGTCTCCAATGAGCAGGGCGTACATGGTAGAAAGGTTGCTTGCACAGAAATTTACTTGTCTCAGTTACTGTTTATGTGGAAGGACCACAGAAGTTGCATTGTTACGTCGTGCTGATTTCATTTCGTTACGTTTGTTGTACATTATCTTAGTATGATTATAACTGATGTTTTAGATTTACATTCCGACTTGCTCTAGTAACATCATCCATTAGGCCAACATTACAGTCTCATTAGAAAACAAAAGTATTTCATGTATTTTCGATCGACATCAACTCCATTTTCTTTTTATCAGTTTGAGGCTCTGAAACGTTCCTCCAGGATTGTTGAGAATAGTTTTGGTGATATGGAGACAGATTTTTTTAACCCGACTGTTTCTTCAGCTGATTGCTACTTAGGTGATAAAATATTGCTCCGTAAACTGTATGTAATTCACAAATCACACTCCGGAGTGATTTGTACATTTAGTGATTTACGTTAAGACGAGACATATTTTGCTCTTCGCCAGATCAGCAGTTTGAAGTATTTGGAACAAATGTCTCTTACAGAATCCGTGAATAAATCTAAGTGGAAATGATGGCCGAATTTTTCCATATAATGTGTGTCACTGAAGAGAAGAGAGGCCATCGAAAGTTGTTTAGGGCAATAAAACTCCGCCATTTGTGACTGGTTGCTCCATTACCTATAGAATTCAAGAGGTTCCAAGCCTTCAGGAGTAAAACTATACAAATTGTAGAGAATCGCATCCTAAGATAAGGAACTAATGGTGGCAGTAGAAATTTAGATTTTAATCAACGTGAACGAATTACGTCTTATAGCAACAATTTCAGCTTGTAGTGACATCCACCAGTCTCATTCCAGTCATTAAAAAACAGCGCGTGAAAATTTTTTCGCAGTCTCTCAATATTCGTACTGTTTGTTGTACGAAAAGACAGGCAGCTACCAACCATTTCATCTTCAGTTCCGTTGGGGTATTCACACACCAACGCATCATGTAATCTCATAGGAGGGGAATACCATACGATTGACAGCCGCCGATAGCGCTTCGTCATGGGACGGGAGCTCCCCTTTCAGTCAAAGGATGAGGGTACCTTACCGAGATACTCACGAACATTAATATAGGAGTCGGATGCACCACCGTTGTTTTGGAACTGCATCTTTTCGCAGGCAAGAGGAGTAACATGTCCAACGACTGTGAAAGTAATTTCTGAGAGTGTTGCATTGTATCCTTATACGGCAGCGAAACAGTACATACATAGAAAAAATGAAGTATTGTTACAGAACAATGATGAAGACTGGATACGACGGCTTGCTGAAAACTAGTGCTACCGAATTTTTTATGTGAGTAGTCTTAAAGCTTTTTACATAAAACAAACGTTATTATCATTACAAATCTGAGTTCTTCATGTGTACGTATTTGCAGCCTCCTGCCGCTAGAGGGCTCCGAATTTTAGCGTGTGTCATGGCGGTGTGTAACGTAACTATGTCGTAATCTAGTTTTGAATTGGAACAGTTCATCCACACTTACAGCAACCTCTCCTTCGGCGTGACAATACCAGACTACACACGTGAACTACGACGCCTTGGTTTACCTGTCTGTCATCCATGATCCTCCATACTGTTCCGACTTGGCCCTGTCCGATTTTCGTTTGTTTCCAAAACCGAAAGAACACCTCATTCATTTTGATAGTGATAGCCAAAGTAGTGAAGCGGTGCCAGCAGAGGAGACGTTGTGGCTCCGTCAACAAAGTCAAACATTCTATAGTGACGGTATCAACAAACTGCTCTCAAGTTGCGAGAAATGTTTTCGTCGTCAGGATGACTATGTTGAGAAAGAAATACACTACTGGCCATTAAAATTGCTACACCAGGAAGATGACGTGCCGCAGAAGCGTAATTTAACCGACAGGAAGAACATGCTGTGATATGCAAATGATTAGCATTTCAGAGAATTCACACAAGGTTGGCGCCGGTGGCGACACCTACAACGTGCTGACGTGAGGAAAGTTTCCAACCGATTTCTCATACACAAACAGCAGTTGACCTTCGTTGCCTGGTGAAATGTTGTTGTGATGCCTCATGTAAGAAGGAGAAATGCGTACCATCACGTTTCCGACTTTGATAAAGGTCGGATTGTAGCCTATCGCGATTGCGGTTTATCGTATCGCCACATTGCTGCTCGCATTGGTCGAGATCCAATGACTGTTAGCAGAATATGGAATCGGTGGGTTCAGGAGGGTAATACGGAACACCGTGCAGGATCCCAACGGCCTCGTATCACTAGCAGTCGAGACGACAGGCATCTTATCCGCACGGCTGTAACGGATCGTGCAGCCACGTCTCGATCCCTGAGTCAACGGATGGGGACGTTTGCAGGACAACAACCATCTGCACGAACAGTTCGACGACGTTTGCAGCAGAATGGACTATCAGCTCGTAGACCATGGCTGCGGTTACCCTTGACGCTGCATCACTGACAGGAGCGCCTGGAGTGGTGTACACAACGACGAACCTGGGTGCACGAATGGCAAAACGTCATTTTTTCGGATGAATCCAGGTTATGTTTACAGCATTATGACGGTCGCATCCGTGTTTGGCGACATCGCGGTGAACGCACATTGTAAGCGTGTATTCGTCATCACCAATACTGACGTATCACTCGGCGTGATTGTATGGGGTGCCATTGGTTACACGTCTCGGTCACCTCTTGTTCGCATTGACGGCACTTTGAACAGTGGACGTTACAATTCAGATGTGTTACGACCCGTGGCTCTACCCTTCATTCGATCTCTGCGAAAACCTACATTTCAGCAGGATAATGCACGACCGCATGTTGCAGGTTCTGTACGGGCGTTTCTGGATACAGAAAATGTTCAACTGCCGCCCTGGCTAGCACATTCTCCAGATCTGTCACCAATTGAAAACGTCTGGTCAATGGTGGCCGAGCAACTGGCTCGTCACAATACACCAGTCGCTACTCTTGATGAACTGTGGTATCGTGTTGAAGCTGCATGGGCAGCTGTACCTGTACACGCCATCCAAGCTCTGTTTGACTCAATGCCCAGGCGTATCAAGGCCGTTATTACGGCCAGAGGTGGTTGTTCTGGGTACTGATTTCTCAGTATCTATGCACCCAAATTGCGTGAGTATGTAATCACACGTCAGTTCTTGTATAATATATTTGTCCATTATCATGTGCGATTTCTTCTTGGTGTAGCAATATTAATGGTCAGTAGTGTATGTAGATATGAACAATGAAGATGTAGAATGCTTTTAACGTTTCTTTTATTTAAGAGACTTTAAGAATTTTTCCTTTTAAAAAAATACGCCCTCATAGGTAATCAGATGAAAAAAATGTTGTACTGGCTCCGAGAGGACAGATATTTGTAACAAGTTGACGAAAGAAGGGATAGGTTGTCAGGAAAAGTCCTGAAGTATCAAGAAACAGTTAATGTAGTAACTAAAGGAGGAGTAGGTGGGTAAGAACTGTAGACTGAGACTGTAGTTTGAATAGAGTAAGCAGTTTCAAGTAGATGCAGGCTGGAGTTCTTATGACGAGATGAAGAGACTTGCGTAAGACAGAAGAGCTGCTAAAAAATACAAAAATAACCATTTTCTGGTTCATATTTCTCGCGTTCTTTAAGGTCTGTTGATTTACTCGTAATTTACAGGAAATTTGAAGAAACCTGTGCTGAACTGGAGCGTATCCCGTGTTGAGCGTTTCGGCACCGCAGCACCACCTCAGGACGTGGTGTGTGGCCCCGACGTCGGCGGCTGAATTAGGGCGTGTCCCTATCTGGGGCCTAACGGCCGCTTACGGGGACTTAGCGCGGCTTTGCGACGCCGACGCCGACGCCAGCCGGTAGCGACGCTTTCTTCGCGCCGTCGCGGATTATACGGCTGCGGCGCACGGCTCTCGCGGGCCTTGTTGCCGGAAGGCCGCGGAATTCTTGAGGGGCTCGCCGACGGCGCGGAGTGCCATCGGATCATTCCGAATATTTCACTGTATCCCTCCTCCGCACGACGCGTTTTGTTAGGGGATTACAACGGCGTAAGGCCGGCAGCGCAGCGCACAGTGCTATACGCCTTTCTGAGCTCTGACCAGCCCTATACAGGGTGTTACAAAAAGGTACGGCCAAACTTTCAGGAAACATTCCTCACACACAAATAAAAGATGTTATGTGGACATGTGTCCGGAAACGCTTACTTTCCATGTTAGAGCTTATTTTATTACTTCTCTTCAAATCACACTAATCATGGAATGCAAACACACAGCAACAGAAAGTACCAGCGTGACTTCAAACACTTTGTTACAGGAAATGTTCAAAATGTCCTCCGTTAGCGAGGATACGTGCATCCACCCTCCGTCGCACGGAATCCCTGATGCGCTGATGCAGCCCTGGAGAATGGCGTATTGTATCACAGCCGTCCACAATACGAGCACGAAGAGTCTCAACATTTGGTACCGGGGTTGCATAGACAAGAACTTTCAAATGCTCCCATAAATGAAAGTCAAGAGGGCTGAGGTCAGGAGAGCGTGGAGGCCACGGAATTGATCCGCCTCTACCAATCCATCGGTCACCGAATCTGTTGTTGAGAAGCGTACGAACACTTCGACTGAAATGCGCAGGAGCTCCATCGTGCATGAACCACATGTTGTGTCGTACTTGTAAAGGCACATGTTCTAGCAGCACAGGTAGAGTATCCCGTATGAAATCATGATAACGTGCTCCATTGAGCGTAGGTGGAAGAACATGGGGCCCAGTGAAGACATCACCAACAATGCCTCCCCAAACGTTCACAGAAAATCTTTGTTGATGACGTGATTGCACAATTGCGTGGGGATTCTCGTCAGCCCACACATGTTGATTGTGAAAATTTACAATTTGATCACGTTGGAATGAAGCCTCATCCGTAAAGAGAACATTTGCACTGAAATGAGGATTGACATATTGTTGGATGAACCATTCGCAGAAGTGTACCCGTGGAGGCCAATCAGCTGCTGATAGTGCCAGCACACGCTGTACATGGTACGGAAACAGCTGGTTCTCCCATAGCACTCTCCATACAGTGACGTGGTCAACGCTACCTTGTACAGCAGCAACTTCTCTGACGCTGACATTAGGGTTATCGTCAACTGCACGAAGAATTGCCTCGACCATTGCAGGTGTCCTCGTCGTTCTAGGTCTTCCCCGGTCGCGAGTCATAGGCTGGAATGATCCGTGCTCCCTAAGACGCCGATCAATTGCTTCGAACCTCTTCCTGTCGGGACACCTTCGTTCTGGAAATCTGTCTCGATACAAACGTACCGCGCCACGGCTATTGCCCCGTGCTAATCCATACATCAAATGGGCATCTGCCAACTCCGCATTTGTAAACATTGCACTGACTGCAAAACCACGTTCGTGATGAACACTAACCTGTTGATGCTACGTACTGATGTGCTTGATGCTAGTACTGTAGAGCAATGAGTCGCATGTCAACACAAGCACCGATGTCAACATTACCTTCCTTCAATTGACTGGCGGTGAATGGAGGAAGTACAGTACATACTGACGAAACTAAAATGAGCTCTAACATGGAAATGAGCGTTTCCGGGCACATGTCCACATAACATCTTTTCTTTATTTGTGTGTGAGGAATGTTTCCTGAAAGTTTGGCCGTACCTTTTTGTAACACCCTGTATAAGGAGGGTACTATTAGAGATGTCAGTAGCTACCGACGACTTCCGCAGCTAACATCATTCTCTAAAATTTTTGAGATGGTGATGTACCCTAGATTTGTCTTACCCTAGCATCGATAATATCCTTAGTAAATTACAGTTCAGATTTAAGAATAATTTGTCAACTGAGGATACCGTTTACGCGATCACGTTACAAGCATTAAATAACAAAATAGCACCAGTTGGTATTTTCTGTGACCTATCAAAGACATATCACTGTATGAGTCACAGTATCCTCCTAGGTAAACTAACTTTTTATGGAAAGCCGGTTTAGCCAATCAATGTCATATCTAACAAAAATAATGCAAACATTGTACTTAATTCCTGGGGTGTGCAGTATGTAATGCAACACATTTGTTTTCTGAAAGCAGGTTGGATTTATTCAGGATTCCAATACACCACATTATTCCCCACTGTTTTGGCTACAAAACCGTGCTATTGAGCATGATCTCCGCTCAATGCGACGTCTCTACGCCACGTTACTGGGACGGCCTGTTTGTCCGGATGGTTCCATTCTACTGGTCGACGTCGCAGCCAACGTCTTACTGCATCAGTAACTTCCCCCGTCATCGACGTACTGCTTCCCGCGGAGTGCATTGGGTCGAACATAGGGAAGTCGGAAAGTCCGAGATCCGGGCGGTAGTGTGGAGTCCACTGAAGCTTAGTATGCTTCTCTCTGGTCGCAGACTTGTATGAGACTTTGCGTTGTCGTGGTGAAGTTCGTTTGCATTTGTGTGGCGATGAACACACTGACGAGGTTTCTTCAGTTTCCTGAGAGTGTGTGCAACCAGCCGGCACGTGGCAGTTCTGACAGGTTTGCGCAACCTTGTTGCCGTGATTACGAACGTCTCGCCCAACGACTCTCCGTGCTTTTGTTCGCTGCCAGGTCTCTGTAGACATTGTGTAACCGCCTGTGAATATCTGCGAGGTCATCAGTCCCGAAGAACTTGGAACTACTTAAACCTAACAAACCTATGGACATCACACACATCCATGCCCCAGGCAGGATTCGAAACTGCGACCGTAGCTGTCACGCGGTTCCAGACTGAAGCACCAAGAACCGCACGGCCACACCGGCCAGCGCCATTTTAGCAGCAGCAGAAACCGATCTAACAATTGCGCGAGACACTTGTTGTCTTATATAGGCATTTCCGACCGCAGCGCCATATTCTGCTTGTTTACATATCTCTGTATTTGAATACGCATGCCTATACCAGTTGCTTTGGCGCTTCAGTTTATATACAATGATGTGTCATAAATTCATCATTGGTAATTCACGTCATTCTGTTCATTTTTTAAAATTTTTCTCTCGTTCTCACCTCAAGCCTTATCCCAACGACTGCACTTATTGCAGATTTTGTTATTATCTAAAACTATAAAAGTGATAAAGTTTCGCATGGGTCACATGGTACCAGTGTTAACTAACCGATTAACCTGCTGACTCCAGCACTGTGTAAAGGTTAATGTTACTTCGTTCAAAAATTAAAAAAAAGGGAAACAGGAACCAGCCACTGTTAATAATGGTATTTATTAAAAAAAAAGCGTTGTCACCGGTTTCGAACAGGCGGGTTCATAATCAGATGGCTGCTCACGTTCAAAATTGCATTTAACTTATGCCGTACAGGCGATGCGGCTGATTTTGGTAGTGGTGAAGTGTCTTATTGCGGTGATGAGTACAGCAAAAACTGATGTTAGAGGAATGGACTACTTGAAAGTGAGGTCGTTGTGTGCCACGTCGTCAAAATTTCTGTGTCGTTTTATGGATTGTGCCCGTTTTTGAAGAGGTGCATATTCTACGAAATAATAAGCAAGGTTCAGTACTGTTCTGAACTTTTGGGCAGAGTTCATTTTGTGTGTGTATGTAGTGCTGCAATAATTAACTTTAATCGTAATACGTACCAACGTGATAAATCCAGTGTGTTCTATGCGGAAAGCACTTCAAAATTTCGTTAAGGTTCCTTAACATTATTCACAAATATAATCGAAGCTCATAAAGTAGATACACATCAAGCCAACACCAACAGCACAGGCCAACCGAAAAAGAACTCTGTTCTTACGAACATACAACATCGAATGAGTGATGTTTACATACCGAATCACTCTAAGACTGTATTCAATAAAAACTCAAATCATATAATGTCTGCCAATAAGTTAATACTTACTTATGGCGTTGTGTAATCCCCTCGCACCACTATCGACAGTTACCGAACAACGGCGGAGCGGACATGTTGAGACAAATACACTCTTCGACATTGTGAAGTTATTAGAGATAAAATGCACGGAGCGAGAGGCTGTGGAGGCATCAGTGAATAGTTAATCTGGTAATGGAGAGAGGTGTATGAGTAAAAAACAGCAAACGGAGATTGAAGCTCCTCTACACGAAGTAGATTTAAGCGAATCAGCGTTTTTCTCATTACAGAGCACTAAATCTAGGATTTTTTTTTTCCAGTGAACCGCATACACGACTATGAGATTCAGCGAATCAGCCGTAGCATTCTACTGGAGTATACGCATAATTTTTGCTGCTCACACACCCTCCTGCCTCCCGCATGTGTCCATCACATGCTGTGTTAACACCACAGTAGACGCACTTTACTCTCTGTGTGCGAGATTGACGTAATGAATGAGAGATGTGGGAGTAATGACTTTTTTTTTTGTCTCTCTCCCTCGTGTTTGCCTTCCCTCTCCGCTTTTAATTAAAGCTTCCGCCGGTTCTTGCGCTGAAACACACGTAATAAACTAAATGGCGCCGGCTGTGCGAGCGGTCCTCCGCAACTAGAAATGTGGCGAAGACGCGACCTCACGCTCGCCTGCCTCTTTGCAGGACAAATACTGCACGGAGCTGCATGGGGCGCGTTTCATAGCAGTGGCGTGACGTGCTAATAGCGGCGTTGCGCTTGTTCTCTATCGTAGCTAGGAGTGGGCAACTGGTATCGCCAACTCGCGTTCAGTTCGCAGTGGGAGCAAGAGGTCAACGGTATTGAAATCGCAACATGAAGTACCACGCGTCGTTTCTTTTGCCGAAAATCAGAACCCGACGCCTAGGTCCATGTCGAATTGTTGTTATTTACGTGGTTGGCTTGGATTCCACTTAAAAATTAAATTGAATCGACTAGCTGTTGACGTACTCTTTTGTATAACTGCTTCAAGCAAATCTGCCTGTGAAACGTAACACTGCCGATGACTTCGCGAAATAAAGTACACACTCATTCGAATGTTTTTTCCGACGTTCCTTGACGATTGTACCAGGACCTAAAAATGTGTGAAAGACGAAAAATTTATCGAATGCAAAATCGATCACTAAATGTTTTTATTTTTCTGCAAAATATTATTTTGTGCGTAGCATACTGTATTCACAATCCTCCGATTAGAAATCGGATGCTCTTCAAGAATATTTTGTATTTTGGTAGAACGGATCTGTTATCTACGGCAGTTCGTTACAAAGTATCGTGGTTCTTCACCATGAACTGATCGGTCACCAGTCACGACACCAATGGACTAATACTTCTGGTATCATGTGAAGATACTTGTGGTGTCACCGCCAGACACCACACTTGCTCGGTGGTAGCCTTTAAATCGGCCGCGGTCCGTTAGTATACGTCGGACCCGCGTGTCGCCACTATCAGTGACTGCACACCGAGCGCCGCCACACGGCTGGTCTAGTCTAGAGAGAGACTCCCTAGCACTCGTCCCAGTTGTACAGCCGACTTTGCTAGCGATGGTTCACTGTCTACAGACGCTCTCAATTGCAGAGACGACAGTTTAGCATAGCCTTCATCTACGTCATTTGCTACGACCTAGCAAGGCGCGATATTCAGTTACTATGAGTACTATCTTCAAGAATGTATTCTGAACAGATAATATTGTGAATCATGTACCGTCAAGAGCGACGTTCATCACTAATGAATTAAAGTTAAGTATCAAACTAATTATGTCCGCTTTCTGAATTCTCATTCCTTGTCATGTTCCAGACCTCACGTCAGTATAGTTCTTCCCTCTTCACGCCAGCCTGCGTGAGCTAAAACGCGTGCATTTCGGCCTCCACTCGTAACACGGTGTTGGCTCTTCTGCTAACACAAAAATACTTGCTTGCGAGACTGCTGTCAGTATTCACATTGACCTGGTTGCTAGGATTTCCGCAGTCGCCGAAATAGTACTCGTAAGTGCTAGGATTCTTGAACGTGATAAGATGGCCGCTGTGCCCAAATCCGTCGTCACGGTGGTTGACATTTTGAACAATAACAGTAAGGGGACAGTTCTGCGTTTATTACGTAAAGACCGGGCACAGACATAAGACTAAAAACACACTGTGATGAAAGTGTGCGCGAATCGTCTGAGGGTTGTGGCATTACTCTGTGTTTAGTGTTGTGCCTTTTGGTGATTACATTTTACATTTCACTGTTTTTCAGCCGGCCGCGGTGGTCTCTTGGTTCTAGGCGCTCAGTCCGGAACCGCGCGACTGCTACGGTCGCAGGTTCGAATCCTGCCTCGGGCATGGATGTGTGTGATGTCCTTAGGTTAGTTTGGTTTAAGCAGTTCTACGTTCTATGGGACTGATGACCACAGATGTCCCATAGTGCTCAGAGCCATTTGTATTGTTTTTCAGGTTTTTTTACATAAATAAAGGTAACTGTACAACAAACAGAATAAATTATGAAACTTTGACAGATTAAATCTGCGCGCCGGACCGGGCCTCAAACATTGGATCATTGCCTTTCGTGGGCAAGTGCTGTACCGGCTGAGATAGCTGAGTACGACTCACGATCCGCCGTCGCAGCTTTAATTCCGCCAGTAGCGCACTTCCTACCTGCCAGTTCTCCTGCATACCTTGCGGGACTAGCACTCCTTGAAGAAAGGTTATTGGAAAGTAGGAGAAGAGGTCCTGAGTGATGTGAAGGTGTGTGTGTGTGTGTGTGTGTGTGTGTGTGTGTGTGTGTGTGTGTGCGTGCGTGCGTGCGGGGGGTCCCCATATTTTTCGTCACATTCCACTTCAATGTCACTCTGCCACAATCACTCAACGTAGACTCCCGTCTGCGTTCTGATTTAGCGGATAATGCTTTTCCACTTTTCCTGCACGCGGTTTAAATCTTGGATATGGTGCCTCTTGAAATACCGAACATTTTGGCTCCCTTGGTTACGGAACCATTCAACATGCGAGCACCAACAGTTCACCCACGTTCAAATTCACGTAGCGCCGACGCAATGAACTCACTGTACAGAATACGGTCAGAGAGCTTCCTGGCCTCTGTAATAAAAAAAAAAAAAAACTGAGTGAAAGGATCAACAACGAACTTAAATGGATGTCATGTGACGTCCGCAACGACCACACACAACGATAAAAAAAAAGAACTTTTAGGAGCACGACTGAGACTTGCAACGTATCAAAGACGTTGCAGAGGTGCCGTTCGTGGTCAGATATAACGGTGCAACCAGCAGGCCGGGCTAGCGTCTGCATTTATGTTCAAGAATGCATTTCTCGCGATGTATCATATATTTGTCCAACTCCTGTACATAAGCGTATTAGGGAAAACCAGTACTAGGAATCGTGAGGGCGTATTGCCGAAGATGTTCGTTGTTATGAGTATTCGAAAATTTGTGGACTCCCGCAAGATGGAAGAAACGGTTATTGAAATGATTTTGACTATCTGTACAGCACATGCTGTCTCTTCAGAGAAAGCAGAGTGCATTATTGGCCGGTCTGATTAGCATCAGATACGTTTGTTTAAAAGCGCTGGAAGACCGAAATATATATAAAAAAAAAACAGAACCGCTTTTCAGTGTAATTAAAGAGGCGGATGTAACCGAATGCAATGGGTTCTGAATTGAATTGGATATCGGAACAGACAGAGAGGAGTCGCGTTACACACAGCTGCTATTAATTAGGTCTTTGGCATAATGTGATACAATGTAGAGCGTCACGTTGATTTCTTTTGATGCCATCTGCAAATTTTAATTTAATTATTCAATAGCAATTCGCAGATAAGCACAATGAACATAGATATTGAAACAATTTTAATAAAAATTCAGTGATGAATCGGTTGTCACGTTTGTAGTCACACGGGAACAGAGAACGAGTTTCACCATACTGTCAACTGCGATTCTAAATTTCGCGACGTTGTCAATCGATTATTCTCTTCTTGCACTTCTTTTCTCTCACCGCTACTCAGTAATTCGAGATATTTTCGTACATTCTTATCGCTATTATCGTAGTTAACTTATTTTGGACCACAGGTAACACTGTGACAACAACATGTTGCCTCAGCACTCTTTAAGCTGAAAGTCTGACAGAGTGTTCCTTGACAAGTGATTCGGTCTGAAAGGTTACGTTATCCTACAGGAAGCCTCCGTCCGACCTACGTTCGCAGTAGTAGAACGGGCGAAACAGAAAAAATAAGGCAGAAAGATGAACTATTAAATCAGGTCGCCCACCCATTTATTTAAATCAATCCCCCGAATCTTTCTTTTCGACTACTACAATTTGTCCTTTATCCCTGCCAGGAAGACGTCAAATTCTGCTTACACCTCGTCTGACCAGAAAATTATGTATATACAGCCAGTCGGTTGCAGTATTGCAGCTAGTTGGCTCTGTTTCACGTTATCCTCACCAAGACTCCGTTCTAGAGTTGCTGCATCCAGCCAAGTTCAAGATTAAATTGTTTTCCAGTCTGGAGCTACAAGTGGTGGTGACAGACACGAGAGTTCAACTTACCCCTGCCTACGACCGCATCGTAACTCCAAAACACTCGATCCACATGGGCATCTACATTTTCATCCGTACTCCAGAAGGCATCCTACCCCGTGTGCGGCGGATGGAACCTCAGGTACATTCTCTTCCACCCCCCCCCCCCCCCTCTTCCCATCTCTGTTCCATTCGCGAATGGTGCATGCAAATGTCTTCTAACTTCCGTATGAGCTCTAATTTCTATGATTTTTTTCGTCGTGGTTAGTTTGCGAAACAATAGTGGGAGGATTTAGCATGTTGCCCAACTCTTCGTCTAACGGATGCTCTTGGAATTTCAGCAGTAACCTTTTCCGTGATACATGGGGCATTTCTCGTAGCAGCTGCCACCGGATTGTGTTGAGCATCTCCGTAACGCTCTCACGATCAATAAACGATCCCCTGACCAAACATGTCGCTCTTCGTCTGATCTCTCTCTCGCTCTCTCTCTCCTCGAAATCCTACTGATGACCAGTATTCAGAAATGGGTTGAATAAGTTTATTGTAAGCCACTCGTTTCGTCGATGAATTACAAGCGGCCCGCCAACATAGTGTAAACCAAAGAACGATTAATTGAGAATGTTGCTGTCAAGTCTTCCACCGAAATATTCGTTGATTTGGAGAGATGCATATGGGGCCTGAAGATGGCACAGTGAAATGCTGAAACTGGTAGCCTTCAAAATAAAATAAAATAACATCTTAAGTTACACGGCTGTTGGAGAATTTCATTGACATTCACAGTTACATAACCAGCCAGTGTCCCCTGTCCATGATAAACCAAGAGAGATTGCAAGTATCATTATCTGTATCCTGCATGACAACTGCTATTATCTCTATCATCTGCAAACCCACGGAGGCCACTTTGAACATCTGTTGTGAAGTGGACGCCATGTAGATCGGTACTGTGTTGCGGATCGATTTGTCGTCGTTGCGCGCACACTGTCCGTTTCCGGATACACGTTGACAGGACCTTTTTGCCTCTATTTCCTGTCAGGAATCCGTCCCTACAGTTTGTTTTATTGATTTTCACTCTGAATGAAATGTGTGTGAAATCTTATGGGACTTAACTCCTAAGGTCATCAGTCCCTAAGCTTACACGCTACTTAACTAAATTATCCTAAGGACAAACACACAGACCCATGCCCGAGGGAGGACTCGAACCTCCGCTGGGACCAGTCGCATCACTCTGAATATTACAGAAATTTGCCTATGACTGTCAGATTGTTGTTAGAGTATCATGTCAAAATTTGAAGTAAATCGGTCAAGAACGTTCCGAGATTTGTGATAACTACGTATCCCCTTTATCTATTACATACATTTTACAAAAATATATAGCCTATGTCCTCTCAAGGTTCATTAGAGGCTCGTGTAAGAATTTGTAGTAAATCGGTCAAGAGCTCTCAGAGATTTTCGGTAAGAGCGTTTCCCTTTTATAGACTACATACGTATTTATATAAAAAACAGTCAAACTGAAATTTTTTTGTTATGAAAATACGTGACAGCAGAACTGTCAAACTGAGCGCAATTACGAACAGAATAAAAAAAATCAACGAAAACGGTCTAGCCATTCTCAATTGATGATCTTAGACAACTGGTTTTAATTTCCGAGTTTTCCGGTAGATTTTCCAAATTATTTTCTTTCGTAAAAACCTTTTCCCAACAACTACAAACATAAAATAGAAAAATATCAACTAAATCTGACGAGCCATTCTGAAGTGTTAAACTTTCATATATGCGGGAATTGATTTTTATTTATATAAATTATTCAAACTCACAGTAAACTTACGTGAATACACTTCTGGCCATTAAAATTGCTACACCACGGAGATGACGTGCTACAGACGCGAAATTTAACCGACAGGAAGAAGATGCTGTGATATACAAATGATTAGCTTTTCAGAACATTCACACAAGGTGCTGACATGAGGAAAGTTCCCAACCGATTTCTCATACACAGACAGCAGTTGACCGGCGTTGCCTGGTGAACCGTTGTTGTGATGCCTCGTGTAAGGAGGAGAAATGCGTACCATCACGTTTCCGACTATGATAAAGGTCGGATTCTAGCATATCGCGATTGCGGTTTATCGTATCGCGAGATTGCTGCTCGCGTTGGTCAAGATCCAGTGACTGTTATCAGAATGTGAAATCGGCGGGTTCAGGAGGGTAATACGGAACGCCGTGCTGGATCCCGATGGCCTCGTATCACTAGCAGTCGAGATGACAGGCATATTATCCGCATGGCTGTAACGAATCGTGCAGCCACATCTCGATCCCTGAGTCAACAAATGGGGACGTTTGCAAGACGACAACCATCTGCACGAACAGTTCGACGACGTTTGCAATATGTCTCTGAGCACTATGGGACTTAACATCTGAAGTCATCAGTCCCCTAGAACTTAGAACTACTTAAACCTAACTAACCTAAGGACGTCAGCACACCCATGCCCGAGGCAGAATTCGAACCTGCGACCGTGGCGGTCGCGCGGTTCCAGACTGAAGCGCCTAGAACCGCTCTCTCACACATGCCGGCGACGACGTTTGCAGCATCATCGACTATCAGCTCGGAGACAGTGGCTGCGGTTACCCGTCAGACAGGAGCGCCTGCGATGGTGAACTCAATGACGAACCTGGGTGCACGAATGGCAAAACGTCATCTTTTCAGATGATCCTGGTTCTGTTTACAGCATCATGATGGTCGCATCCGTATTTGGCGACATCGCGGTGAACGCACATTGGAAGCGTGTATTCGTCATCGCCATACTGGCTTATCACCTGGCATGATGGTATGGGGTTTCATTGGTTACACGTGTCGGTCACCTCTTGTTCGCACTGACGGCACTTTGAACAGTGGACGTTACATTTCAGATGTGTTACGACCCGTGGCTCTACCCTCCCTGTGAAACCCTACATTTCAGCAAGATAATGGACGACTGCATGTTGCAGGTCCTGTACGGGCCTTTCTGGATACAGAAAATGTTCGACTGCTGCCTTGGCTAGCACATTCTCCAGATCTCTCACCAATTGAAAACGTCTGGTCATTGGTGGCCGAGAAACTGGCTCGTCACAGTATGGCAGTCACTACTCTTGATGAACTGCGGTATCGTGTTGAAGCTTCATGGGCAGCTGTACCTGTACACGCCATCCAAGCTCTGTTTGACTCAATGCCCAGGCGTATCAAGGCCGTTATTACGGCCAGAGGTGGTTGTTCTGGGTACTGATTTCTCAGGATCTATGCTCCCAAATTGCGTGAAAATGTAATCACATGTCAGTTCTAGTATAATATATTTGTCCAATGAATACCCGTTTATCACCTGCATTTGTTCTTGGTGTAGCAATTTTAATGGCCTGTGGTGTAGTTCTGACACGACGTGAAAGTAGTACCAGCAGCAGTCACTATACTGCGGGGCGACTGAAAGATCGAGTAGAACCCGAGATTTCTCGAGCGGTGGCGTAAACTGCTCGAGCAGTTCGAGTCGTGTTCGAGCCGGACGAGACAGACGGCATGCACGTATCTTAGGCCGGCGCGGCGGCTGGGCTCGGGCGGGGTCGGGAACGCTCGGCTGTGCTCGCACGCGGTCGGCGCTGACAAATGACGGCGGCGGCTGCGCAAATTAGCGGCGGCGCCATTCATCAGGCGCGCGCCGCGCTCCGGCGGCCATTAATCTTGGCGCGCGCATTCCGCGCCCAGCTTGGGCGGCTACTCAATCGGAGCGTGCGGCCAGCGGCCAGGTGAGCGCCAGCCCCGTCCATTTGTCCGTCTTTAGCCTGGCCGACTGACACCGCCGCCGGCGACAGTGTCGCGTAATTGGCGCGTCAGCCGCGCTGCACGGCAAACTGGCCAACGACCGCGATCTAAGCCGCGCCCTGGAAATAAAGGGTGGTATTCGCGAGGCTTTTGAAATTCATCGTCGCGTTCGTGTGCAGCTGCCAACACCGAAGAACACTAAACTCTAGCACCAGATGCAGGCTGATAGGAAAAGTTGTGGACAGGGAGTTCTGATACAGAGCGTGACTTCTCGAAATATACTGAAAATCGTACGACGTACATATAATGCTCTAAAGAATCTCAGAATTGTGTATCATTCTTTCACGAGATCAGCCTTCACGAAATTATCGCTATTTTTCTGTATCCAACAAATGAAAAATCGGAAAAACATGAAAGTAACCAGATGGTAGTTATAATAGTCGAGGGATATGAAAGGGAAGCAATGGTTGGGATGGGAGTGAGACGGGGTTGTAGCCTCTCCCCGATGTTATTCAATCTGTATATTGAGCAAGCAGTAAAGGAAAGAAAAATTATATCGGGTGATGCAGAAGGAATTAGATTAGGAGATGAGACACTTAAAGTAGTAAAGGAGTTTTGCTAATTGGGGAGCAAAATAACCGATTTTGGTCGAAGTAGAGAGGATATAAAATGTAGACCGGTAATGGCAAGGAAAACGTTTCTGAAGAAGAGAAATTTGTTAACATCGAGTATAGATTTAAGTGTCAGGAAGTCGTTGTATTTGTATGGAGTGTAGCCATGTATGTAAGTGAAACATGGACGATAAACAAGTTGGACAAGAAGAGAATAGAAGCTTTCGAAATGTGGTGCTACAGAAGAATGCTGAAGATTAGATGGGTAAATCACATAACTAATGAGGAGGTATTGAATAGAATTGGGGAGAAGTTTGTGGCACAACTTGATTGGAGAGGGGATCGGTTGGTAGGACATGTTCTGAGGCATCAAGGGATCACCAAGTTAGTATTGGAGGGCAGCGTGGAGGGTAAAAATCGTAGAGGGAGACCAAGAGATGAATACACCAAGAAGATTCAGAAGGATGTAGTTTGCAGTAGGTACTAGGAGATGAAGAAGCTTGCACAGGATAGAGTAGCATGGAGAGCTGCATCAAACCAGTCTCAGAACTAAACAACAACAACAAACTAAGCTTGGTAGATTACAAAGAGTTCGTTGCAAAATGCGCAAGAAATTTCAGTAGATTATATGGAAACACAAGAAGTTGGATACAAGCGGACAACTGGCAGCACCTTTCCTCACTAACAGGAGACGTGGGTCAGTCTCGGGTAATAGCGTTTCGCCCACGCCCTTTTAATACACAGTGTTTCAAAAAGTATGACCTGATTTCAAAACTCCATATTGATTGATACAAACATACTACAAACACGAGATGAACTGCGAAATAACCACAAAATCTTCAAGTTTTAGCTAAGCTATTACAAATGCAGCAACATGAGCAACATCTAGACGCTAGCTAAATACATCATAAATATTGCACAATATATCTGCTTTTACAGAAGTTATGGCGGCTGTTGTTCTGTTCTTTACTTCTTCTATGTCACGAGGTAAAGAGGGGATGAACATTATTTCCTTCGCACGTCTCCAAAATAAAAATCGCGTTGGGTCATGTCTGGCGATCTTGGAGACCAAGAATACAGGACAGTGTCTCGGGGTCCTGTGCGACCTGTCCATCGTCGAACTATCTTCAAATTCCTCAGAATTGGCTTTTTCCTTAACTTCAGGGGCACTCCGATGACTTCATTTTCCAGCAGTATGGAACTCCACCACACTGGCACAACAACGTACGCCTGTTTCTCAATGGCACTGTGCCTCGACGCTGGATAGGGCGCACGGACCAAGACACTGCCCTGCGTTCTTGGCCTCCAGGCGCGCCAGACATGATGCCTGGAGTTTTTTCTTGTGGGAATGTGTGAAGGAAAGTGTGTTCCTCTCCTCTTTAGTTCGTGACGTAGAAGATGTGAAAAAAAGGATAACAGCCGCCATAACGTCTGTGAAAGCAGATGCATATTGTAAAGTTTATGATGAATTTAGAGCTATCGTCTAGATGTGCTAGCTGCTGCTGGTGGTGGACACACAGATCATTTGTAATAGCGTAGCTACAACATTAATATTCTGTATTTTGCAATTCATCCCATATTTGTAGTATTTTTTATCGATAAATACGGAGTTTGAAATCAGTTCATTCTTTTTGTATCACCCTGTGTAGACCAGGTTGTCTCACAAAAGTCGGCAGGGGCGTTTCCTCTGGTGTTTCGGCAGATATATATTAGCAGTTTCGTTTCTGCATTGTGTATCTGAATTCAGCGCAGACAAATAGTGCTCATCACGTCTTTCAAGCGAACGCCCAATGTCTACGGAAAGCATCGTTTTGCCGGCCAAAGTGGCCGTGCGGTTCTAGGTGCTGCAGTCTGGAACCGAGCGACCGCTACGGTCGCAGGTTCGAATCCTGTCTCGGACATGGATGTGTGTGTGATGTCCTTAGTTAGGTTTAAGTAGTTCTAAGTTCTAGGTGACTGATGACCTCAGGAGTTAAGTCCCATAGTGCTCAGAGCCATTTGAACCATTTGAAAGGATCGATTTGTTTCCCGTTACGAACAAAATGATTCTTAAAGTGGAATTTTTCGTGCCCATTCGACAGAGCTTTCCCAAACTAGTCTAGTGCGGTATCTATTAACAGGGACAGTAAACTACGAAGGTTTTGTCCCGTCTCATGTAACGCCGTGTCCCGCACCGACTGCTTCCACCACACTGCAGCGCTAATCAGTCGCTTCTGCAGTACTGGTGATTCTTACTGTTATTACTGTCTCTATTAATGGCTGTCGCTAAATCCAATAATGCACTTGAATAATTTGGGACCGCTCTATCGAATGAGCACTAAAATTCGGGTACAGCAATGTTGCATATAAGAGTCTCGCCGATATAACCGAGTCGCGCAGTCCCGGCGAGTAGTAATGCGGTAATTGCACTACCTGGTTACGGTGGCCGGCTTAATCAGGGGTCTTGGTTGGCGCCGTACTGTCGGCTCGCCCCCCCCCCCCCCCCACCTCCCACCCACCTCCCTATAGCCGCTGAGCCGCTTCGGCGGCCACCCGCGGTGCAGTAAGTAATGAACAGACTGGATGAATTACGCGGCGGGTGCCCATAATTTCGTGGCTGACATTTGCATGTAAATTGGAAGCTCGCTCACTCACCCATCGTGCATAAAAGTTTGATATTTATGGCGCAGGTAGGCGGCGCTAGTTCGGCATGGAGCGCTGCGGCTTTTCCAGCCAGATGCCGCGTTGTCTACTTTTGGCGAACCTCGCCCTGTGTGCCTAGCTGAACCTCCCAAAGTTGCACTCTCTCATTTCGACGCCTGCACCAGATGTTCACGGTTAAGCTTCTGACCTTTCCCATTCCTTAGGCGATTATCCGAGCATTATCAGGAACGACATGGCCGGGTTAAACAAAGCAAAAACGTTGGTGATGAAGAGCAATAGAAAGGAAAACGATGAATTTTGTACATTAGAATTGGGAACGACGCAGTAGTGGAGCAAGTGCAAGAATTAGCGGATTAGATAGCAAGATTATACTGGAGGACTGAAGCAAGGAAGCTACCAGATGAAGACTGGCACAGGCGAAGAAAGGCTCTTTTCTCGTGTGGGATATTAATAGTGAATTGAGTAAGACGTTACAGAAATCATTTGTCTGGATAACAGAGAAGCAGAATTTTTAGGATGTGGTGGAACTGAAACTTGTTAAAAATTAAGTAGAGCGATAAAGTACAAAAGGAAGTGGTGTTCAAAGGAATAGGTGAAAAAAGAAGACCGTTACTACCGAAGGGAGACGGCCTAGCGGGACATGTGCTGTGGCATCCAGAAGTAAGTTTACGCTGAAAGGAGCAGTATAAGAGGAAAATAGTAGGAGCATAGTAGACAATACAAAACATTACGGATGACTTAGAATCTTTTAGGTACCAAGAAATGAAAAAAAAACATAAACGGAAAACATCGTTGACACATCAACCTGAACGAAAAACTGATTGCTTAAAAAGGTTGAAAGTGGTTCACTGATATTATCACGTGACAATTTTTTCCGTCACTACGTGATATTTTAGTGGTTATAGATCGCAAAATGGCTCTGAGCACTATGCGACTTAACTTCTGAGGTCATCAGTCGCCTAGAACTTAGAACTAATTAAACCTAACTAACCTAAGGATATCACACACATCCATGCCCGAGGCAGGATTCGAACCTGCGACCGGAGCGGTCGGTCGGGTCCAGACTGTAGCGCCTAGAACCGTACGGCCACTCCGGCCGGCTATAGATCGCAAAACGGACAGGCGTCAAACTGAGAGATCCCGTGTAGTTCGATAAAGTTTCCGTTAAATCGTCCCCCTCTGGCCAGGAATTGCGATTTTCAGAATTGGACACACGCTTCAACAGATCGTATGCTTTTAATGAAACATGAATTTCTACCACTGAGTTTGCTTTTAGTAGGTTGTGTTGCTTGCATATTACTTGAGGTCAGCAGTTTCGGCCGCGCGGGATTTGCCGAGCGGTCTGAGGCGCTGCAGTCATGGACTGTGTGGCTGGTCCCGGCAGAGGTTCGAGTCCTCCCTCGGGCGTTGGTGTGTGTGTTTGTCCTTAGGATAATTTAGGTTAAGTAGTGTGTTAGCTTGGGGGCGGATGACGTTAGCCGTTAAGTCCCATAAGATTTCACACACATTTGAACATTTTTTTCAGTAGTTTCGCTCGCATGCTCGGATATTAGGTGTGGACTTACGACAAAATTTCTAGTTGGCGTGATAAATGGCAGTTAGCAGTAAATGTAGAAAAATGTAAGTTGTTGCGGATGAGTAGGAAGAACAAACCCGTAATGTTACGGTACAACATTAATAATGTCCTGCTTGAAACGATCACGTCGTTTAAATATCTGGGCAAAATGCTGCAAAGCGACATGACCCCTTCAAGCTAGACAAGTTTCGTTCTTTGTAGTTTTTTCGTTTCATGCTTATTTCGTGAGATATTTGGCCCGGTCACTATTAATGGACCACCCTGTATCAGTGAGAGATTTTGTCAAGGCTGAAGAACGATTTAATTCCAGGAAAGTTAGTAGACATGAGAAGCGTGATCCAAGGCAT
Organism: Schistocerca piceifrons; assembly: GCF_021461385.2. NCBI lineage: Eukaryota > Metazoa > Arthropoda > Insecta > Orthoptera > Acrididae > Schistocerca > Schistocerca piceifrons. The sequence continues at coordinate 105,302,439 of NC_060140.1, forward strand.
CGAAGCCGTCCACAGCAGACCTTCTTCGTAGAATTGGGACAGGGGAGGCCTGCCAATTTGACGTCAGTCGTATTGCACATTTAGGTTAACATCTTTCCGCCATAAGAAACCATAAAAATTGTCTGTTTCAGGTAGTGGAAATATCATTTCTCTGGGGATTGGTTCACAGTTCCCCGATCGGTTATCTATCTGCCATTTTGACCTTCGTACGACGATTGAAAGGAGGGACAGTGATTTCCGAGAACTGTTATTGAAAGGCCGTTGAACACTGCCGGATCCTGCCGGATCCTGCTGTGTCCTACTCGCTCATCCACCGGTGAGAGTCGAGTGTCTTGCGACCGTCCTCCACGGCATTCTGGCTGCTAATTTGGAGCTATGTTTACTCCACAAGGAGCAACAAATTAAAAATCGTCAGACTAATCATTCACAATGCTTGACATGCAGTCCATTGTGAGTGAAGAGTGAAGAAATACACTACTAGCCATTAAAATTGCTACACGACGAATATGACGTGCTACAGACCCGAAATTTAATCGACAGGAAGAAGATGCTGTAACATGCAAATGATTAGTTTTTCAGAGCATTCACACAAGGTTGGTGCCGGTGGCGACACCTACAACTTGCTGACACGAGGCAAGTTTCCAACCGATTTCTCATACACAAACAGCAGTTGACAGGCGTTGCCTGGTGAAACGTTGTTGTGATGCCTCGTGTAAGGAGGAGACATGCGAACCATCACGTTTCCGACTTTGATAACGGTCGGACTGTAGCCTATCGCGATTGCCGTTTATCTTATCGCGACATTGATACTCGCGTTGGTCGAGATGCAATGACTGTTAGCAGAATATGAAATCGGTGGGTTCAGGAGAGTAATACGGAACGCCGTGCTGAATCCCAACGGCCTCGTATCACTAGCAGTGATGACAGGCATCTTATCCGCATGGCTGTTACGGGTCGTCGCGGTGAACGCACATTGGAAGCGTGTATTCGTCATCACCATACTGGCGTATCGCCCGACGTTATGGTGTGGCGTGCCATTGGTTACACATCTCAGTCACCTCTTGTTCGCATTGATGGCACTTTGAAATAGTGGTCGTTACATTGCAGATGTGTTACGACTCGTGGCTCTACCCCTCATTCTATCCCTGCGAAACCCTACATTTCAGCAGGATAATGCACGACCGCATGTTGCATGTCCTGTACCGTTCTTTCTGAATACAGAAAATGTTCGACTGCTGCCCTGGCCAGCACATTCTCCAGATCTCTCACCAATTGAAAACGTCTGATCAGTGGTGAGCGAGCAACTGGCTCGTCACAATACGCCAGTCACTACTCTTGATGAACTGTGGTATCGTGTTGAAGCTGTACGGGCAACTGTACCTGTACACGCCGTTGAAGCTCTGTTTGACTCAATGCCCAGGCGTATCAAGGCCGTTATTACGGCCAGAGGTGGTTGTTCTTGGTACTGATTTCTCAGGATCTACGCAGCCAAATTGTGTGAAAATGTAGTCACCTGTCAGTTGTAGTATAATGTATTTGACCAATGAATACCCGTTTATCATCTGCATTTCTTCTTGGTGTAGCAATTGTAATGGCCAGTAGTGTATTTCCCGAGAGTGCGGGTAATTGTCATGGCGCACCGCCACGTCGCCGCGCAGTTAATCACGCAGGTGGGCGTGGGTCTCGCGACGCCCGCCTCACATCCGACTGCCGCTCGAATATCTGGCGGCGCGGCGGCGACTTTCCGTGCCGGCCGTATCTGGAATTCGCGATCGAGCCGGCGCGGGGTGCAGGCGGGGAGTCGCCGGCCGGGCGGCTGTGTTCCGCCGGGAAGGCATTCGCGTGCAGCCCGCGATATTAATAGAAGCCAGCCGGCAAGTGGGGCGCGCGCCGAATCGATTCGCATGTCCTCGATTACAGCCTGCTCCTAATGGCGAGTCCCCAGGCCCGCGCCGCCGACGGCCGGCTTATCCTCCTACGACACACCGTCACCAGCTCTCTCCCTCCCTTCCCCTTCGCCCTATACCACTCTCGCGACACTTTTCAATGGGGGTGCCGAAAACAGACAACACCTTCTCTGCCTACCACGAACGATATCAGGCAACGATCTCCCAAATTAATAAGGACTTGCCTTTCCTATTCCACTTCCAAACATCGTGAGGAAATGACGACTGTCTATATGCCTCTCTATGAGTCCTAATTTCTCGTTTCTTATCTAAGTGCTCATTTACACGTTCCCCATCCATTTATTTGCCACACACAGATATATTGTGAAGAAAAAGTATTGTTGTTGTTGTTCTTGTAGTGTTCTTGTGGTCTTCAGTCCTGAGACTGGTTTGATGCAGCTCTCCATGCTACTCTATCCTGTGCAAGCTTCTTCATCTCCCAATACCTACTGCAGCCTACATCCTCGTGAATCTGCTTAATGTATTCATCTCTTGGTCTCCCTCTACAATTTTTACCCTCCACGCTGCCCTCCATGGCTAAATTTGTGATCCCTTGATGCCTCAGAACATGACCTACCAACCGATCCCCTCTCCAATCAGGTTGTGCCACAAACTCCTCTTCTCCCCAATTCTATTCAATACCTCCTCATTAGTTATGTGATTTACCCATCTAATCTTCAGAATTCTTGTGTAGCACCACATTTCTAAAGCTTCTATTTTCTTCTTGTCCAAGCTATTTATCGTCCATGTTTCACTTCCATACATGGCTACACTCCATACAAATACTTTAAGAAACGACTTCCTGACAGTTAAATCAATACTCGATGTTCACAAATTTCTCTTCTTCATAGCAAAACTCCTTTACTACTTTAAGTGTCTCATTTCCTAATCTAATTCCCTCAGCATCATCCGACTTAATTCGACTACATTTCATTATCCTCGTTTTGCTTTTGTTGATGTTCATCTTCTATCCTCCTTTCAAGACACTGTCCATTCCGTTCAACTGCTCTTCCAAGTCCTTTGCTGTCTCTGACAGAATTACAGTGTCATCGGCGAACCTCTTTTATTTCTTCTCCATGTATTTTAATACCTACTCCGAATTTTTCTTTTGTTTCCTTCACTGCTTGCTCAATATACAGATTGAGAAACATCGGGGAGGGGCTACAACCCTGTGTCACTCCCTTCCCAAGCACTGCTTCCCTTTCATGCCCCTCGACTCTTATAACTGCCATCTGATTTCTGTACAAATTGTAAATAGCCTTTCACTCACTGTATTTTACCCCTGCCACCTTTAGAGTTTGAAAGAGAGTATTCGAGTCAACATTGTCAAAAGTTTCTTCTAGGTCTACAAATGCTAGAAACGTAGGTTTGCCTTTCCTTAATCTATTTTCTAACATAAGTTCAAATGGTTCAAATGGCTCTGAGCACTATGGGACTAAACTGCTGAGGTCATTAGTCCCCTAGAACTTAGAACTAGTTAAACCTAACTAACCTAAGGACATCACAAACATCCATGCCCGAGGCAGGATTCGAACCTGCGACCGTAGCGGTCTTGCGATTCCAGACTGCAGCGCCTTTAACCGCACGGCCATCTAACGTAAGTCGTAGGGTCATTATTGCCTCACGTGTTCCAATATTTCTATGGAATCGCAACTGATCTTCCCCGAGGTCGACTTCTACCATTTTTTCCATTTGTCTGTAAAGAATTCGCGTCAGTATTTTGCAGCCGTGACTTACTAACTGATAGTTCGGTAATTTTCACATCTGTCAACACCTGCTTTCTTTGGGATTGGAATTATTACATTCTTCTTGAAGTCTGAGGGTATTTCGTCTGTCTCATACATCTTACTCACCATATGGTAGAGTTTTGTCAGGGCTGGCTCTCCCAAGGCTGCCAGTAGTTCTAATGGAATGTTGTCTACTCCCGGGGCCTTGTTTCGACTCAGGTCTTTCAGTGCTCTGTCAAACTCTTCACGCAGTATTATATCTAACATTTCATCTCCATCTAAATCCTCCTCCATTTCCATAATATTGTCCTCAAGTGCATCGCCCTTGTGTAGACCCTCTATATACTCCTTCCACGTTTCTACTTTCCCTTCTTGGCTTAGAACTCGGTTTCCATCTGAGCTCTTGATATTCATACAAGTGGTTCTCTTTTCCTCAAAGGTCTCTCTAATTTTCCTGTAGGCAGTATCTATCTTACCCATAGTGAGATAAGCCTCTACATCCTTACATTTGTCCTCTAGCCATCCCTGCTGAGCCATTTTGCACTTCCTCTCGATCTCATTTTTGAGACGTTTGTATTCCTTTTTTCCTGCTTCATTTACTGAATTTTTATATTTTCTCCTTTCATCAATTAAATTCAATATCTGTTCTGTTACCCTTTTTACCTACTTGATCCTCTGCTGCCTTCACTTATTCATCCGTCAAAGCTACCCATTGGTCTTCTACTGTGTTTCTTTCTCCCATTAAGTTACTTGAATTAGATGCATATGGTTACGCGAACCATTTTTCCGTACGTTGTATCAAAATACATTATCTCTGCCCACAAAAGGCGGTTGGGAGCTACAATAAAAATACTCCAGTTTTTTTCCTGTGTCAGCGAAACTAGATAAATTTGCACTGTTGCACTTGAAATGTATTTGAACCGGTCCTTTTTGCTACAAAGCACAGAACAATTCCACATTTTCCGCATTTTAGAGTCGACTGACCTGAGGTTCGGCTTCTCTCGGTAACATTCGTGGAGCGACGTATGCGCTTTCACGCACAGACAGATTTGGCTTCGGTTCCGTGTAACATGTGGTAGCAGTCTGCGCAACACCATGGGCTCTGGTTAAGTTCTAAAGGGAACGTGTAAACGGCTATTTACATAGAATGGAAATCCAAGCATTGCCTGCCGACATAGCGACCGTTGAAGTTCATGTTCATATAAACAGCCGCAGCTCACGTTATTACTTGCTTTGAGTAGTTTCGCTTGCATCCTCTGATATTCGTTCCGCTGATAGCAATATATAACCGGTTAGAAGCACCATTCGGTACCAAGCTGTTGACATCTAGCGGTGCTTCTGACCCCTAACATTTTGCAATCAGTACAATGAATCTGTACCACTACTGGTCATTTCCTTTCCTTTTCCACTTGCAAACAGAGCGAAGGAAAAACGACTCTCTGCATGCTTCTGTCTCTCTATATGCACTGTCTCACCGAGGGACATAGATTGTTGTATGACGAGACGCAAATGGGCGCCCCTGCATCTCACTATTGGGACTGTCTTTTAAAAGAATCCATAGAGATGCGATTATCTGATAATCTTATTAATAGAGACAAGGGTTACCTTTTAAGTAAGACTTGGAAACCGGCGTTATCAGACATTAATAAACAGCGGTCTGTGTTTCGATCGTCGGAATGATGATTAATTTTTGATAGCGATATCTGGATTTCGCCTGTTTCCACCACTGGGGCGCTGTATATTTACTTTCGCTAGAGGGCAGTTAACGGCACCTTCTCGCGCACGCGTTGTGGGCCGTGTGCGGCCTATATAAGGGCCGCCGCTTGCGCTGAGAAGTCAATTCCGGCGAGATCGTGTACCAGCACTCTCACCTGAAGACGACGTTATGATCCGGCAGCACACCCAAGAAGAATATTATCAATTATTACGCCGGGAAAGGCTTCAGAGTCACGTGATGAAAAGTTGTATTAATAACTTTGAAGAGACTGGATCTGCCCTCAAGAAGAAACCAACACGACGACCATGAAGTGTGCGTTCTCCAGCGAACATTGAAGTTGTACGCGAGTCTCTCTTAATGGAGCCCACGGCGTTGAATTCGTGGACAAGCAGCAGTGGTTGGAATGTCCCCGGAGAGTGTTCGCAGAATTCTTCATCTTGATTTAAAAATTTCATCCATATAAACTACAGGTGGTGCAACAATTGAAGGACAATGATTAGCGGTTACGACTCGGATGCTGTCGACAAGTGATAACTAAAATAAACAATGACGATGAATTTCTAAACAAGTCGTGGATTGCAGATGAGGCACATTTTCATCTCGGAGGTGATGTGAATAAACAGAACTACCGTTACTGGGCAAACACAAATCCTAATGACGTTCATAAGCGCACTTCACACGCTAGTAAAGTGACGTTGTGGTGTGGTGTTTCATCACATGAAATTATCGGACCGTATTTTTTCATAAATGAACAGGGAAACACAATCGTGACGTGGAGATGTTACGAACTTTCGTTACACCTGCATTGAACAACTTTCCAAACGTTTAAGAAGCTTGGTTTCAACAGGACGGAGCGGCATCACACACTGCCCGCCAATCAATGACATACGTGCGAGAATTCTTTGGCAACCGTGTGATCTCACGATTCGGTAACATTCCCTGGCCCCCTAGATCGCCAGATTTATCCGTTTGTGATTTTTTCTTGTGGGGCTATCACAAGAGCAAATTCCACACGACTCAACCAAGAACCCTGGACGAGTTAAAACAGAGAATTCGGGATGCGCCGGCCGGGGTGGCCGAGCGGTTCTGGGCGCTACAGTCTGGAACCGCGCGACCGCTACGGTCGCAGGTTCGAATCCTGCCTCGGGCATGGATGAGTGTGATGTCCTTAGGTTAGTTAGGTTTAAGTAGTTCTAACTTCTAGGGGACTGAGATGCTGCAGCGGTCAATGAGCAATCTCAGCAGCAGATTTCCCGAATGCATTCGTACAGGAGGACGCCATCTAAAGGACGTAATTTTTAAAAAATGATAATGCCATCAGTGTTTCGTAAATGGCAAAGCTGTAAGTCTTTAATTCCTATGAATGCAATTTCTTCCCTTCATCACTTCTAGTTTTATTGGTTTGGGGAAATGTTCCCGTTTTTCTGTGTCACCCTGTTTATGGAGTAATTACTCAAGTTATTTCATAATGATGCGACATTTAGCGAAAGAGTACAGGACGAAATGGATTAATTGACAAACAGAGGACCTGTCTATATTGGAGGAATGCGGAAGGACCTGTTTCACTCTTTATGGAATGATGCCGCTTAACGGGTTTTACATAGCGCAGTAGCGAGTGATGGTTCATCCAGACGTCGTATAGCTGCATCTGGCACGTAAACTGGCCAATAAGAACGCAGGCGCAAAAGGGTTTGCGCGCTCATTGACCAGTTTACGGGCCACATACAGTACAGTAGAGTGCACAGAGTGGGATGCGGGGCTCGTCCTAGTTGGAGCGCCGTGTAAACCGAGTTTTATGGGACCTGCCTGAGAGCCTCGCGCGGTAGCACCTGCCTCCCCCGGGCTTACTGACTGACAGCACAGGCTTCGCCGCGGTTTGAGATGTCACACCTCTTTTGGCTTCTGCAGTTTTCTATCTGAAAACATCGAATTCCTATAAAATTTGCCATATTCAGCTACAGTACTGAAAGGATGTTAACACTACCACTTCGAAGGTTTTGTGTGTAAACATATCCTTTCTGATAGCACGAAATATTGAAAAATATAAAAATGCGAACAGCAGGGAAGTGAAGTGTCGTCGTAATGATCTGCGGTAGCACCAAACAATCGTAGTCGAGAAAAATACTTATGTTATCGTCTTTGTTACCAGTGCCCTAGCTTCCATGCAAGCAGAGGCATTATATCACTGTGCACAAATACGCTCTCACTTGCTTCACAAACCAGCTAGAAGGAATATTACTGAATTCCAATCAAGAACAACTGCCAAGATGAGAAACAGAGAAGTAGATATCCTCGGTATAGCAAAGCAGCTTAAATCAATTAATAAAGGCAAGGCCTCCGGTCCAGATTTCATACCAGTCAGGTTCCTCTCAGAGTATGCTGATACAATAGCTCCATATTTAGCAATTGTATACAACCGCTCGCTCACAGAAAGATACCTAAAGACTGGAAAATTGTTCTGGCCCAACCAATACCCAAAAAGGGAAATAGGAGTAAACCGCTGAATTACAGGCCCGTACCATTAACGTCGATTTGCAATAGGGTTTAGGAACGTATACTGTGTTCCAACAATATGAATTACCTCGAAGAAAACGATTTGTTGATAACTAGTCAGCACGGATTCAACAAATATCGTTCTTGCTAAACACAACTATCTCTTTACACTCATAAAGTAATGAATGCTATAGACAGGGGATGTCAAATTGATTCTGTATTTTTAGATTTCCAGAAGGCTTTCGACACCGTTCCTGACAAGTGTCTTTTAACCAAACTGCGTGCCTATGGAATATCGCCTCAGTTGTACGAATGATCTGTGATTTCCTGTCAGAAAGGTCACAGTTCGTAGTAATAGACGGAAAGTAATCGAGTAAAACAGAAGTAATATCCGGCGTTCCCCAAGGAAGTGTTATAGGCCCTCTATTGTTCCTGATCTATATTAACGACATAGGAGACAATCTGAGTAGCCGTCTTAGATTGTTTGCAGATGATGCTGTCATTTACCGTCTTGTAGAGTCATCAGATGATCAAAACGACTTGCAAAATGATTTAGATAAGATATCTGTATGGTGCGAAAAGTGGCAATTGGCCCTGAATAAAGAAAAGTGTGAAGTTATTCTCATGAGTACTAAAAGAAATCAGCTAAATTTCGATCTGAAGGCTGTAAATACTTAGGGAATATAATTACAAATAACCTGAATTGGAACGATTACATAGATAATATTGTGGGTAGAGCAAACCAAAAACTGCAATTCATTGGCAGATCGCTTAGAAGGTGCAACAGGTCTACTAAAGAGACTGCTTACACCACGCTTGGCCGCCCTATTCTGGAGTATTGCTGTGCGGTGTGGGATCCGCATCTGGCGGGACTGACGGATGATATCGAAAAAGTTCAAAGAAGGGCAGTTCGTTTTGTACTATCGCGAAATAGGGGAGATAGTGTCACAGACATGATACGTGAATTTGAGTGGCAATCATTAAAACAAAGGCGTTTTTCGTTGCGGCGGAAATCTCTCATGAAATTTCAATCGCCAGTTTTCTCCTCTGATTGCGAAATCATTCTGTTGGCACCCATCTACACAGGGAGAAATGATCATCACGATAAAATAAAAAAAATCGGTGCTCGCACAGAAAAATTTTAAGTGCTCGTATTTCCCGCGCACCGTTCGAGAGTGGAAGGGTAGAGAGAGAGCTTGAAAGTGGTTAATTGAACCCTCTGCCAGGCACTTTATTGTGAATAGCAGAGTAATCTCGCAGATGTAGATGTAAATGAAGTTTTTGTGGTGGAGGCACAGTTCGGTGACTTCAGTCGTGTAAGGAGTCGCGGCGAAGAGAATATGCTTCGGTTCTTTGCCATCTCCAAAGTTTGTCTTAGGGATACAGCTGTGTCGTAGATTATGGCGGTAGTAGCTGACAATAAAGAAGTAAAGTCGTATGGCATGGTTAGCTGGCAGAGCCCTAAGGGCAGGCTCGGGCGCCTCACTAAAAGCTTTCTCGTCTCCTTCGCGCACAGTGCCGCCTTTACTTCGAGGAGTGTGAGGTTGTGTGTTGAAGTGTATCGGAGAAGTGCGGGTGACATTGTGTGCAGTATAGTGTAATGTGGATGTGTGGGTGAAATTTGGTGCCGGCACGAAGCGTTACTCCTCTCGAATAGCACCAATGGGGCCTCCGAGCTTAACATCCACATTCGACACACGAATCCCATCGACACTGACACGTCCCCTCACTGCATGAGACTTGCGAAGAATTTTGGAATTTAATGCGGGTTGTTGGCGCTGAGTCTGGTGATCAGGAACTCCACGCCAGTATCTTTGCTCCCCTTCGGCGTAAAAAGCCACTGGCAGTGATTCATCCATTGAGTGTTGCAGTTGAGGACCTGCATGTGATATCCATAAGGACGTCTGGATGTACGACTCAGTGCCTCGTCGTGATATAATATGGACCGAGTTTTCTGACACTTTTACAAGTGCCTTCTACTGACAGCATATTGGGCCACTCCTATTCTCTCTTAATTTTTATTTTTTTTTTTTCGCACCGATGATTTACCAAGAATAAGAACTCGTGATTGGATAACGAAAGTGGTAAGTAGGGCCGCTGAAACCCTTCGTTGATCATAAATTTTACTTATTTCTTATTACTAATCTACTCGCCATTAAAATTGCTACTCCACGAAGATGACGTGCTACGGACGCGAAATTTAACCGACAGGAAGAAGAAGCTGTGATATGCAAATGATTAGCTTTTCACAGCATTCACACAAGGTTGGCGCCGGTGGCGACACCTACAACGTGCTGACATGAGGAAAGTTTCCAACCTGTTTCTCATACACAAACAGCAGTTGACCGGCGTTGCCTGGTGAAACGTTGTTGTGATGCCTCGTGTAAGAAGGAGAAATGCGTACCATCACGTTTCCGACTTTGATAACGGTCAGATTGTAGCCTATCGCGATTGCGGTTTATCGTATCGCGACATTGCTGCTCGCGTTGGTCGAGATCCAATGACTGGTAGCAGAATATGGAATAGATGTGTTCAGGAGGGTAATACGGAACGCCTTGCTGGATCCCAATGGCCTCGTATCACTAGCAGTCGAGATGACAGGCATCTTATCCGCATGGCTGTAACGGATCGTGCAGCCACGTCTCGATCCCTGAGTCAACAGATCGGGACGTTTGTAAGACAACAACCATCTGCACGAACAGTTCGACGACGTTTGCAGCAGCATGGACTATCAGCTCGGAGGCCGTGGCTGCTGTTACCCTTGACGCTGTATCACAGGCAGGAGCCCGTGCGATGGTGTACTCAACGACGAACCTGGGTGCACGAACGGAAGCGTGTATTCGTCATCGCCATACTCGCGTATCACCCGGCGTGATGGTATGGGGTGCCATTGGTTACACGTCTCGGTCACCTCTTGTTCGCATTTACGGCACTTTGAACAGTGGACGTTACATTTCAGATGTGTTACGACCCGTGGCTCTACCCTTCATTCGATCCCTGCGGAACACTACATTTCAGCAGGATAATGCACGACCGCATGTTGCAGGTCCTGTACGGGCCTTTCTGGATACAGAAAATGTTCGACTGCTGCCCTGGCCAGCACATTCTCTAGATCTCTCACCAATTGAAGGAGGTCAATGGCCGGTTAGCCTGAAGTATATGAAGATGTCCGAAAGAACAGATACCATCTTCATATATTCATATATAAAATTTCCTACGTCGTGTATCGTACGAAACAAGTTGGGTGGAGCGACCAGAACTTCTCATTGTGCAGGGTTATGTGAGAGATACGTGTCCGTATTGCATCGCTGTCGTCTATTGTGAACCAGTGAAGTTGGTTCATTCACAGGATGGCGCACGAAACGATCCAATATTTGTTTTGGCATTATTTATTTAGGTTATGAGTTGTTATTATGTGTTTGGCAGAAGTGAGAGTATCTTGTGGAGATTACTTTCTTTTGTTTCGGAGTGCACTGTTTATGCATCGTTCTTAGATGGATGACAGAGAGAGTGACGAACAGCGCGTTAAAACTCCCGTTATTTTTTTCGTGAATCGGAAAGTGTGGTGTTTTCACACACACGGTTTCGTGCACTTTTTAATACTCGATAGTCGCCCTCATTTAAAACAATGTGTAGATTTGGAAAACATTTAATAGTGGTGGTTCAGTACTTGCGAGGAAGCGCGAGCGGCCTGCTGTGTTCGTTCTCCACCGATCATCGATCTGTCGGAACTGCGTCATTGAGGAGGCGCGGCAAATCAACGAGGAATACAGCCACACGGCGAATTTCAAAGCTCATCCGTACAAAATGACAGTGTTGCATAAAATAACGGCGAACAAAAAACAAGGAAGAATGACATTCGCTGAATCGACTGTGAATCAAGGCGTACTATTCAGTGATTCTGTTGATTTTCAAATGTGGCACATTTTTACCTTGATGGCGTCCTTTTTTTTTGGTCATCAGTCTACTGATCTACTGACTGGTTTGATGCGGCCCGCCACGAATTCCTTTCCTGTGCTAACCTCTTCATCTGAGAGTAGCACTTGCAACCTACGTCCTCAATTGTTTGCTTGACGTATTCCAATCTCTGTCTTCCTCTACAGTTTTTGCCCTCTACAGCTCCCTCTAGTACCATGGAAGTCATTCCCTCATGTCTTAGCAGATGTCCTATCATCCTGTCCTTAATAAACAGATTGTGCTCTTTTGGGCTTCCGAGAATCCAAGCATGCTTCAGGAAAATGTGCATTACACTCCAAGAATTACTGTATGGGCCGCTATCTCGAATCATGAGGTAATAGGGCTATTGTTTTTAGAAAACAAATGGTTCAGATGGCTCTGAGCACTATGGGACTTAACATCTGAGGTCATCAGTCCCCTAGAACTTAGAACTACTTAAACCTAACTAAGCTATTGACATCACACACATCCATGCCCGAGGCAGGATTCGAACCTTCGACCGTAGCGGTCGCTCGGGTCCAGACTGAAGCGCCTAGAACCGCTCGACCACACAGGCCGGCTTTTAGAAAACAAAGAGAACAGTGAACGTTGTGTAAACATGCTGCGTAATAACTTTGTTCCTCAGCTTCTTGGAAAAGGGTTTCAATTGTAAACTCTTGGTTCATGCAGCATGGAGCCAAAGCACACATAGTTGGTGTCTTAGAATTCCTACATGAAACTTTCAACGGAAATGTCGTTTCAGATAGGTTTCCTAACAGTTTCGCGTGTGGACAAAAGTCTCCCGAACAGTACTGACTTGAATCCGTGTGATTTTCCTCTTTGGGAATTTCTAAAGGAAAAGATTTGCGCTAAATATCCTCGTACAGCGACGGAACTGGAAGTGCTGGTGACTGAGATGTCCAGCCAGATATCCAAACGATATGTGTCGGCGAGTAATTCAGCTCATAGGAGTTCGTGTTGAAAAAGTGGGTAGACGTAATACTGGTCGTACTGAACACGTCATAAGCGTAACATGAGATTCATTTATCTCGTTAACTCATTATATTTTACATTTACATCGTAGTGACAAAAGTCACGGGCAGCGATATGCACGTATACAGATGGCGGTAGTTTCGCGTACACAAGATGTAAAAGAGCAGTTCATTGACGGAGCTCTAGTTTGTACCCAGGTGATACACGTGAAATGGTTTCCGACGTGCTTGTGGCCGTACAACGGGAATTAACAGAATCTGAACGCAGAGTGGTACTTGGAGCTGGACGCATCGGACATTCCCTTTCGGAAATATTTGAGGAATTCACTATTACGAGATCCACAGCGTCAAGACTGTGCCGAGAATGCCAAATTTCAGGCGTTGCCTCTCACCACGGACACCGCAGTAGCCGACAGTCTTCAGTTAACGACCGAGAGCAACGGTATTTGCGTAGAGGTGTCATTGCTACCAGACAAGCAACGCTGCGTCAAATAACGGCAGAAATGAATGTTGGACGACGTACGTATCCGTTACGACAGTGCGGTGAAATTTGGCGTTAATGGGCTATGGCAGCAGACGATCGACCCGAGTGCCTTTGGTAATAGCACGACATCGCATGCAGCGCCTCTCCTGGGGCTCGTGACCATATCGGTTGGGCCCTAGAAAACTGGAAAACCACGGCCAGCTCTGATGAGCCCCGATTTGAGAACTGATGGTTGGGGGCGAATGTGGCACAGACCCACGAAGCCATAGACCCAAGTTGTCAGCAAGGCACTGTGCAAGCTGGTGGTGGCTCCGTAATGTTGTGGGCTGTGTTTACATGGAATACAGCGGGTCCTCCGGACCAACTGAACCGATCATTGGTTAGAAATGGTTATCTTCAGCTACTGCTCAAATGAGCCCCGATTTGAGAACTGATGGTTGGGGGCGAATGTGGCAAAGACCCACGAAGCCATAGACCCATCCGTTCCACCTGTCAGTCTTCGTCAACAATTCTTCGCTCTTCTTGCCTCGTTTCGTGATGCAGATGTAGTCTACACCGATGGTTCTTGGTCGATGGACGCACTGGGTTTGCTTTGTCCACGGCGACTACATTGAGCAGCATTCCCTGCCTTGTGGGAGCAGTGTTTTCACAGCGGTGCTGGTTGCTTTTTATCGTGCACTCGCTCACCTTTCCTCCTGCTGTGTGGAGTCATTTGTCATATGCAGTGACTCCCTGAGTGGATTGCAAGCACTCGACCAGTGTTTTTCTCTGGACGCTTTGGTACGTCGTATTCAAGATGCTGTTTTTGCTCTCGCCGAATGTGGTCGTTCAGCGACGTTTGTGTGGACCCCGGGCCACATCGGCATTCCAGGAAACGAACGTGTCGATCGGTTGGCCAAGCAGGCCACCACTTCGCCACCCCTGGAGCTTGGTCTCGTGGAAAGAGACCTCCGGTCAGCCCTACAGCGCAAGGTTCGTGATGTCTGGACCTCTGAATAGTCTGTCTTGAACACGCGAAATAAGCTCCGCATGGTCAAGTCATCCACGGCCGTATGGAACTCATCCTTGAGGGGCACGCGTAGGGACTCAGTTGTTCTCTGCCGTCTCCGAATTGGACATACGCGGTTGACCCACAGCTATCTCCTTCGTCGTGAGAACCCACCCAAGTGTCGCTGTGATGCAGGGCTGGCAGTGGTCCATCTTCTGATGGACTGCCCCCTTTTAGCCCCCTTGCGGCAGTCCTTTAATTTACCAGCTGCACTTCCTTTAATTCTAGGTGACGATGCCTCTATAGCTGACTCGGTTTTACGTTTTATCCGTGCAGCTGGGTTTTATCACTCACTCTAGTGTGGGCGCTCTCGCCTGATTTCTCAGGCTACACTCACTCCAGCGACTTTTAATTGTGACGTGGATACCAAATTAGTGTCTTTAATAGCAACAAGTTGTGTTGGTACCTCTATCAACGCTTTTCAGCTGGAGGTTCTTGGTTTGTAGTTGAGTGGTTGACCATTTACCTGATCCATCAACCACTGTAGTCTGTTCTACTCTAGTCAACTACACTCCTGGAAATTGAAATAAGAACACCGTGAATTCATTGTCCCAGGAAGGGGAAACTTTATTGACACATTCCTGGGGTCAGATACATCACATGATCACACTGACAGAACCACAGGCACATAGACACAGGCAACAGAGCACGCACAATGTCGGCACTAGTACAGTGTATATCCACCTTTCGCAGCAATGCAGGCTGCTATTCTCCCATGGAGACGATTGTAGAGATGCTGGATGTAGTCCTGTGGAATGGCTTGCCATGCCATTTCCACCTGGCGCCTCAGTTGGACCAGCGTTCGTGCTGGACGTGCAGACCGCGTGAGACGACGCTTCATCCAGTCCCAAACATGCTCAATGGGGGACAGATCCGGAGATCTTGCTGGCCAGGGTAGTTGACTTACACCTTCTAGAGCACGTTGGGTGGCACGGGATACATGCGGAAGTGCATTGTCCTGTTGGAACAGCAAGTTCCCTTGCTGGTCTAGGAATGGTAGAACGATGGGTTCGATGACGGTTTGGATGTACCGTGCACTATTCAGTGTCCCCTCGACGATCACCAGTGGTGTACGGCCAGTGTAGGAGATCGCTCCCCACACCATGATGCCGGGTGTTGGCCCTGTGTGCCTCGGTCGTATGCAGTCCTGATTGTGGCGCTCACCTGCACGGCGCCAAACACGCATACGACCATCATTGGCACCAAGGCAGAAGCGACTCTCATCGCTGAAGACGACACGTCTCCATTCGTCCCTCCTTCACGCCTGTCGCGACACCACTGGAGGCGGGCTGCACGATGTTGGGGCGTGAGCGGAAGACGGCCTAACGGTGTGCGGGACCGTAGCCCAGCTTCATGGAGACGGTTGCGAATGGTCCTCGCCGATACCCCAGGAGCAACAGTGCCCCTAATTTGCTGGGAAGTGGCGGTGCGGTCCCCTACGGCACTGCGTAGGATCCTACGGTCTTGGCGTGCATCCGTGCGTCGCTGCGGTCCGGTCCCAGGTCGACGGGCACGTGCACCTTCCGCCGACCACTGGCGACAACATCGATGTACTGTGGAGACCTCACGCCCCACGCGTTGAGCAATTCGGCGGTACGTCCACCCGGCCTCCCGCATGCCCACTATACGCCCTCGCTCAAAGTCCGTCAACTGCACATACGGTTCACGTCCACGCTGTCGCGGCATGCTACCAGTGTTAAAGACTGCGATGGAGCTCCGTATGCCACGGCAAACTGGCTGACACTGACGGCGGGGGTGCACAAATGCTGCGCAGCTAGCGCCATTCGACGGCCAACACCGCGGTTCCTGGTGTGTCCGCTGTGCCGTGCGTGTGATCATTGCTTGTACAGCCCTCTCGCAGTGTCCGGAGCAAGTATGGTGGGTCTGACACACCGGTGTCAATGTGTTCTTTTTTCCATTTCCAGGAGTGTACTTGCTCTGCTCCTTTTAAGTGTCCTCTATTTTGTGTTACTGCGGTGTTCATTTTAGCTCTGTACCCCTTGGTGTTCCCCCCCTCTGGGTGCAGAGGTTACGCTTTTACTGTATAGGCCTTTTACAAGTATGTCTGTTTGGAACTGGGGAGTAATGACCTCGATATATAGCCCCCATCAAACCCCTAAACCAACCAACCGTAGACCCAAGTTGTCACCAAGGCACTGTGAAAGCTGGTGGTGGCTCCATAATGTTGTGGACTGTGTTTACATGCAATACACTGGGTCCTCCGGTCCAACCGAACCGATCACTGTCTAGAAATGATTATCTTCAGCTACTTGCAGACCATTAGCAGCCATTCATGGAGTTCATATTCCCGTGGCAATGCGCACACGACCGGGCCACAGTTGTTCGCAATTGGTTTGAAGAACATTCTGGACATTTCGAGCCCGCATCTCGTGGTCGTGCGGTAGCGTTCTCGCTTCCCACGCCCGGGTTCCCGGGTTCGATTCCCGGCGGGGTCAGGGATTTTCTCTGCCTCGTGATGGCTGGGTGTTGTGTGATGTCCTTAGGTTAGTTAGGTTTAAGTAGTTCTAAGTTCTAGGGGACTGATGACCGTAGATGTTAAGTCCCATAGTGCTCAGAGCCATTTGAGCCATTTGACATTTCGAGGGAATGATTTGGCCACCTAGATCGCACGACGTCTTTTGTATCGAACATTTATGGGACATAATAGAGAGGTCAGTTCGTGCACAAAATCCTGCATCGGGCAACACTTTCGCAATTATGGACGACTTTAGAGACAGCATGGTTCAGTATTTCTGCAGGGTCTAACAATCCTCCCACAACAAAGGTCAAAAATTAATTATGATTGTAGTGTTGCTCACGCTGCTAAATATTGCATTTTCGGGCAACAACAAAGTTACATTATGTGGCAGGTGTCATTAGAGCACAGGTAATAAAGTCATTTCTTGAAATATTGGATAAACTAGGCACTCATCTCTTCGTGTTTCCCACGCTGGTCTCGTTGTGAACTCATGGCTCAATCTTCGAAAATCTAGGTAGTGATGATTCCAAGCTCGGATGCAAAGAGGCCTCAGTGTTATTCCGCGATATTCAAAAGTTTTATAGATGTGTTTCGTAAACCATTCTTGAAGATTAAACTTTTGCAAGTTAGGACAATGGTGATGTAAAAAAGTAATCAGCCCTCCGAATTTAAGTTACACTTCTTTTTTATTACTTCTGTTGAACTGTAACGTAACTCGTTCCAAAACATCAGTTCACAATATAAAACATACTTGAAAATATCTTCCTCACTGTTAAAGTTCACATTTCATAAACTGACTACAATTTGCGTCTTTTTAACATGACGACCAAAACTTGACTCTGTAATAACCGCTTACGCGCCCAAAAATCAGAGTTACAAGTACGTCAAAGATCATAGTGACAAAAGAAAGAATACACATAAGAATAATATCTTTGCAATATATACATATCGACGAATCGAAGTACTTCGACATTAATGAAATCAAATCTGAATGTTTTCACAGAAATTGTTAACTATTTTACAGAAACACAGTAGGATTTTGCTGGTATCGAGAGGTTGAGGTGAGGTGCCGTAATGGTTACGTAATTGAAGTACCATTACAAGGGGAACTTCCGTCGACTTGCTGAGGCCATGCTATGTCGGGCTGCTGCACTAAGCAGGCCGAAAGGAGATCCGACACGATATTAGGAGATACTGACGACTTTTGTCACCTCTCTGTATGACCGTTTTCACAGAAACAAATTTTGTGTCATTTCGCCCGCTTTCCTGTACTCTCTATGCACTCCACTGAAGCGAGTTGCTTCCGCGTCGGCCGGCCGGAGTGGCCGAGCAGTTCTAGGCGCAACAGTCGGGAACCGCGCGACAGGTTCGAATCCTGCCTCGAGCATGGATGTTGCGATATCCTTAGGTTAGTTAGGTTTAAATAGTTCTACGTTCTAGGGGACTGATGATCTCAGAAGTTAAGTCCCGTAGTGCTCAGAGCCATTTGAAGCACTTTTTGCTTCTGCGTCGCTTTGCGAGTATTATATATCCTTAATGTGGCCGCGCCCAACATTGCCAAATCAGTATTAACATACCAACCCTGTGAAGATGCGGAATAAGGTCAAGAAGAATACAGTGCCGTCTCGTGCGAGCACATCGCGTTGTTGTGCAGTGAGGTGCGGAAGGTCGTAAAAAAATGGGTCGAGAGGACAGAATGGTGCCACCTGTAAGCAGGACAGGGAAGATGGTGACATGAAGTCTTGCAGACAGGCAGACACGGCACGGACGGCCGCTGGGGAGGCAGGCAAGTCACGGTCGGGGCTGCGGCCGCGCCGGCTGAGGCCGGAATCGAATCTCTGGCTGGCTGCGAGCAGGACGTACATTGCATTAGCTGCGCAATCCAATATCGGCCCAGGCGAGCCGTCCCACCCCCACCTCGCCGCGCTGCGCCCCGGACCAGTCCCCCTTGCTTATAGGTCCGCCGCCGCCGGCTTCACACTGCCCCCCCTCGGGCTTCTCTTTCCCTCGCCAGCTCCTCTTTCTCGCCCTATTTTTTTTTTCCACGCCCGCCCCCCCCCCCCCCCATCCGCGTGTTGCGCGGCCTGGCTCTGCCCTCGCGCCCCGTGTTTCGCAGTCACAGCAGGCGAAACACCAGCAGGCGCCGCTGCTCTAGCAATGTTTCACTCCTAGGCGCGCAGCAGCTGTCGCGTAAGACGCGTGACGAGCGTATTGTAATGCAATGCTTCCCAACCTGGGGGTAATTACCAGTTGAGGAGTAAAATGAAATTTTCTGAAACGATTTGACTGTAAATTATTTTCAAAGTACACTACTAGCAATTAAAATTGCTACACCAAGAAGAAATGCAGATTCATTGGACAAATATATTATACTAGAACTGACATGTGATTACATTTTCACGCAATTTGGCTGCATAGATCCTGAGAAATCAGTACCCAGAACAACCACCTCTGGCCGTAATAACGGCCTTGATACGCCTGGGCATTGAGTCAAACAGAGCTTGGATGGCGTGTACAGGTACAGCTGCCCATGCAGCTTCAACACGATACCACAGTTCATCAAGGGTAGTGACTGGCGTATTGTGACGAGCCAGTTGCTCGGCCACCATTGACCAGACGTTTTCAATTGGTGAGAGATCTGGAGAATGTGCTGGCCAGGGCAGCACTCGAACATTTTCTGTATCCACAAAGACCCGTACAGGACCTGCAACATGCAGTCGTGTATTATCCTGCTGAAATGTAGGGTTTCGCGGGGATCGAATGAAGGGTAGACCACGGGTCGTAACACATCTGAAATGTAACGTCCACTGTTCAAAGTGCCGTCAATGCGATCAAGAGGTGACCGAAACGTGTAACCAATGCCACCCCATACCATCACGCAGGGTGATATGCCAGTATGGCGATGACGAATACACACTTCCAATGTGCGTTCACCGCGATGTCGCCAAACACGGATTCGACCATCATGATGCTGTAAAGAGATCCTGGATTCATCCGAAAAAATGACGTTTTGCCATTCGTACATCCAGGTTCGTCGTTGAGTACACCATCGCAGGCGCTCCTGTCTGTGATGCAGCGTCAGGGTAACCGAGCTGATAGTCCATGCTGCTGCAAACGTCGTCGAACTGTTCGTGCAGATGGTTGTTGTCTTGCAAACGTCCCCATCTGTTGACTCAGGGATCGAGACGTGGCTGCACGATCCGTTACAGCCAAGCGGATAAGATGCGTGTCATCTCGACTGCTAGTGATACGAGGCCGTTGGGATCCAGCACGGCGTTCCGTATTGCCCTCCTGAACCCACCGATTCCATATTCTGCTAACAGTCATTGGATCTCGACCAACGCGAGCAGCAATGTTGCGGTACGATAAACCGCAATCGCGATAGGCTACAATCCGACCTTTATCAAAGTCGGAAACGTGATGGTACGCATTTCTCCTCCTTACACGAGGCATCACAACGACGTTTCACCAGGCAACGCCGATCAACTGCTGTTTGTGTATGAGAAATCGGTTGGGAACTTTCCTATGTCAGCACTTTGTAGGTGTCGCCACCGGCGCCAACCTTGTGTGAATGCTCTGAAAAACTAATCATTTTTATATCACAGCATCATCTTCTTGTCGGTTAAATTTCGCGTCTGTAGCACGTCATTTTCGTGGTGTATCAATTTTAATGTCCAGTAGTGTACTAGCATGAAGGCGTAAAATAATGTGGTGGAGGTTACAGGTTGTGAAAGGAATGTATGATTATGGTCCTCCTCACTTAGTCTACCCACTTCACGCAGACATTTTGTACTTTCTACGATGCGTCTATGCTAGCCAAATGAATACACATATGTCTCACATGTCTGAATATCTTATGAAAGTGCCTCTCTGAGTTGCAGGTAGTCATTTCACGAATAGCATGTCACAGGAAATAATATGTTGCTTTGCTCTCATTGCTGTGCGCATTTTCTACATTTCGACACTAAGAAGAGTTACATAAAATACCAATCGTGACCTCCAAAGGAAAAAAAACAAACAAGTTGTATTCATGATACTCAATGATTTCATAAGCTGCGACATAGTCGCGAATTGAACAGTTTAGGATAAATTTCCTTTACTTTACTCCTAGGGTCACAAATTTTTTTGTTTGTCATCAGACTGCCGGTTTCAGATCTGTTTTATAAAACCATGTACAGTACGTTAGGACATGTTTTTTTTTTTATAAAAACGTGTCTAGTATGTTAGTACATGTTTTTATAAAACCATGTCTAGTACGTTAGGACATGTTGTTTTATAAAACAGATCTGAACATAATCATTATAGACCGAAACCGTAGTCCAACGACAAAAAAGTAAAGGAAATTTATAGTTAATGATGATGTACGCAAGCGTTCAGTAAATAACGCAACACGTTTGTTTTCTGAAAGCGGGTTGGTTTTATTCAGGATTACAATACACCATATTATTCCCCACTCACTTGGCTACAAAACCTTGTTTTTTTTTAGTATAATCTCCGTTACACCACCTTACTGAGAGGGTGTGTGTGCCAGCATGGTACCACTTTCATGGTCGGACCCACTGTGTTGCTGCATCAATAAAGTCCCCATCATCCACGTACTGGTTCCCACGTAGTGCATCCTTCATCGGGCCAATCAGATGGAAGTAGGAAGGTGCGAGATCCGAGCTGTGCGGTGGATAAAGAAGAACAGCCCAATGGAGTTTCATGATCTCGTCTCAGGTGCACATACTTGTGTCAGTCCTTGCGTTGTCATGGAGAAGGAGAAGTTAGTTTGCATTTTTGTGGCGATGAAAATGCTGAAGTCGTTTCTTCATTAGGGTAGCACAATATGCATCAAAGTTGATCGTTGCACCATGAGGGAGGACATCAAACAGAATGACCCCTTCAGGGACCCGGAAGACTGTCGCCATGACTTACCCGGCTTTGAACTTTTCCTTCAGAGGAGAGGTAGTGTGGCGCCTCTCCATGGGTTGCTGTTTCGTTTCCGGTCCGAAGTGATGAACCTAAGTTTCATGGTCTGTGACGACGTTCAACAAAAAATTGTCACGACGAGCCTCATATTGCGCATGCAATTTTGCGCAGAATTTCCTTCATTGCTCTCTACAGTATTCAGGTAGGCACACACCTTTGAGTACTCCAACTGTGGACGAGTATGTCAGCACTACCAACAGAGATTCCCAGTTGAGAACCGAGGCGTTTGATTGCGATCTATCGATCACCTCGAATGAGAGTGACCACACGTTCCAACATTGCAGGAGTCACAGCCGTGTACGGCGGGCCAGCACGCGGGAGATCGGACAGGTTTTGCGCGACCTTGTTGGGATGATGACAGACGCGTCGCCCAACGACTCACCATGCTTTTGTTGACTGCCACGTCTCCGTAGACATTTTGCAATCCCCTACGAATATCTGTGACTCTTTGGTTTTTAGCTAAAACAAACTCTCTGCTTGGAACGCACCCCTCTAACAGACGCCATTTTGTATGTTACATATGTCGCCGCCACATGTTAGAACTTCGTGAAACTATATCTCAGGGTCGTGGGTTCGAGCCCCACGTTGGGCGCCAATCTCGCGTCCGTCGGCCGTCGTAATTTAATTTATTATTTACTACAGAAATTGATTGGTAATGGTGATTGTTGCCGACTTACGTCGTGGGCCTTAATCAAAATGATATTTCATTCAATTTTGATTTACAATTAAATCCTCTTGTGAAGGTCTCTTTTTTTTAACAATATTAATCATCAGTGGAAATTGTTTTTTACGTTAATGAATAACTCGCTGAATCTTAAAACATGTGCATATAAGTTGAACAATGGAATTGATTTCCTCGGCTAGTCAGTTCTCTTGAAAGCAAAAAATCTTTAGTTATTAATTACAATTGCGGCCCACACACGCGCGAGAGTATTGTTTCTTACCTCCGCTAACCATTGCATTGTAGTCGGAGTCCTGGCTCTGGCTCTCGGCTGTTGTACTGAAAATAAGAATCTTAAAGCAGCGTCGGGCGGCTTTGGAGAAAAATGTATATTATGTTAATAGCGGGCGAGTTTTTCGCTTCCACTAATTTTTATAAGCTAATATCGCCACGTAATGACGTCGTTGGCTGCATCGGCTGCTGCGATTGTTGCACTGTAAATTACTCGAATGCAGGTTAATACACGGAAGGCGGACATGAAATCGGGATCACCTCTTACAAATTAAAAGTGAACAATCATATTAAATCAATGTATTATCTGCTTAGTTAGTACAAATATACTTACATTTGCCAGCACTCGCAAGATGTCCGTCTACACTCAACCAAGACAAGAGAGGAAGTGAAGACGACTAAAAAATTAACAAAAGTGAGTATCTTGTCATCCCTTTAGATCATTTTGTTATATTTCTTTGCCCTCGAAACGTACACAGAGAAATTATTATAATACGGATACATGAGAAAAATGTATATTATTCAATTTTTATCTGTCTCTTCTTAGAAATAGTGTTTTTAAGTCTTTTCTTATTATTTCACTGGGGACGCTATATTGACCCCTCATATGTCCAGGTCCTCCCTGGAGCGGGAATGTTACACGAAGTCGTACAACAAATCCGCATTTTTTTTTTTCAACTGACATCGGCCGATAAAAAAAGTGTTGCATTAATCACTGAACGCCCCTCGTGTTTTGTGTAAGCTGTAAATAAATAGTCGCCACTATCAAAGCTTTTGACAATGTTGACTGAAATACTCTCTTTCAAATTCTGATGGTGGCAGGGGTAAAGGCTATTTACAACTTGTACAGAAAGCAGATGGCAGTTATAAGAGTCGAGGGACACGAAAGGGAAGCAGTGGTTGGGAAGGGAGTGAGGAAGGGTTGTAGCCCATCCCCAATGTTATTCAATCTGTATATCGAACAAGCAGTAAAGGAAACAAAAGGAAAGTTCGGAGTAGGTATTAAAATCCATGGAGAACAAATAAAGACTTTGACGTTCGCCGATGACATTGTAATTCTGTCAGAGACAGCAAAGGACTTGGAAGAGCAGCTGAACGGAATGGACAGTGTCTTGAAATATAAGATGAACATCAACTAAAGCAAAACGAGGATAATGGAATGTAGTCGAATTAAATCGGGTGATGCCGAGGGAATTAGATTAGGAAATGAGACACTTAAAGTAGTAAAGGAGTTCTGCTATTTGGGGAGCACAATAACTGATGATGGTCGAAGTAGAGAGGATATGCATGGCAATGGCAATGGCAAGGAAAGCGTTTCTGAAGAAAAAAAAATTGTTAACATCGAGTATAGATTTAAATGTCAGGAAGTCGTTTCTGAAAGTATTTGTATGGAGTGTAGCCAAGTGAAACATGGACGATAAATAGTTTAGACTAGAAGAGAATAGAAGCTTTCGGAATGTGGTGCTACAGAAGAATGCTGAAGATTAGATGGGTAGATCACATAACTAATGAGGAGGTATTGAACAGAATTGGGGAGAAGAGGAGTTTGTGGCACAACTTGACTAGAAGAAGGGATCGGTTGGTAGGACATGTTCTGAGGCATCGAGGGATAACCAATTTAGTATTGGAGGGCAGCGTGGAGGGTAAAAATCGTAGAGGGAGACCAAGAGATGAGCACACTAAGCAGATTCAGAAGGATGTAGGCTGCAGTAGGTACTTGGAGATGAAGAAGCTTGCACAGGATAGAGTAGCATGGAGAGCTGCATCTAACCAGGTTCAGGACTGAAGACCACAACAACAACAACATCAAAGCTGCAACCCTAGTCTAAGGTAGTTTGGCTACCGCGCTATTTCCACTACGTGGAATGGTGTCGAGACCGGTGACCCGCACACTACGGAGAATACGAGATTCAAATCCGCGACAAACAAAGCAAATCCCACGGAAAAAAACGACAGAATAAGTCGATATATAGTAAAAACATTACTCGATGCCGCAGAAACAAGTAGTACGGGCCGGACGCGTTATATAGTACAGACAGCCTTCTCTCGGACACACTGCTGTGATGGCGCCGGCGCGGAAAAAAAAGGAAAATAATTGGGAAACTATCAAACAAACTGACAAGGAGGTGGGCTCATTTGCATGGCGAGATTGGTTCGGCGGTTCGGAATCGGCGGATGGCTATCGGCGTGACAGCTGTCGCGTCACGACCGTCCGGCAGAGGCCGCTGTCACAGCCGCGCCGCCGCACGCATCGCGTCGCATCCGTCACTGCCGCCGCAATCGCTGCCCGACGGCGCCGCGTGCGCGCGATCCCTGCCCCCGCCGCTTTTATTAAAAAACGAAAAATTACAGTACTGTGTTATCCGGAACGCGGTTCCCTACCGCAGGCGGGGTCGGTTAACAGTGTGCATTCCGGGTCAGTCTGAGAACTTTAAAAGAGTTTGAATTTTGTAAACTCAGTCTGTCGGCCGGCCGATGTGGCCGCGCGGTTCTGGCGCTGCAGTCTGGAACCGTGAGACCGCTACGGTCGCAGGTTAGAATCCTACCTCGGGCATGGATGTGTGTGATGTCCTTAGGTTAGTTAGGTTTAACTAGTTCTAAGTTCTAGGGGACTAATGACCTCAGCAGTTGAGCCCATAGTGCTCAGAGCCATTTGACCCATTCAGTCTGTCGAAAGAACTGACGCAGTCCTACAGGGGGGGGGGGAAACATTCGAGATATTAATCCGACTTATACTTATTTCATAACAACAGATACACAGTTTCGTATCTCGAACTTGCTGTATTAACATACTGTGTTATTTAGCCTTTTTTCTTGTGGTCTCCTCCCCCTTGGCACCAAGCTCCTGGAGATCCGAATGAGAGACTAGTCCGGAATCTTTTGCCAATGGAGAGATTACCATGACACTTTATCAGCTACAGGTCACATGTCTTGTGGAGTTCTCTGTGTGAAGAGTAAAGCAGTCTTTTTAAAAAAAGTTAATGTATACGAGGGTTAGTCATAACCTTTTAATTATATTCTCGAAAAAGTCTATCTGCGAGGATTAATTTATTTATTTAGTGTATGGCGCTACACAAAAATGGTTTACACTCATTACATTATGAATTTATATGATAAAATACACTATAAAATACATAAGTGAAGGATACCTATTCGTATAAAATATAATACATAAACACAATCAAAAGTAAAATCACAGCAGATATTTTGCGTTATACAAGTCTTCAAATTCTGACGTCCAAATTGGCGATCCATTCGAGGCAGAGCGGTGTGGCGTTGAAGAAGTCAGCCCGACTACCCTGGTAGGCTCTTAATTCACAGTCCTGGGCGATGTGCTGTATTGTTTGATTAGGTGCCCCACAGTCACAGCTAGGGCTGGGAAACTTTCCCCACTTGTGTAGATTGTGTGCACATAGTCCATGTCCTGTTCGGATTCTGTTTAGGCTTTTCCATAGCTGTCGGTGGAAGTTCAGAGCCCTTAGGTTTCTCTGATAGACAGATAAGTTCACGGTTGTCAGGGGAGGCACTATCACTGCAGCTCTCGTGCCATTTAGTATCCATGCTGAAGTTGGCAGCTAACAGTTGTTGGGCCAGTCTTAAAGGGGGATTTCTGGAGCGGAGTCGTGTTCTTTCCAAAGTTGGGACATCTTCGTGGATAGGAAGTAGGGGGTTATTCATTATTTTTGTGCATTCCTTCATCAGAGCTTCCTGTCTTCGCAGGGAGGGTGGAGATATATGACTAAGTGTTGGAAGCCAATATAGTGGGGTAGCCTTTATGCATCCAGTTATGGTTCTCATAGCAGCGTTGAGCTGGGTGTCCACCTTGTTTACATGTTTGCCGGTTAACCACGCTGGTGCACAGTACTCAGCTGCAGAGTACACTAAGGCTAGTGCAGAGGTTCGTAGTGTGTCTGCTGCTGCTCCCCAGTTAGTGCTGCAGAGCCTCTGAATGAGGCTGTTCCGTGAACTTGTTTTATTGGATACATTTTCCAGGTGTCTTTTGAAGGATAATGTCCTATCCAGAGTGATCCCCAGGTACTTTGGATATGGCTGATATCGCAGTTGACTGTTATTCATATGAACCTTCAGCTCATATCCCGCCATTCTACTGTTCAAATGAAAACAGCTGACTTCAGTCTTGGTGGGATTTGGTATTAGCCTCCATTTGGTGAAATACTCATGCATTTTGTTTAGGTCAGTTGTGAGGATGTTTTCAGTGTCTTCAAACTGCTTGCTTTGGATAGCTGGGGCCATATCATCAGCATAGCTGAACTTCCTTGAGATGGTTTCAGGCAGGTCAGAGATGTAAAGCATTGGTGCTACAACTGATCCTTGAGGCAGTCCATTGTTGAGTTTCCTCTGTTTGCTTATGTCATTACCCTGTATCACCTGCAAGTATCTATCCGAAAGCATGTTGTTAAGTCTCAGTGTCATACGGCAGGGGATTACTTTTATCAGTTTGTGTAGAAGTCCTTCCTTCCATACAGTGTCATAGGCAGCTGTTAGGTCTATGAAAGTTACCGCAGTCTTTTTTTGTTTTTGAAAACCTGCTTCAATATATATATCTGCGAGGATGAAACGTGGTAATGGGTGTAGTTCTTCTCTACATACTCACCCTTCATACTTGCCTCGTACCTAAGATTATACGTTAATTATTAGATTTGGGGCCGTTAATGTTATAGGGTGGTCGGATGCACTTCATGCAGCCACAGTTAAGTTATTTGGTTGCTTGTCCACACCTTGGTCAGCGCAGTTCTTAATTTCGCTCAGTGTGGATGAACCTTTGGTGATAACGACTCCCAAATTTTTATAAGGGTCCACAGATCTTATTACCCAAAATCCAACGTCAGGTCATGACTCACTCCTCCAGTAACCAAATATTCCGATTTTATGTATGTTAATGGTTAAACCCCATTTATGATATTCTCTGTAGAACTTTCTAACCATGTACTTCATAACCTCCTCATCAGCTACAGAAATGACATAGTATTTAGCGAAATTCTGGTAACTAAAACTTTATGCCTACCCCTCGCTCATGTAGTGTACATTAATAAGATTAAAATCGCTTTACGGTAACATATTTCTCAGTCTCTGTACTGCGGCTACGGAATGTCGTCCTTATCTGCCGAAGAAGACACACACACACATTATAATCTTTCTCAGGGACAGTGGTCAACATTGTCCTAGAAATAAATTAAAGTACTTCTTAGCCCCCAGTTCCCAAATGTTGTACCCTCTTCCTCATTCACAGCCTGGTGCGATGAGACCGACGTTCCGCATCAGTTCGCCCTGCTTTCCTGAGATGAGAATAAAAAATAAAATGCAGTTTAAAAAATATATAGAATTTGACCAATCTCAGCCGGACGTTGTTCATGGAAGCCGATAATATCGCATCCTTTCAGGCATCGCACTTACTGCGGCACAGATTTCGAAATACCTTTCTCGGCATCAGTGTTGACGAGGCAGTAAACGCTAACCTTTCTTTATCGATAAATTTCTTGAAACTATACGTTACGTTGAGGCTGCTCAGCTGTTCTTGTCGTTGTCTGTTTCGAAGTACAACGCGCGACACGCCCGTCTGCTGTCATGACGTCATATGCCGAACCGCTGTCCTCGCTTGTCCCATATCAGGTATTTTTGTAGCTGGCAGTAATTCCTCAGCTACGATCGCGGTATAGCTGTATTGTAATGGATGTACTGAAGGCTAATATGCGGGAAAAGACGTACCCTTTTTTCCTACGCCTGTGTTGTTTGCGAGGACGACCATGGAAAATACTGTGCGGGCGTCGGAACTAATCCACATATTGCCGTGGAGCGCTCCACCTGGCGCGTTTGGTGGGGGGGGGGGGGGGGCGGCGGCGAGTTCCAGGACAATATTTTCACCTGTCAACTGGCCTCTCCATTTTTGTTTGCAACGAAGCGCTATCGGGAAATAGCTCAATGCGACCGCCTGGCTAAGTATTATCTCTGCACAAATAATGTATGCGGCCTACCGTATCGGGCGACACATTCCCCTCTCCCCCTTTTCACCCGTCCCGACCCCTGCCAGATGCTTTAACAAATGCCATCTCGTTCTGCGTGCGTTGTCTGGCCAACCCTCCCCCACACTCCGGCGCTCGCGGAGCTATCTGGAACTGGTCGCAGTGCGAGGCGCCGCGGTATGGCCTCATACGTGTTGTTTGGCGGCTGTTTATTGAGGCGGCGGTTTTTGGTGCCACTCTTTCCAGCCCGGCAGGGCGGAAACCAGAGCGCGTCCGCCGACACCTGCTGGCTCGCTCCCCCATCCACCACGTGGCGTCCGCCCCGTCATTCGTTCTGCGTACTCTCTGTGCTTATTTATTCGTCCGAGAGAAAACTCGCTTTGAATTTTAAGGCGGACCACATTTCGACACATTGTCACCCTGCTTCGCTCGTCACGTAGATCGCTATTCACAGTTCATGAGGAGACGTTCATGAAATTCACAGAAAGTGTCAATTTTCAGTTCATTTTTTATTTGTTATTGTAGTAAAACTCATGGACAATAGGTTTCCAAAGTTTCAGTGATGAAATTCGCATCCGAAGTGCCCAAAAAATAATTAAATGTGTGGCACGACCTTCGTACACGCCCACTTTTTGAATTATCGCTTCAGTATATACTCAGAGGGGTAATAACCCATATATTCACAAGGAGTGGCTTCTAAATTATATCCTGGATACTGTCAAGCCCACGTACATGTTTCTGGTCGAGCCTAAACTTCTAAAAAACTGTGTTCATGGCAAAACCCAGAATCCAAGTGAACTCGTGTGGAAATAATGCCCTAAAACAACATTTCTTCGGTAGAGTTGTCAGAACAGCAACTTATGATGCTGTTCCTGTATTTAATGATTGGAACGTAGAGAGCATGAAGATTTTATAAAGAATGGTCTTTAAGATATGAAATTTCGCTCAAGAAATCTTGAGAAAAATCGATTTACACTACCTCTCTGCTGCTGTTAAGTCAGTTGAACTGATAAAGGAAAGAAGTCACAACATAAGAAACTAGAATGCTTGAAGGGAAAGAAGACCCTGAGTACAAGTGTGGCCCTTCTGAAGAGGTGACATAAGAAAAAAAGTTGGTTTGAACTTTAAAGCCGGCCGCGGTGGCCGTGCGGTTCTGGCGCTGCAGTCCGGAACCGCGGGGCTGCTACGGTCGCAGGTTCGAATCCTGCCTCGGGCATGGGTGTGTGTGATGTCCTTAGGTTAGTTAGGTTTAAATAGTTCTAAGTTCTAGGGGACTTATGACCTAAGATGTTGAGTCCCATAGTGCTCAGAGCCATTTGAACCATTTTTTGAACTTTAAAATTCATTTCCTGAAAATTACGTTTCTTAAAGTTTACGTACCTTCTTCTTAGAATCTCTGAAGACTAGAATTATAAAATTTTGTGCACATATTTCTATAAATTCAGTGCATGTTGTCTCAAGAGTAAATTTTGAAACTCTGAGATTTGGGCCAAAGAGCTTGGAATCTTTCATGAATTTTATATTACACTTATAGAATTATAACTACAAATTACAAAAATTCTCGTAATCGATATCAAAACAACTCATGAGAGAAGCTTACTATATTCAAAGAGATTAAACAGAAAATTTTCTGGAAATCTCCTGAATAGTTTCTGAAAAAATTTAAATATATGTAATAGAAGAAACTTAACAATAAACGTGTTAATTTCATATAAAGCATGGTAAAAACTTTAACTGCTGCATCTTCAGAATTGTGGATTTGATGCATCTTTTAAATAGTGAATGAACTTGTAACGAAACGTTCTGCGCTTCTTTGGATGTTCTCTAGTTCCTCTAGCAATCCTATCTGGTACCGATCCCGTACTGACGAGCAGTATTCAAGTTTGGTCCAACGAGTATTTTGTAAGCTACTTCGATTGTCGAAGGACTGCATTTCCTGAGCATTCTTCCAATGAATATCAATCTGGCATTAGTCTTACTCGCGATTTATTTTATGTGGTCGTTCCATTTCAAATCGCTCCGTGCGCATACTCGTAGATATTTTAAGGAGGTAACTGCTGCTAGCGACTGCTCTGCAATTTTGTAATCATAAAGTCTTTCTGTCGACATATTCGCAATACGTTAGATTTGTTTATGTTGAGGGTCAGTTGCCACTCCCGTCGCCAAAGGTCGATCGACTGCAAGGATTCGTGTATAGAAAAGTAATGGTCCTACAACACTCCCCTGAGGCAGGCCCGAAGCTAGTTTCACGTCTGAAGACTTCTCCCCGTTCAGAGTGACATGTTGTGTTCTGTTTGATAGAAACTATTCAGTCCGACCACACAGTTGAGAATACCCTATTCGCTTGTATTTTGTTCATTAGGCGGCAATGCGAAACTGTATAGAACGCCTTCCGGAAGGCAAGGAACACGGCATCTACATGAGTGCCTGGGTCTCGTGGACAAACAGAGGAAGCTGGGTTATCACGAGCGTTGTTTTCGAAACCCATGTTTGTTCTACAGAGGAGATTTTCGGTCTCCACAAGTATAATACACGAGCGTAAAACGTGTTCCTAACTTCTAAAACTGCAATTATGCAATCAGAAATTGTTATTACAATTCGTGTATAGGTAATTGCATCACCCTTTAATGTTTATTCTGTGGTGTAGGATCTGTCTATTAACATTTATATCGTGTAAATGTCAATCTTTTTAAATATTTTATTTACTCATTGGTTTTATTTTTGTATCATCTAATCTGACTGCAAAAGGAAATGTTAGTGAGAGAATTTTCAACATCCTGTGTTTATTCTTGAGCTCTGAGTGCCACGTCTTCGCATTAAAAAGTTTGTCGTGATCCGTCTTGTACCCCTGAAGAGGTGGTTTCCATAGGATGCCAATAATACGCTCTGTTTTACCTGCAGCGTTTCGGCGAACCCTGATTTGAAATAATCCAAGGAAAGACGAAAGTAATGAGGAGCACCAGATTAGCTATAATCTTAACCTAAAAATAGGGGGCCACGAAGCAGACAAATGAAGGAATTCTGCTACCTTGGAACCGAAATCACACATGGGAGGTGAAGCAAGGGGGACACACTAGCAGACCAGATCAGCTAAAGAGGATATCCTTGGCCATAAGAAGTCTATTCAGATGGTTCAAATGGCTCTGAGCACTATGGGACTTAACATCTGAGGTCATCAGTCCCCTAGAACGTAGAACTACTTAAACCTAACTAACCTAAGGACATCACACACATCCATGCCCGAGGCAGGATTCGAAACTGCGACCGTAGCAGTCGCGCGGTTAGTGAGTACATAAAGATACTAGAAAATACTGTCTCCCGCCAAGTACGAGGGCCTGGTGAGAAATTCCACCTTAATCTATGCAGCCCACATCACATAACTGTCTTGCATTTTCTTCTGCAAGACAGTTCTGAGCCACATTCTGCAGGAGCAATGAAGATGAGCCTACAGCGTTTTCAATTGGAAGTGTTTGATTACCCACAATACAGCTCGTAATTGGCTCCCTCTGAGCTTCATGAACCGCTGGGTATGAAGTCGATATTTTGGCACAGGCAACGAGCTGTAGATCAGCACAGACTTCGTGGAAAGCACTGGCGGATGCCTTCTGTGACTAGGGTATTGGAAAGTTGGTAAAACGCTACAACAAACGTCTAAGTTGAATCGGCGACTATGTAGATAAGTAGCTGGAAGTTGTAGCCAACTGTTACAAATAAAACATTTTTGATTTTCCATTTCGCGACCTTAGTTTCCGAATGCGCCTCGTATATGTGCGAGGACGGCTCTAGGTACTTTCAGTACAGATGCAGCAGATCTTCCGAACCGCTGCGAGACTTAGCGATAGCTACAATTACTGTGTCTAATGGATAGGGGTGTGACAGATTGAGAATTCGAGTTGGACAGGAAGCGTGTCCTGATGGTAGAGATGGTTAAGGCAATTGTTCTAGAGAAATGGAGCATCTTGTTTCGAGTCCTCGTCCGACAAAACTTTTCAGCCTTTATTTCAATGCCTATAGACGGCTGAAGTCGTGATTTCTTGTAATATCTCATTACTATAAAGTTGGGTACCAATACTGTAAATACGAGGGTGCGTCAAATGAAAACCTAAATTTGTAATAACAAATCGAAATTTCGCGCCGTTATCCTGTAAGTTGGTAAGCGTGCTAAAAACATCGTGCAGAATGGCCTGTAGGTGGCAACATAGTGCAGATACACACATACCGTCGCATATCAGATAAAGATGGCCGCCCCACTTGCGACTAGCGCCAGGGAAGAACAGCGCTCTGTTATTCGGTTTTTGCGTAGTGAAGGTGTGAAACCTATTGAAATTCATCAACGAATGAAGGTTCAGTACGGTGATGCATGTTTGTCACAGTAGCAAGTCTGCAAATGGTGTGACTTCGGTGGAAGATGCTCCTCGTCCAGGTCAGGCACAACGAGTTGTGACTGCACAGAACATTGCAGCAGTTGAAGCCATAGTGAAGGAAAACCGCCAAGTGACACTGAATGACATTGCAGCATGTTTACAGATTAGTCATGGGTCAGTACACCACAATGTGCATGATGTGCTCCAGTTTCACAAAGTATCTGCAAGATGGATGCCACGGCAGCTGACTCCTGAAATGAGAGAACGGCGTGTTGATGCTTGTGAAGAACTTCTTCGGCGCTTTGAACGTGAAGGTGATGGCTTCCTTGCAAGAATCGTTACTGGGGACGAAACCTGGGTTCACTTCCACCAACCGGAAACGAAGAGAGCGAGCAAGGAATGGCGCCTTTCCTCATCACCAAAACCAAAGAAGTTTCGAACAGAACCATCAGCAGGGAAGGTTATGCTGCCTCTCTTTTGGGACGAAAAAGGCGTCATTTTGGAGCACTACATGCCTAGAGTTACTACTGTCACCAGTGCATCATACACAGATCTCCTGCAAGCAAATCAAAGCGACGTGGATTGCTGTGAGCAGGTGTCCTTTTGCAACATGACAATGCAAGGCCCAACACTGCAACAATCACAGACCTGTATTTTGAGTGTCTTCCTCACCACCATTGTCACCAGACCTTGCCCCGAGTGATTTCCATATGTTTGGACCACTCAAAGACGCAATGGGAGGAAAGAAGTTCCGTTCTGATGAAGAGGTACGCCACGCGGTGCACGAGTCGTTGCGCGGACTACCAAAAGAATTTTTTTCTAAAGGAATTTATGCACTTTGTAAGCGCTGGAGGACTTGCATTGAGCATGGGGGATATTATGTTGAAAAGTGATACAGCTTTGTACCACTTCTGCACAATAAATAATATTTAAAAAAATATTTAAGGTTTTCATTTGACTGACCCTCGTAGTTGACCGCCTACACTGGATCAAGTAGCGAAGGTTTAATTATTAGCAGCCTGTGGTCTGGGTCACAGCATTGCATGGTAATGAGTCGTGGATTGTGGGAACTTGAAAGGAAGAGAAAGTGTTTGAGATATCGCACTGTAGAATGATGTTGGAAGTTGGGAGGTATGATGAGGTAAGTAATGAGGAGCTCCTTTGGTGAGGGTAAAAGGTTACAAAAGAAATGACTATCTACAAGATGTTTTAGCTGGATGCAAGTGGTACTCTGAGGTTCAAGAGATTCCCACAGGCGATGACTTCCTGACCGGCCGCATAATACCGGAAAGTACAGGGGGGGGGGGGGGGGGAATAAATAAAAATTTTGCGCTACAGTTTTTCGAGGTATTGGCTGACATATAATCTCGTTAGGTTGGGGACCAGTGCTGACGACACTAAAGAGAACTGGCTTTCGGTGAAGCGGTAGGAGCCACGGGCTCAGGTGGCAAGCAGCAGGTAAGGCTGTAGGCACGTGCTGGGTGGTCAGCACGTGCGGCCGTGCGTGCCGGCGTTGCGTGAGACGGGCGGTGCGTGGCCGCCGCAGGTGCAGCACGGCGATGGGCGCGAGGCGATAGTGGGGAGGCGCAGGGCCCGTTATACCTGCCCACTGGACGCCGCAGTCGATAGCGGCCAGAGGTCGCCACGTCGCGCACTGCAAACTCTTGTCCTGCTGTCGGCGGCGGGCTGTCGGACTGCGGCTAGGGGCTGAGGGAGCCAAAATGGTTCAAATGGCTCTGAGCACTATGGGACTCAACATCTGAGGTCATCAGTCCCCTAGAACTTAGAACTACTTAAACCTAACTAACATAAGGACATCACACACAACCAGGATTTGAACCTGCGACAGTAGCAGTCACGTGGTTCCGGACTGAAGTGCCTTGAACCACACGGCCACCGCGGCCGGCCTGAGGGAGCGAAGTCTACCAGCAGCTCCGACCTTTGTATACTGCTGCTGGTTTAACTCCAGCACCAGAAAGGGTGGCTAGCAAAGGAAGTGTCAGTCACACTTACAGTGCCTACACACAATAGTACGAAAAATACATTGATGGAAAAAAAAATAGTTAAGGTAGAGTAATGAAATTTCGGCAATACATTTGTCAGTGCACCATATTTAGGTGATTAACTTGCAAGGACACACATTAATGTAAGCTCGAGATAATGCATTGCAAATGTGAAATATTGATACATTAATAGACTACTGGCCATTAAAATTGCTACACCACGAAGATAACGTACTACAGACGCGAAATTTAACCGACAGGAAGACGATGCTGCGATATGCAAATT
Source organism: Schistocerca piceifrons (assembly GCF_021461385.2). Taxonomy (NCBI): domain Eukaryota; kingdom Metazoa; phylum Arthropoda; class Insecta; order Orthoptera; family Acrididae; genus Schistocerca; species Schistocerca piceifrons. The sequence goes on from NC_060140.1 coordinate 105,337,818, forward strand.
ATTAGCTTTTCAGAACATTCACACAAGATTGGCGCCGGTGACGACACCTACAAAATGCTGGCATGAGGAAAGTTTCCAACCGATTTCTCATACACAAACAGCAGTTGACCGGCGTTGCCTGGTGAAACGTTGTTGTGATGCCTCGTGTAAGGAGGAGAAATGCGTACCATCACGTTTCTGACTTTCATAAAGGTAGGATTGTAGCCTATCGCGATTGCGGTTTATCGTATCGCGACATTGCTGCTCGCGTTGGTCGAGATCCAATGACTGTTAGCAGAATAGGGAATCGGTGTGTTCAGGAGGGTAATACGCAACGCCGTGCTGCATCCCAACAGCCTCGTATCACTAGCAGTCGAGATGACAGGCATCTTATCCGCATGGCTGTAACGGATCGTGCAGCTACGTCTCGATCCCTGAGTCAACAGATGGGGACGTTTGCCAGACAACAACCATCTGCACGAACAGACCGACGACGTTTGCAGCAGCGTGGACTATCTGCTCGGTGACCGTGGCCGCGGTTACCCTTGATGCTGCATCACAGACAGGAGCGCCTGCGATGGTGTACTCAACGACGAACCTGGGTGCACGAATGGCAAAACGTCATTTTTTCGGATGAATCCAAGTTCTGTTTACAGCCTCACGATGGTCGCATCCGTGTTTGGCGACATCGCGGTGAACACACATTGGAAGCGTGTATTTGCCATCGTCCTACTGGCCTATCACCTGGCGTGATGGTATGGGGTGCCATTGGTTACACGTCTCGGTCACCTCTTGTTCGCATTGACAGTGGACGTTACATTTCAGATGTGTTACGACCCGTGGCTCTACCCTTCATTCGATCCCTGCGAAACCCTACATTTCAGCAGGATAATGCACGACCGCATGTTGCAGGTCCTGTACGGACCTTTCTGGATACAGAAAATGTTGGACTGCTGCCCTGGCCAGCACGTTGTCCACATCTCTCAGCAATGGAAAACGTCTTGTGGCCGAGCAACTGGCTCGTCACAATACGCCAGTCACTACTCTTGATGAACTGTGGTATCGTAATGAAGCTGCATGGTCAGCTGTACCTGTACACGCCATCCAAGCTCTGTTTGACTCAATGCCCAGGCGTATGAAGGCCGTTATTACGGCCTGAGGTGGTTGTTCTGGGTACTGATTTCTCAGGATCTATGCACCCAAATTGCGTGAAAATGTAATCACATGTCAGTTCTACTATGATATAATTGTCCAATGAATCTGCATTTCTTCTTGGTGTAGCAATTTTAATGGCTAGCAGTGTAACTGGAGTAATCGCCAGAGTGTTGAATTCAAGCATGTGTAGGTGCCGAATGTCAATTTACGGGATGGAGTTGCTCTTGGTCGATCAATACAGGGACGGTTTGTGGATGATGCTGGATTTGTCCGATGATTTCCCATATATGCTCGACTGGAGACGGATCTGGTGATCGAGTAGCCCGAGGCAGCTTATCCACATCCTGTAGAGCATGTTGGGTTACAACAGCGGTATGTGGACAAGCGTTATCCTGTTGGAAAACACCTCCTGGAATGCTGGTCATGAATGGCAGCATGACAGGTCGAATCAGCAGATTGACGTACAAATTTGCAGTCAGGGTGCTTGGGATAGCCACGAGAATGCTCTGCTGTCATTCGAAAGCACACCCCAGACCATAACTCCAGGTTACTTTCAGCGTGTCTAGCGCGCAGACATCTTGCTTGCAGGCCCTCAGCTGGTCTCCTTGTAGCCAACACAGGGCCATCACTGGCACTGGAGCAGAGCAAGTTTTCAGCAGAAAACACAACAGACCTCCGCCCTGCCCTCCAATGTGCTCTCACTTGGCACCACTGGAGTGGCAAACGGTGGTGGTCAGGGGTCGGTGGAATGCACCTTACATGGCGTCGGGCCCGGATCTGTCCTTGAAGTAACCGACTTGTTACAGTTTGTTGTGTCACTGTGGTGCCAACTAGTGCTCAAATTACTGCTGGAGATGCAGTACGATACGCCACAGCCATACGCCAAACACGATGATCTTTCCTGTCGGTAGTGCAACGCCGCCATCCGGAGCCAGATCTTCTTTGAGCGATACCTCTTCGTGACCACCGCTGCCAATAGTCATGTAAAGTGGCTACATTTCTGCCAGGTCTTTTTTGCAATATCGTAAAAGGAACACCCAGCTTCTCGAAGCCCTATTACACCACCACGTTCAAACTCAGTAATGTTTTGATAATAGCGCCTTTGTCGCCTTTACAGCTTCCTTGATTAATATATGAACTCACCACGTCCAGTCTCAAAAGTAGCTATCTGTCACGACCCTTATAGCGTGTATTCCAAACGAATCTTGATTCGGATCCTCGTAATGGCGCTGCTAACGCCACTCCTATGCAACTGGCGCGAAATTTGAATATGTTACACCACTCCATGATGATGAGATTTTTTCCATCATGGAAGTTACATGTTAAAATTTCTCGGTGATTTGAGGCCTTAGGGGTTGCGAAACTCAGTACTCCTGCAGCTCCAGTGGCTCAGCCGAGATGGCCATCGAGCCGAACTCATCTTGGATGGAAGATGCGAGTACATCGTTCTGTACTGCTTCAATTAAATTTCAGAGTTAATCAGTCAGGTCAGTGTCCAAACTTCCATTTACTAAAGCAGTACAACGCATTTCTCAAAACATGGTTGAAAAATGGCTTTGAGGATTATATTATTTCCAACGCTGTTAAATATGGAGAATTTCTGAAGTATTAAATTATATCCATTGGCTGAATACATATCTTGAAAGGCTTGTAATCGTAAGGTCGCTGGTTTCACCTTGCCAGTAGTACCAATTTTTGCTTTTTTCCTTTCAATTAAATTCCATATTTGCTACTCAGACTTCATCAACATCATTAAAAAAATCTAATTCGTAAGGTCTGACGATCTCAGGGGCCAGTAAATAGTACTGGGGAGAAATCACAAAGGGAGTTCCAGAGGTTCCTTATAAATATGTTCTAACGTGGCAAGCATTCAGAATAGGGCATATGTCCTAAGCAGTTGTTTCCTTTAAGTGAACATTCCTCCTGGGTCACACATTATATACGAGGTGATTGAGCTGTTCCTACCGATGGATTTTATGCAACCCGCAACTCCTTCAAAAACCAAGCACGAGATTTTTATATTCTCTCGATTGCCACGCACAGAGTATTAGTCATACAGAAAAAAAAATAACAGGACCTTTCTGCAGAAAATGTAATGTCGTTAAATTTTGTACTGCGATAGGTTATCACTGGCGGCTGTAGTTTTTGAATTATTTAAGAAAAACGCATTTGAAGGTCATTTTGTACGTTTTTCGTGAATAATTCAAAACTTACGGCCTCAAGCGAAAATGTATCTCAGTACAAAATTTAACTCCATTAAATTTCGTACAAAAACGTCCTGTTGATGTGTTCTGAAGGACTAATTGTTTAAATGTAACGAGGGAGAGAATCTGAAAGGCTTGGAATTTGAAGGCATTGTGGGCTGCAAAAATCCATCGGTAGAGGCAGCTGAATGACTCCGTATAGTGCTACCTTCAAATACCACACACAAGAGTTTCAAATTCTCCAGCTCGGTACGTGCAAACTATTAGACCTACAAAAAAAATTAACTAGAGCTTTTTGTAGGAAATTTAATGTAGTTAAATTTTGCCGTGTGATAAGTCACTTTTGTACGTTTTCCTTGAATAATTCGAAAACTGCGACCTCTGAAAACGTATCCCAGTACAAAATTTAAGTACATTAAATTTCCTACAAAAAGGTCCGGTTCATTTTTTTCAGTGGGACTAATAGTTTGCACGTAACGAGCGAAAGTATTTGAAATTCTTGGCGTGGTATTTGAACGCGTTGCGAGTTGTATAATATTCATCAGTAGAGACAGCTGAATCGCCCTGCGCGGCTTTGCCGTGAAGCATCATGGAACAATTTATCTCTAATCGAGGCTGTTCTCCATGACGTGGTTGTGACCTATACATGTTTCTCGTGTTCCATAGTTTTGTACCAAATTTTATCTTCTTGTATAAACAATTAGCAATTAACAGTAGAAGGATGTTATTTTTTTCTTAAAAGGCATCATATTCGCCGTTGACCGTATAAAATATTTATTGTTACCATTGCAATTTCGGCGTTATGGCCATTTTCAAGTAACACTGCAAAGTTACATTCTGTCAGAATATAAAACTATCTGACATAAGGCCCAAATTGCAATGGTAACAATAAATATTTTATTTGGTCAACTGTGACTATGATGTCTTTTAAGAAATATTATATGACTGTGAATCCCAAACATGAGAAGTTAATGAGATGTTATTTTTATTAGATATTATGATTGCTCGTGAGGAAGATGTATGAAACAGGCGAAATACCCTCAGACTTCAAGAAGAATATAATAATTCCAATCCCAAAGAAAGCAGGTGTTGACAGATGTGAAAATTACCGAACTATCAGTTTAATAAGACACAGCTGCAAAATACTAACGCAAATTCTTTACAGACGAATGGAAAAACTAGTAGAAGCTGACCTCGGTGAAGATCAGTTTGGATTCCGTAGAAATGTTTGAACACGTGAGGCAATACTGACCCTATGACTTATCTTAGAAGCTAGATTAAGGAAGGGCAAACCTACGTTTCTAGCATTTGTAGACTTAGAGAAAACTTTTGACAGTATTGACTGGAATATTCTCATTCAAATTCTGAAGGTGGCAGGGGTAAAATACAGGGAGCAAAAGGCTATTTACAATTTGTACAAAAACCAGACGGCAGTTATAAGAGTCGAGGTACATGGAAGGGAAGCATTGGTTGCGAAGGGAGTGAGACAGGGTTGTAGTCTCTCCCCGATGTTATTAAATCTGTATATTGAGCAAGCAGTGAAGGAAACAAAAGAAAAATTCGGAATAGGTATTAAAATCCATGGAAAAGAATAAAAACTTTGAGGTTCGCCCGATGACATTGTCATTCTGTCAGAGACAGCAAAGGACTTGGAAGAGCAGTTGAACGGAATGGATAGTCTCTTGAAAGGAGGATATAAGATGAACATAAACAAAAGCAAAACGAGGATAATGGAATCTAGTCGAATTAAATCGGGTGATGTTGAGGGTATTAGATTAGGAAATGAGACACTTAAAGTAGTAAAGGAGTTGTACTATTTGGGGAGCAAAATAACTGATGATGGTCGAAGTAGAGAGGATATAAAATGTAGACTGGCAATGGCAAGGAAAGCGTTTCTGAAGAAGAGAAATTTGTTAACATCTAGTATAGATTTAAGTGTCAGGAAGTCATTTCTGAAAGTATTAGTATGGAGTGTAGCCATGTATGGAAGTGAAACATGGACGATAAATAGTTTGGACAAGAAGAGAATAGAAGCTCTCTAAATGTGGTGCTACAGAAGAATGCTGAAGATTAGACGGGTACATCACATATCTAATGAGTACGTATTGAACAGCATTGGGGAGAAGAGAAGTTTGTGGCACAACTTGACTAGAAGAAGGGATCAGTTGGTAAGACATGTTCTGAGGCATCAAGGGATCACCAATTTAGTATTGGAGGGCATCGTGGAGGGTAAAAATCGTAGAGGGAGACCAAGAGATGAATACACTAAGCAGATTCAGAAGGATGTAGGTTGCGGTAGGTACTGGGAGATGAAGAAGCTTGCGCGGGATAGAGTAGCATGGAGAGCTCTATCAAACCAGTCTCAGGACTGAAGACCACAACAACAATGATTGCAAAGCTATTACGTTATGCACTCCGCTGCCCACGACTTTTTGAATTATTCAAATAAACTTCGTACTTAACAGCATTCGGAAATCCTGTAATCTTCAAAGGCTTTTTTTCATTGCTCCTGAGATTGCATCGTAATGGTTTAGGAAACGGATTGCGAGGAATGACCTTCAAATGCTATACCTGTAAGAAAGTCAAAAGGCGGCTGGTCCTTAAGATCCCCTAGTTTGACAGTAGAGTGGATGGAGTGTACGCTGTGACGGATGCCACGACCTGGGAACGAAACAGCTGTTTATGTGGGTCTGTTTTGCACCTCATCAGAACGGAACAAAGCAGAGCGTGGCTTAGCGCCGGCACCTGTGTGTCTGTGCGCGGCTCCCGGCTGGCCGCTAATTGTGGTTCAGCGGAGCGCGGCGTTCCGCGTTCCACGCCGACGCCAGCACCAGCGCCGGCGCCAGCCGCAATTAAGCTCCGCGGGCCGGGGATTCCCCGCTCTGGTTCTGGCCGCTACAAAGCCGCACCGCCGCCGCCACACCTGTCTGTGCCTGAGCAGCGCGTCTTCCCTACCCGCAAACACCCCTCACCCAGCCCCTCGTACTCTCTCATATGTGTCCCGGATCAGTGGTCACGCCGCTTGCTGTGGGGATGGGCGGCGGACTCTGGAAGCCTGTTAACGGTGTGGTTACATAGAAGCAGATGCCGGTTGCGGCAGTTGACGCATCCTGCTATTGCCCCTGTGCAAACTACTTGTGTGAATATACCCTACTGGCCATTAAAATTGCTACACCAAGAAGAAATGCACATGATAAACGGGTATTCATTGGACAAATATATTATACTACAACTGACATGTGATTACATTTTCAGCAATTTGGGTGCATAGATCCTGAGAAATCAGTACCCAGAACAACCACCTCTGGCCGTAATAACGGTCTTGATACGCCTGGGCATTGAGTCAAACAGAGCTTGGATGGCGTGTACAGGTACAGCTGCCCATGCAGCTTCATCACGATACCACAGTTCATCAAGAATAGTGACTGGCGTATTGTGACGAGCCAGTTGCTCGGCCACCATTGACCACACATTTTCCATTGGTGAGAGATTTGGAAAATGTGCTGGCCAGGGCAGCAGTCGAACATTTTCTGTATCCAGAAAGGCCCTTACAGGACCTGCAACATGCGCTCGTGCATTATCCTGCTGAAATGTAGGGTTTGGCAGAGATCGAATGAAGGGTAGAGCCACGGGCCGTAACACATCTGAAATGTAACGTCCACTGTTTAAAGTGCCGTCAGTGCGAACAAGAGGTGACCGAGACGTGTAACCAATGGCACCCCATACCATCACGCCGGGTGATTCGCCAGTATGGCGATGACGAATACACGCTTCCAGTGTGCGTTCACCGCGATGTCGCCAAACGCGGATGCGACCATCATGTTGCTGTAAACAGAACCTGGATTCATCCGAAAAAATGACCTTTTGTCATTCGTGCACCCAGGTTCGTCGTTGAGTACACCATCGCAGGCGCTCCTGTCTGTGATGCAGCGTCAAGGGTAACCGTAGCCGTGGTCTCCGAGCTGATAGTCCATGCTGCTGCAAACGTCGTCGAACTGTTCGTGCAGATGGTTGTTGTCTTGCAAACATCCCCATCTGTTGACTGCGGGATCGAGACGTGACTGCACGATCCGTTACAGCCATGCGGATAAAATGCCTGTCATCTCGACTGCTAGTGATACGAGGCCGTTGGGATCCAGCACGGCGTTCCGTATTACCTTCCTGAACCCACCGAGTCCATATTCTGCTAACAGTCATTGGATCTCGACCAACGCCAGCAGCAGTGTCGCGATACGATAATCCGTAATCGCGATAGGCTACAATCCGACCTTTATCAAAGTCGGATGGCGAGTACAAGTCGCAGGACTTCTTAAACCATCTGAATTCCATCCATGGACAAATTCAGTTTACGATGGAAGTGGAAAAGGAGGGATGTCTTCCATTTTTGGATGTCTTGGTCCGGCGCAAAGAAGATGGCACTTTGGGTCATGCAGTATATCGGAAACCGACCCATACGGACTTATATTTGCATGCAAATAGCTGTCACCATCCATCGCAGACGAGTAGTGTTCTAAGAACTTTGGTACAGCGAGCACACGTCATATCTGATGAAAGTAGTTTAAAAGACGAACTTTTACATCTGAAGAGAGATTTTGAGGACAACGGGTATTCTCCACAACAGATAAGTAAGGCACTACAAATAAAACCTAAGGTGGCCGTAAGGAATGTAGAAGATGACGAGGAAACATTTAAATCCATGGCTTTCCTGCCGTATGTGGGAAGCCTTTCATCCAAAATAGAACGGATCCTCACTAAACATAAAGTAAAAGTGATTTTTCGTCCACCGGCGAAGACGGCTGCACTCCTGGGTTCCGTTAAAGATGACTTACTACTCCGCAAGCCTGGAGTTTACAAGATACCATGTGAATGTGGCCTTTCATATATCGGACAAACGAATCGTACAGTCCAAGAGAGATGTACAGAACATCGCAGGTACACTCTGCTCTTACAACCCAGTAAATCGGCTGTGGCAGAGCATTGTATTGATTCTGGTCACTCTATGGTATATGAAAATGTCGAAATTCTGACTTCTGTTTCATCTTTCTGGGACTCCGTAGTAAAAGAGGCCATTGAAATTCGCTTGACGAAGAATTTAATTAATAGAGACAGCGGTTTCACGTTAGATAAATCATGGAATCCGGCACTTTCAATATTGAACTTACAAAGACGTCGCTACAGTTCAGCTCCCAGTAATACATCGACCTCCCAGCATGGATCGAATGCGCAGTCACAGACGTAACACATGCATATTGTACGTCTTTGCCGCCAATCAACATCACTTGCGCCTTGTTTATCTGTGGCCGCATGCGCAGTGGCGCGGTCCGCGAGTTTCAAAGGATGGAGCGAGCGCTGGAGCGTCAGTCGTACGGCTCTCTCTGAAGATGGCTGAAAGGTATACAGCCGAAATATTAAAAGAAGAAGCTGAATACATGCGGCTGCATTCCCGAAACTTAATGGAGCATCCCAAACATCGTTTGACAGCAGTTGTTACATGTGAGAAGAACAAACACTGCTCGTGAAATCACCTACGGAAACATGGCTCAAAAATTGGTTCCCTGCTATGTACGCATACACGTACGACTGTATGCTTTTTGTTGTTCATGCTACAGAGCCTGAATATGACTCTGCTGACGAGTCGATACTGGTATCTTTAATACAATAATATAAAGTAACGGCTGTTGCAATATTCATCGACCAGCCGCTGTCGCACACTCCATAACTGCAAGATGGAGTTGCGTTTCCCAAAAATTCGGTCCGCAGGCTGAGCCCTGAGGACAACCGTTGGAGATTTCCTTTGATATCACGTTGCCAGGAGCCGTGATCAGTCAACCCACTATAAAGCGGCTGAGGACCTCTATCTGGCACAAGCAGGAGAGGAGTGTCAGGCCCCACTGGTTGTCGAAAGCCCTGAAACGTCTACCATCACTCCGACAGTATACTTCTGCGTGTGCGAGTAGACAATCTGTGCGCTGTTTCGAAAGCCATATTGTCATTCGTTCATTCCAAGCAGAATTCCATGAGTTTCCAGTCTATTGCACAGCAATTTCGCGGAAGCCTTGCCCGGTACCTCTAAAAGGAATATTGAACACTGCTGATTTTATTAAAGTGGGGTCTTTATTTGCGCCTGTTTTGATTGTTAGACCTGCAGCTACTCTCCCGGTTGTGGGAAATTTGAATTGATCTTAAAAGTCAAATGGCTCCAAGCACTATGGGACTTAACATCTTAGGTCATCAGTCCCCTAGACTTAGAACTACTTAAACCTAACTAATCTAAGGACATAACACACATCCATGCCCGAGGCAGGATTCGGACCTGCGACCATAGCAGCAGCGCGGTTCCGGACTGAAGCGCCCAGAACCGCTCGGCCACAGCGGCCGGCTAATTGATCTTAAACATTGATTATACATTGTGCAAACTGCAGGGGCTTTTAATGGCGCTAAGAACTGCTAAATTTCAGTTGGAATTGCATCAAGGCTGGGTGCTTTTTTCCTAGTGGAAGAGTTTAATACTTCTATGAACTCGGCAACTGAGAACGGATAACATTAAAATTGTCCTCTTACTCTTGTATTGATGCTCTGAGTCGTCTTTCGATATCATCATCAGATTCCTGTTTATCAACTGGAAGGAGAACTTCCAGTAGAATCTCAGCTGTTTCCTGCAGGACGTGGTCCAAACAGGAGTATTGTCACCTGACGGTAGACAGCAACTTTGATGAATGCCTTTTTTCCCGTATCATTTTGCAGGGCACGCCCCAGGTGTCCAGATTTAATTTCTTCATTGCGAATCGTTCTCAGCTCTCTTTCCTTTGGCGATTCAAGGCGCCTTTGTATTTCCGCTTTTGGCGCCTGTAGTTCGCAAGATGTATCGCCCGGACGAAGCTCGGTTGATAACTGCGGCGCGCTTGCGCACAGACTGCCGAAGTCTGGTAAACTCCGCAGTCAACAGGGTAGACGCGTTGCTCCTCCCCCTCCTCCCCCTCCTCCACCTTATCAGCACCTCTGCCGCAACTGCTGCGTCATCTATCACAAAATAACCATATCCAACTCGGGAAGATTTCGTTCCTGCGCCAGTAGGTCCCGTTTCGTTTTGCTGAAGTTATTCTGCATCATCCACTCTCCTCCTCCCCCCCCCCTCCCCCCAGCACAGCTCTCGCACCAGTAGTAGTTTCGAATTCGATTATGTTATGGTCACTTAGTGTTGTGGTGCCCCAGCACAGGTTCTGACCAATAGTGCTGGTGTAGCCTGCGTGGTGTTTGTTTGTTCCCCAATTAACCTTTGTAGCGGAGTCGAGAGAGAGTGAAGCCTTCTTACTTGCTTAGGGTTGGTGGTTCTGGCGAGAAGAGGATGAGTCTAACAGGGACGTTGATCTGTCCACGAAGCAAGGTGGAGTAGGCATTGGTAAGTCTCGTTAAACCAATTTAAGACATGTATGTATGTGACTTGTCTGACCACCAAACCCATTAAAACAAATGAATACCAAGCTACATTAGCCGGAGCTCCTTTCAGTTTCATACTCTGCTATCGCAACTAAGAGACCAGAGTCACATTCCGTCTGGCTCCACGCTTTATTAGCCGCACTACCTTAGGAAACTCAGCTCAGAGACAATTGCAGTTACCGTCGCTTGTTCTGCTACAAGCGAACACATTGGACACGTGGATTATTTCGCAGGAGGCAAGTGGTTGTGTAGCTACTTGTTGCTTCTAACAACTAAATGCAAGGCACCAGTATTCGAGACAAAGACCAAGTGTCTTTGTTCAACGCTAACTACGAAAAGATATATCAAACACTTGCTACGTATCTATCAATAGTATGTGCCGGCCGGAGTGGCCGAGCGGTGCTAGGCGCTTCAGTCTGGATCCACGCGACCGCTGCGGTCGCAGGTTCGAATCCTGCCTCGGGCATGGATGTGTGTGATGTCCTTAAGTTAGCTAGGTGTAAGTAGTTCTAAGTTCTAGAGGGCTGATGACCTCGGATGTTACATCCCATAGTGCTCAGAGCCATTTGGACCATCAATAGCACCTGCTGCGTCGCTGAATTACTGCCCTCTCGTAGTTCTTTGGCCCAGTCCGCTGCTGTTGCGGCTGTCACCCGTAGCTGCTGCCCTTCCTCTGCCCCCGATTACTGCTCGATGCTCGCTGGATACGCATTTCCTCCTTTGCAGGAGTGCCACCTCAGCTGCTTTGATACGGCCTTTGATGGTCTTTTTATAAACGTTTCGAAGGACTTTCTTATTTCGGTACAGTGCCGTATACCCGCTTTCCCCTTGTTTCCCACTTATTCCTCAGACTCCCAAAAATGTGTCGGTCTGTTCTCGTTGCCAGAGTTCCTGATTGGAACTTTCCAACATGGAGTACTTGAAGGTTTCCGGGCGTACGCTACTCGTAGCTCGCCCGCAGGGGTTTGCCCTTTACGCTGGGATATCCCGGCGCCTCATTTTCTCTCAGAGCTTCTGGCCGCCTGTATCGTTAAGCAGAACATGCAGGTGTGCCTATATGGGGTCTCGGCTACAGTTTTCAGTTTACAAAACACTTGTTTAATACAATTAATCTACACCCACGACAGAGGATGACTTTCTAAGTCGTTCAAGTTACATCAATGTCGGTATACCGCCCCGGCTCTACTACAACATTGTAGGAGGCTGGCCTGATTTTCTAGCACAAGTAGGTGTAATTGGGTAATGATATCCTCGAACACCATGCCGCGTGCATCTGGTATTAGAGGAGAGACTTTGCAGCGGTACAGCAAACACAGTACGCAGATGCATTATACGGTGCTCGATGCGTGGGGACTGAGCGCCAGGGCGTGGTGGGCTCCTCAGAAGCAGCCGAGTGGAAACGCGCGGGCGTGGCAGCAGAGTCCCTGCGGCTGGGTGGGCGTTGGGGGGGGGGGGGGGGGGGGGGGCAGGCATGCATGATGCAGCGGTGCCCCGGGGAGCAACAGCGGCGCAACTGCTGTCTGGGGAGTAGCCGGCCCTCTCAGAGGGGCTGAAGAGGAAGACGGCGCACGCGCACACATCCCGACACCGGCCGCCGGCAGACCGCATTCTCTCCACTTTTCTCGTCGGTGGGCGTAGCCCGTCCGGCAACTGTTTACCACTGAGCGGAGTGAAAGTCCACGTAGAAATGGCGCGGCAAAGGGAGAGAGAATTGCGGATATAGCTCGGGCCTGGGAAGTGTATCGGAACACTACGAGAAATGCATGCTTGAACATACACTGAGGCGACAAAACTTAAGGGAGACCCTCTAATATCGTGTCGGACCTCCTTTTGCCCCTCTTACCCATATTTCACCCCTTCTTTCGCCACCTCCATGGTGGAGGTCAGTACCGCGACACATTGCGTTGTAATCACGCGGTTTTCCTGTGGCTGCCCAAGGAAATATTTCAGAACGCCGCTGACAATCGACACGAAAAGGCCTCAGGGGGTGCCATAAAGGACGTTAATGAAAAGACCCCTGCTCCTCGGGCATTGATTCCCACACATTTTTCGGTTGAAAACCACAGCGCGAAGAGCAACGGGAAGACTTTCTTCACAGCCTTATGACACTGCTCACACCCTCGGACGTTTCATCCCTCCTCCAACTACATCATAGGGCTGCATCCACATCGCACGTGGTTGTACATGTTTGGAGTGCAGCGTGACCGCAGTTTTTGCTGTTGTGTACAGTTTGGGACCTCTAGAGACCTTTAAAAGCCATTCAATGAGATGTCAGTGTGATTCGAAGCAGCATCTCTACTGTTTTTTTCCGTCCTTCTGTGGCGTCACCACGTGGGAGTGCAACGTTGACGTGACCGTGAATACAACGGGAAAGGGTCCCTATAGCACCCCCACCCCAAAATCGAAAACACTCTCCGTGCCACCCGAGCAAGGTCGTTCAGGGAAAGGGGTGGTTTCGTTAACACCCTTTCGGCCACCCCGTGGGGCCTTTTCGTTGAGCGGCGGTGTGTCTGAAGTCTTTTCCTCGGTCACGCGTAGCAAATGGTTCAAATGGCTCTGAGCACTATGGGAGCTAAGTTCTGAGGCCATCAGTCCCCTAGAACTAAGAACTACTTAAACCTAACTAACCTAACGACATCACACACATCCATGACCGAGGCAGGATTCGAACCTGCGACCGTAGCGGTCGCGCGGTTCGAGACTGTAGCGCCTAGAACCGCTCGGTCTCCCCAGCCAGCACCCGTAACAAACCAGCGTGAATACAATGCTGTGTGTCGCGGTTCTGACCTCTACCGGAGAGACGTCAAAAGAAGCGCTGAAATGTGGGTAAGACCGCTGGGGCGACCTTCTCATCGTGTGACACGTCCATTGTGGCGTTGTGCGGAATTGTGGTGAAAATGGTGCTAATGTGACGCTATTAACCGACCTTACAGCTTTCAATGAAGTTCCTAGCTGTGGGAATTTTTCGCACATGTCGACACGTTGCTGTCTGAAGTGTCGCGTAGCCCGACGGGGGCGGCGCAGGCGCCACGCTTTCGCAGCATTACAGAGGAACGCTGTAGGCACCTTGAGTCCAAAATTCAAACTTACGCGTCGCAATGGGAGGCAGTTATAGGGTTTCGAAAAAGTGCTCTTTCAATTCTGTTGCGCAGTGTATTTCATGCATCTTAAGATGTTTGTTGTTGTTATGGCCATCAGTCCTGAGACTGGTTTGATTCAGATCTCCATGCTACTCTATCCTGAGCAAGCTCCTTCATCTACCAGTACATACTGCAGCCTACATCCTTCTGAATCTGCTTAGTGTATTCATTTCTTGATCTCCCTCTACGATTTTTACCCTCCACGATGCCCTCCAGTACTAAATTGGTGATCCCTTGATGCCTCAGAATGTGTCCTACCAACCGATCCCTTCTTCTAGTCAAGTTGTGCCACAAATTACTCTTCTCCCCAATTCTATTCAGTGTCTCCTCATTAGTCACGTGATCTACCCATGTAATCTTCAGTATTCTTCTGTAGCATCACATTTCGAAAGCTTTTATTCTGTTTTTGTCCAAACTATTTATCGTCCATGTTTCACTTCCATACATGGCTACACTCCATACTAATACTTTCAGAAATGACTTCCAGGCACTTAAATCTATACTAGACGTTAACAAATTTCTCTTCTTCAGAAACCCTTTCCTTGACATTGCCAGTCTACAATTTATATCATCTCTACTTCGACCATCATCAGTTATTGTGCTCCGCAAATAGCAAAACTCCTTTACTACTTTAAGTGCCTCATTTCCTAATCTAATTCCCTCAGCATCACCCGACTTAATTCGACTACATTCCATTATCCTCGTGTTGCTTTTGTTTATGTTCATCTTATATCCTCCTTTCAAGACGCTATCCATTCCGTTCAAGTGCTCTTCCAAGTCCTTTGCAGTCTTCACTGCCTGCTCAGTATACAGAATGAATAACATCGGGGAGAGGCTACAACCATGTCTCACTCCCTTCCCAACCACTGCTTCCCTTTCATGCGCCTCGACTCATAACTGCCATCTCGTTTCTGTACAAACTGTAAATAGCCGTTCGCTCCCTGTATTTTACCCCTGCCACCTTTAGGATTTGAAAGAGAGTATTCCAGTCAACATTGTCAAGAGCTCTCTCTATGTCTACAAACGCTAGAAACGTAGGTTTGCGTTTCCTTAATCTAACTTCTAAGATAAGTCGTAGGGTCAGTATTGCCTCACGTGTTCCTACATTTCTACGGAATCTTCCCTGAGGTCGGCTTCTACTAGTTTTTCCATTCGTCTGTAAAGAATTCGCGTTAATATTTTGCAACTGTGACTTAAGGTTAGGTTAGGTTAGGTTAGGTAAACTGATAATTCGGTAATTTTCACATCTGTCTACACCTGCTTTCTTTGGGATTAAGATAGGCAACCCAATTTACATGATTCTCTTCAGATGCGGGTAAGTTGTCTGTTTTACGGAGCATGAAATATTTTGTGCCCCGATTTTATTTTGTGCACCCTGTAGGTGGTTTGCTACTTCCTCCCGTGGAGTAAGCCACCTACTCTTTGCCGGTGCTGCGTCTGGTGTCGTGGAATGTGACATATAGCTCACAGAGAGATGGTACAGTGAGAAGCTGCGCGGGAGGCGGCTGAGCGGTAGAGGCTGCCCCGGGTGGAAGGAGCTAATCCGCGCCGGCCCAATAAAAGCCAACACCGGCCACCAGGCTGGGGTGAGAGGGGTGGTGGGTGGGGGGAAGGGGCCGCCTCCCCTTCCCAGGGAGCGATATTTCTCCCGCCGGCCGCGACAAATCACGCCGCCCATTACCGCCGCCACTTTATTGCGATTGAAAATGTTGCCGGCACAATAAAAGCGCCCTTGACGGCTCGTACGGGAGCGGTCTTTTCTACCGGCTAAAGCCTTCCATTTCCAGGCGTCTGCCATATTTGCCATTCAGTAAATATTCTGTTCTGCAAAAAGAGGCTTTTTTTTCACTCGCGTAAGGTTTTTAATCTCGTCATCGATTTTTGGTCAGCTGAATAAGAAACAATGTTCTTCCTTATGTAACATCATAAAGTTCCAGCCTATCCGGTGGCTATTCCTTTTTTGATTGATGATCGCTACAATATCCCGTTAAACTTATGTTCACAGCATTCGTAGAGTTAGAGTGAGCTTTTGACAACGTTGAGTGTGTTACAGTCTTTTAAATTTTGAAAGTAGCAGTGGTAAAATACCGGGAGCGAAAAGTTGTTTACAATTTGTACAAAACCCGACTGCAGAGGTTGTGAAGGGATGAAGACAGGTGTAAAGCCTATCGCCAATGTTATTCACTCCTTACTTTGAGCAAGCAGGAAAGGAAACCGAGGAAAATTTGGAAAGGACATTAAAGTTTAAAATATTTTCTTGTTATTGTTTCTGTTTCTTTACACCATTTTGCTTGTTGTATTCGGTTTTGTACTTTGTACTGCTGAATAGTCTGTCTTAAAATGCACCCGTCTAAACTCATCGTATTTATTATCATCATTTGCATCAATTACAGTAATATACATTTAGCAAAACAAAGAAATATATATAAATGAACATGTGAAATTATATACAGTACACAAGTTTTAAAACGGCTCAGACTACGCTCGGATGTTGATGGACTCCATCCAGCGGAGTGCCTCGTGATGCTTGATGGAGCTTCTCAATGCCACTGATTGAACATTCATTCACAGTGTCGCTGATTGTCTGGGTGTCACCTCACTCACACACACTGTCACTTGAAAAGCCCCACTTGTGCACGTTGTATTTGCACCTACCCTCTTCAGTCCGATATCTGTTTAACTGCACCCACACCTCACTTGTTTGGTGGAAGCCTGGAATTGGAACTGTTGGATTGTCTACAAGTTCGTGGTTTCGGTTCTTGTAGCTTGCCACTCACGTTTCCACTCTGCGTCCTGGTCGAATCCTGTTGATAGCATTTGGACTCCCATTTCATATGCTGGTCTCCTAGATTTTAGGCGTTTCCTGGGCAGTGATAGAAAATCGCCATTAAGAGGGATCGAGTTGTTTTCAGAAACTTGCTTACAGAGGTTGTAAAGAGCAGCGTTTCGACGGAGGTCTGGTGGACAGATGTTTGAAAGCACTGGTAGCCAGCAAGTAGGTGTAGACCGGACTGTACCACTAATTACTCTCATAACTGAGTTCAGTTGGACGTCTACTTTCGCTACGTGGGCGCTTCGGAGCCAAACTGGTGCACAGTATTCTGCTGCAGAGTATACCAGTGCAAGGGATGCTCCTCGGAGGACTAATGGGGTTGCTCCCCATGTACTGCCTGCCAGCTTTCTCACAAGGTTCATTTGTATTTGTATCTTCTTGGCCAAGTTGGAAAGGTGTTTTTTGTAAGTTAAAGTTCTGTCCAGAGTGACTCTCAGGTATTTTGGGCTTTCGTTGTATCTGACTGTGCCAAGAGAGCCGAACTGTGGACTGATCTTTGCTGATGAAAGGCGATTAGAGAGTTGGAACAGGCTCACCTCGGTTTTAGAAACATTTGGTCTCAGTCGCCATGTCTCTCATCGTATCTCATCGTATAATGTGCTGTGAAGCTCAAGTGAATGTCCTCAACGATCGTCGCCTTGCATCACCTCGGTGAAGAGCGAAACAGTTTTAATCTCGGAGTCATTTGAATTCGTGATGAGTCGCCGTGTAAGCAGTGCACGTTCGTTGCGATGTCTCCCAGACAGTGTATCCTCGCAGAAGTTCTGAACAATTCTATAAGATTAGAAATAATGTGATACGATAGTAGTTAACATCCATCCTCACCTATTATTCTGTGGTGAGCACACATTTATTCTCCAATTCTTGATTAGTAAACAGAAAAAGAAGTTATCTTCGTTAATTGGCTATCATGAACCCAAGCCCAGAGTCAAAGATATACCGTTACTGTCCTGTCTCTGGCATGGAGGTCAAAATAGAAGGGAGATGGTGCTATAGACTTACGCTGTAGGTTGTTTTGAAGCCAGAGTGCGCGGGAGCTGCCGCCATATTAAGTAGTCCAAACATTAGCAGACGACTACTTATGACTGATTCTTGTTCATTATTTCTGTTTTAAATACTAAAGATTACATTGGTTACATGAATGACATTGCGTCAGAAAAGTAGCTTCGAACTTTTTCTGTTCTTGAATGCTTGCATGCTCTAATAATACGAGACATGTGGCCTTGTTACTGTAACTTGTTTTTTTTTCTTTTATTGATATAATTCGAATAACCAAGAGGAGATGGAAGTGACGTGAAAAGAATGCTTTCGTAATCCTTTTAATTCCACTTTTACTGTACTTGTATAGGTAACATATAAAGGTGCATCTCTGAAACTAATACTTGTTTGCTCACTGGAACTACTTATTGTTCGTTACATTTTCAGCTTTCGACTCGTATACACAACATTTTTAATGTTCACGTTTGCAAAAACCTTACCTACTTGTTCTTTGCTAGCCCATAAACGTGTGCAATGAGGAAAGAAGCAAGGCATGCTATCGTATCTTGTGCGTGTCAACAAAATGAACCGTTATTGAAGTGTTAAAGAAACATAACTGCATAGAGGTACACCTCCATGCAGAATAGAGTTCTTGTTTTATTATACTATCGATGCATCAGTCAATAGACATCCCCAGTGATCGAAACTGGGCGCAGAAACGTCAGAGTGACGTCACGCGGAAGTATCACACGGTGAAATAAGTGCGGTGAACTTAAAGTTCGTGACGTAATGACAATTCCCTTCTGTTTTTACCTCCATGGCCGCTGGTTCATATGTCACGTAATAAAGGTGTCTCTGATTCTTACGTGCGCTGCAGTATTGAACACAGGTAATATTCAGTCCATATATGATACAAGTTCATGAAGAAGAAATAGAAGCTTCGAGTTTATCCGACGATATTGTAATTCTGTCAGACACGGCAAACGACGTGGAAGAGTAGTTCAATGATAGTACCTTGAAAAAAGATTATGGGTATTAACAAAAGTAAAGGAATGCAGGCAAATTTAATCAGACGACACTGAGGGAATTAGATCAGGGAATGAGACAGTAAAAGTAGTAGGTGAGTTTTGGTATTTGGGAAACAAAATGAGAAAAAAATGATTCATATGGCTCTGAGCACTATGGGATTTAACATCTGAGGTCATCAGGCCCCTAGAACTTAGAACTACTTAAACCTAACTAACCGAAGGACATCACATACATCCATGCCCGAGGCAGGATTCGAGCCTGCGACCGTAGCAGTCGCGCAGTTCCGGACTGAAGCGCCTAGAACCGCTCGCTCACCGCGGCCGGCAAACAGAATGAAAATATACAAGATGCAGACTGGCAACACAAAGAGAAGCGTTTCTGAAAAACAGGGATTTGTTTACGTGTGATGCACATTTAAATGTCAGGAAGTCTTTTTTGAAGGTATTTGTCTGCACGATAAGCAACTGAGACAAGACTAGCAGCTTTTGAAATGCGGTGATGTAGAAGAATGCTGAAGGTAAAATGGGTAGATTGAATGAGGAGGTACTGAATTGATTAGCTGGGAAAAACGTAATTTGTGGGACAGCACTAAATGAAGAGATCTGTTGATAAAACACATTCCGAGGTATGAAAGAATCATCGGTTTGGTTATGGTGAAAGGTGTGGTAGGTAAAAATTGTTGAGGGAGACCAAGGCTGTAATACAGTAAACAGTTTCAAATGACAAGTCTTCGGGCCGAAGACAGTCTCGTTAACGTTGACATTTCCGTTATATTTTGAAAGCTAGCTCTGTATGAAAATGTCAGACTAGATATGCAGCGATCCGAAGTTCAGTTACCGGTTAGCCCAAGGATTTTTTCCTGTCACTTATGACTTATTTCACGTCTTGCAATGGTCTGTCATTCTGGAAAATGACAAATTGCGCTGTGGGTACGGAGTCCACGTTAAACCGCCCTTCTCTCTGTAATCTGCTGGGTAAGAAAGTTGAAAGGTCGGGATAAATCAAGGGCGTACCATCACTTACTAACAAAGCATTGCTATATTCAAAACAAGCTTCTGGTTGAAGATAACTTTTTTCCAGCAAGGTCGCCATTTACGTTACGGCCGTATGCTACCATAATGTATCCACTGTCCCATCCTCCATTTCGAGGCAGTGTTCGGTGCTTTGCAGTAATCGAACTTGCCACATTCGCATATAATACGGTAAACGACTTTCGGAGACCTAAATCGTGTTTATCATTACAAAGAAAACTTTTGGCGGGGTCGAAGTTCGCTGAACGTCATGTGTCCATAGAGTTTTACCTGTCGTTTCGGAGATTTTTCCAGCATAATGCAGATAAGTGATTCTTAGCTGTTTTTCTTCACATATTCAACCTCTTATTCAGGTTTTATTCATTTTGATTGCAACGCCACTTTGGTATGTTCATCTCAGTGCGCATTTGTTAGGGATACAATTTGTAGATGTAATTCTTTGTTGAGACTTTCCTTGCTGACAACATTCGAACTGCATGTCTTTAGCAAGGTTATTTCGTTTCGACCGATGGTGATGGATTGAGACGCGGGGGTAGATGTCAGTGTGCGCAGATTTTCTACGTACACTGTTACCCCAAGGATCCGTCCTGTTTTCCCGTAACACATCGAGGAAAGGCCTCAATTTTTCTGTTTAAAATGGAATGTACAACGAGGCTGTACAACGGATTACACGTCATTAATCAATCTCGCCTAGAAATCTCATGATAGTCCTTCACTGTATAGCAGTTCCTGCAAAGCGTAGCCTGGCGAACACCATCAGCGAACGGTCTCTGTGTGCGCACAGTGCTTCGAGGCCAGGCCGCCCGTGGTGTGCGTCGCTCTGAAACCCCGGCGCGTTAAACAAACGCAATAAATTTATGAGTAGCGCGTGCTGCGTTTCCCCATGTCTCCTCCCGCATTCGGATAGCACTCCGAGTCGTTTCGCAATAATAATTCATCTCAGAGTCGCGACGCGATAAATCTGTCCCCCTCCCCCGTGAACGCACACACACCCTCCCACAGACACACACTCACTCTCTGTTCTTATGGGAGATAAAACGCCGCCACTCACTTGGTAATAACTCCGGACAGTTCCCTCATAAATTTCGGAGTGTCCCTAATGTCGCAATGAGACAAATGACAGTTCCTCTGCAGGTCTGGCTGTCTGTTCGGATCACCTTCCTTTTTCACACAGTGAATAATAATCAAAAAAGAACACTGAATGTCCATAAATTCAAGGGGTGCCAGTTTATAGCTATATGTTTCAGCAAGAGGTAGACCGTTCTTCCCCTTCGTCCTTTAATTGTACACTTTTATTTTTTATTTTATATTTATTTATTTTTGTAATCATGAAATACAACGAAATGGAAATTATTTTACTGGCTAGTGGTTCACGCTTTGTTGAAAAGGAGACGGTAAAAAATTTTTGTTACTTCCCACGCATGAATGTAGTTTTTAATAAAGTTCATTATTTTACATAGATATTTAATCATCGCTCTTAAGTAAAAGAACTGCATTATTTTGTCTTTGTAGTGATGCTAAATACCAATTCTAATAGTACCAGGGGCCTGATTCCTTTTTTAGCACATTCATATTAGATCGCTTTCTTGTCTGTCTGTTTGTCCTGTACAAATTTTGGGGTTTATTTTAAACAACCTTCCCTTTGAGCTAGAGATTTAAAATTTTAAACATAACTCAAAACTCGGTGACAATGCAATATTAACTCTTTTCGTGTATGTTGTGTTTCGGAGAGTATTTTGCTTACCACTGTCATTTCCAGATGAGCTAGAGACTTTAAATATAGCTCAGAATTGGATCACAATGCAGCATTAACCCTTTTTCTTGCCTATTGTGTTTCGGAGGGTATTTTGTTTACCACTGTCATTTCCCGATGAGCTAGGTACTTGAGACTTTAAACATAGCTCAGAACTCGATGACAGTGTAATATTAACTCGCTTTATAGCTTGGTGTGTCGCCAAGAGAACTTTGTGGGCCACTGCCATTTCCCTGTTTTCCTGTTCAGCTGTTCAGTTGCGAATGGTTCAGTGAAAGAACTATTGCTGGTAAGCCTGCGTATGAGCTCGAATAACTCTAATATTCATGAGCTTTTCGCAAGATATAAGTAGGAGCAAGCAATATAATGGTTGCGTTAGGCGAAGAGAAGCTGAAGTAAATCTTAGATTTACCAAATGTGTCTGTCGTGATCTCATCAAAATGTTTGGGATCGATTGAATAATTTCACAAACAGAAGACTAAAAAACATAAAATAATT
This sequence comes from Schistocerca piceifrons, assembly GCF_021461385.2. NCBI lineage: Eukaryota > Metazoa > Arthropoda > Insecta > Orthoptera > Acrididae > Schistocerca > Schistocerca piceifrons. The sequence continues at coordinate 105,359,855 of NC_060140.1, forward strand.
ATTAACATTCCAATTTTGCACGGATTGCTAACAGAGAGAAACGCTTCAATGCGAAGTGTGGCCAGAAATCCTCAGTTTACTAATGAAATAACGAAACTTCATGTTCAACGCACGACTTAAGCTTTGTCAGCTTGAAAGCGTTATCAACTGAGAAATCCGTAAAAAATATTGTTAAAATGTCATGCTCTTGCTTGAACACGAGCATGCACCAATGGGAGCATGTACTGTCGCATCCCTTCAAATACTCCCTAACACTGTCGATTGTGATGCCACGATGGAGAATATCTGTACCTGGGTTGCCTGCTCTACAAACGAACTGGTTAAGGTGCCCCCAGAGACAAAAATTCAAAGTATTGAGGTCGGGAGAACGTGCAGGTTATAGAACTGGCCCAGGTCTACCAAACCACCGGTCATGGCAGACACCAGCCAGCGCATTTCGAACAGTGAGACTAAAATGTGCTGGAGCGCTGTCATGCACATGTTTCTTCTTTTTCTTCTTATTTGCCGTGGCTCATCTTCTTAGTACGTCTGGGAGAGTATTCTGAATGAAGCCTTCTGTGAACGACACACTACGCGTCTACCTTTGCATAACAAAATATGATTTCTGAGTTTTATATTTTGCATACACACACACTATATAGAACCGGTTGTACAATTAAAAATAAATTATACAGCAGTCTGAAGTGTTACAATATGTAATTTCTAAGATTTATATGAGTAAGCGCAACACACCACTCACTAGAATTCAGTGAATCAGATGCTTTCTCGAATGATTCATTGTATGTTAAGAGCTGTCTTATGTAATACATCGGTGTACTAATGATTTTATTTTTTACTGTCGATTTCGGTCAATTTAAGACCATCCAACGACAACATGTGTTATACCGGGTGTTTAAAAATGAATACCGGGCTTTTCGGGCTTTGTAGAATTCATTACATTCAATTTACAATTACAAAGAAAAATGTAGCAAATGAAAGAGCAACCCAAACAGTTTTGTTTGTATTCCTGTGCACATGTGCATAACTGTTTCTTGAGTCTTTCGTTAGAAAGCGCTAGTTGTAAAGACGGTGATTGCTTAACGGAAAGGACTGAATCTATTATTGCAGTGCGTTCCGCTATTCCATTGAAAACTTCTAAATGATGATAACATCCGTGGATGATATCATCAGTTTGAAGACATGGGCTGTCTTTGCAAGGGGAAGAGTACAAGACGACCAAGAGTGACTGAAGAACCTATTGAACGAGTGAGATAGTTTTTCTCGCATAGCCCCAAGAAATCAGTTCGGAAGGTTAGTCGTGAATTAACAGTGGCAGCGATCTCTGTGTGGAGATTTAAAGGGAGACGCTTCCAACGTCCTTACAGTTTGCAGTTGTTACAGACTGTAAAGCCTACATACTATGGTTTACGTTGCCCATTTTGTAAGCGAAATGTTGCTGCATGACGATGAAGATTTCCTGGACCTTGTCGTCTTCAGTGACGGATCGACATTTCACCTAAGTGGAAATGAGGATGCTTATGAGGAGTTCATAAAATGCCCATGAGATGGTACAGTTACAACGAGACTCGCCTAAATTGAATGTCTTTTGTGTCACATCCCGGCGGAAAATTTGTGGCCCTTTCTTTTTCTGTGACGCAACTGTAACTGATGTTTTCCATCTTGATGTGCTAGAAATGTGGCTCTTCCCTCAACTGAAACAAGCTTAACCGCAGAACTCTGACAGCAAGATTGTGCGCCACCTCACTGGCATTACTCAGTGGGCCATTCGTTAAACGACGTCCTACTCGCCCGCTGGGTTGGCCGCAAGGGGCCGGAGGAAAGATCTTGTTGCGCACGAGCTTCATTTTCACCTGATCTGACGCTGTTCAGTTTTTACCTTTGGGGATCCGTAAAGGGTCATGTGCAAGTTACTCCGCTACCAGCTGATCTATCCAACTTAAGAAAGAGTATTGAAACAGTTGTTGCAACAATTATTCCTTGCACACCGATCAATGTTTGGGAAGAATTCGCCCACCGACTCGACGTGACGAATGGTGCTCACACGGAAAACTCGTAATGAATACTGTTTGAGTTACTCTTTCATTTGGTGTACGATATATAATTGTAAATTGACTGTAATAAATGCTAAAAAGCCTTAAAATCCCTATCTTTCTTTTGATACACTTGATGCACAATACGCGTCCTATTTTTAATGTTTACGTTGCAAGACACAGGACATGTTTGGTATAAAACATAGTAAAGCATAACATTTCAGAATGAAGAGGCATTGTAGTTGTGGAATACTTAGGTTTTCTGATCGGTGGATGGTCTGAAATCGGGCCAAAATCGATAATCAAAAAATAATATAACTGTTACACGTGTGTACAATGGATCTATTAACATTCATGTCCAACATGTTCTAACAATACCACCACTTGCAAAGTAGGTTAGAAATCAGATTAATAATGTTGCTCACGCAGCATATGTTCGCTTTATCGGGCAACAACAAGAACGGAAATAGTGAAGTCACTGTAAAAAAGTCATTAATTTTGGCACTTATCTTTAGTGGATTCCCACGTAGATTTCGTCGAAGTTGTTATGGCTCATCTTGTTGATTCTAGGGTGATTCCACTTTTAACTGCTAGAAGGTCCCGATCTGTATTTTAGCAATATTTGAAGACCTAAAAAATGCGTTTTTCAGGAAATTCTTAATGATGAAACAATCCCAGATCAGAACAATGGCATGGTAGAAATAATTTTTGACGTGGTGTTCACGATCCACATTTTTATTAAACTTCTTGTAAATTCACATATACTTCTTCTTAATTGTCACGTCATCAAGAAAACAATTTTGTATCAATCTTCATATATTTAATTTCCACTTTAACCAAACACAAGACTTGACTGTTCTTTTACAAAGCGAAATAACAACTTAACTTCTGCAAAGTGAAACAAAGGCTGCTCTGTGCGCATTCGCGCCAAAACGGTTACAAGTAAGTCAAAGATTATGACAGTCTCAGAGAAATGAATACACACAAGAACCATATCACTGTAATATATCGATACATCAGAGTACCTATACATTAATAAAACCAAATGTGAATATTGTCACAAAAATATGTCTGTTACTTCGCAGAAAAGTAGAACGACATTACTGGTATCGAGAACTGGGGTTGGAGTGCCGTAATGGTCACGTAAAAAAAAAAACCATTACAATGTCCAACCACCGCGTACACAAAATACATTCAACTGGAGGTGCAGAGCTGTACATGTTAAACCACTCAACATAAACTCTGATTAAAACTCGAAAATAAAGGACATAGTGGACATTTTTTGTAAGGAGCCTTTTGTGTACATAGTTCCGCGTAGTGAGCGCGTACACAGCTTTCTCACTAGAGCGCGCCCCGCTAAGCACAACAGCGCAGGCGCAGCGCTCGTCCGTCTCCGCACTACGAGATGGCGCTGTCTTAGAGACAGACCAAATTCTGCTTCCGCCGATCCGCGTATTAATATGTAACGCAGCCAATGAGATTGCTGCTAACGTAGAACCTTCCCTCCTCGAGGATCACACTCGCGCAGTGATACCTGAACGCGCGAGGTATTATAACGAGTGTACAGACCTTCGAGTAGACAGTCTGCATTAGTGTGCATTTGTCTGTACCAGTCTATAGTCAAGTTTCGGTCTGCGCTTAATAAGATTATCATATTCCTGTATATAGCCATGAAGAGAAATGTATAGACGCTTTGTCAAGTATCAGAGATGTGAGAATAAGATTAACGTACCAAGACCCAAAGGAACTTCAGATTGTCAATTGTAAATAGCATCCAGAACCAAGTTAAGTTATTTTTATGCTTGTTATTATTTTAATAAATGTGTGTGAAAATTAATCAAGTTCTGTTTAAAGTTGGTCACCGTCAATCTGCTACTCTAAGCGTGCAAGTGGCATTTCTATCGTCTGACCTAACGGCAGAAGATGAACACGCCACGATAAGACCACGAGACATATTGCTGACACTCGCCTACTTCGCTAGAGCGACAAGTCAAATAGTCTGATGGTGTGTGTACCGAAGGTCTTACAGTACGCACACCACAGAGCCTGAGTCTAAAAGTTCGTAAAAGTAATTTTGAGTCACCATGTATACTGTCTTCAGTGCTGTATATAATTCCTTAAACTTATTGGAAATAAAATACGATTCGGATGTCGGGGACGAGAGGTTGATGTTAATGATAGTAATTATACATCGAATTTTAGTGGCCCACATTGAAAAGCGGAAGGGAGGCGTCCTCGTAGTGTAGTACTAGGACAGTTTGAATAAGAAATATTTGTTACAGCACATAGTCGTCTGACTAGAGATACGACGCAGTAAGTTGAATAACAGACGGCAGTATCGCCCTGCGGTGTTGGACACGACACGACACTGTTGCGATCTGTAGCGGGTGCTGACGCGAGCGAACAATGGACCGCGCGCGCCTTCTGCCCAGCCAGGCCGGAAGCCCGCCGCCCTCCATCTCACATCCGAAATTGGATCAAAGGCTGCGACGAGGAAGCACTCAGCTCTCTGAAGAGCATACGAGGCACTCCCCCTTTCCTCCCTCTCCCCCGCCCCCTACTGCCGCGTAGTCTGGGGACGGGAGCACCGGCGCGAGTGTCACTCTTGTGAATTAGGTCGAGCAGCTTGGAGCAGGCTACCGAGTCTCCGATCACTTGCGCACTTTCGCCGTAAACGATAAGATGCTTTCTGCTGTTCGAATACAAGTGGCGGAGGACATCTTCACTGTCGGAAATTGACCGACTCCTGTACGTCTCTAATCTGCAACACTAGAGCAATTCACTGTTACCACTAACACTTCATGTTCCACCCGCGAACTCTACATCGAAAGAACCTCTGTTGGTAGCCTCCACATCATATCTAATTTTCCATCGTGGTCATACACTGATGCGCGGAAGAAAGTGGTATAGGCATGGGTATTCAAATAAAATATAAACAGGCAGTATACGGCGCTGCGGTCGGCAACCCCTGTGTAACACAAGTGTCTCGCGCAGTTGTTAGATCAATTACTGTCGCTACAATGGCAGGTTATCAAGATTTAAGTGAGTTTGAACGTGGCGTTACGGTCCGCGCACGAGCGATGGGACACAGCATCTCCGAGGTAGCCATGAAGTAGGGATTTTCCCGTACGACCGTTTCACGAGTGTACCGTGAGTATCAGGAATCCGGTAAAACATCAAATATCCGATATCGTTTCGGCAGAAAAAAGATACTGCAAGAACAGGACCAACGACGACTGAAGGGAATCATTCAACGTGGAAGAAGTGCTACCCTTCCGAAAACACCTGCAGCGTGCGAACCATTCAACGAAACATCATCGTCCGCAGCTCGTGGTCGTGCGGTAGCGTTCTCGCTTCCCGCGCCCGGGTTCCCGGGTTCGATTCCCGGCGGGGTCAGGGATTTTCTCTGCCTCGTGATGACTGGGTGTTGTGTGATGTCCTTAGGTTAGTTAGGTGTAAGTAGTTCTAAGTGACTGATGACCATAGATGTTAAGTCCCATAGTGCTCAGAGCCATTTTTTGAAACATCATCGACTTGGGCTTTCGGAGCCGTAGGTCCACTCGTGTACCGTTGATGACTGCACGACACAGAGCTTTACGCCTCGCCTGGGCCCCTCAACATCGACATTGGACTGTTGATAAGTGAAGCAAGTTGCCTGGTCGGATGAGTCTCGTTCCAAGTTGTATCGAGCGAATGGACGTTTACGGATATGGGGACAGTCTCATGAATCCATGGACCCTGCAGGTCAGCAGGGATTATTCAAGCTGGTGGAGGCTCTGTAATGCTGTGGGGCGTGCGCGTTTCGAGTGATTTGGGACCCCTGATACGTCTAGATATGACTCTTACAGGTACGTAAGTAAGCATCCTGTCTGATCACCTGCTTCGATTCATGTACATTGCGCACTCCGTCGGACTTGTGCAATTCCACCGGGTCAGTGCGACACCCCACACGTCCAGAACTGCTACACAAAAAATGGTTCAAATGGCTCTGAGGACTATGGGACAACATCTGTGGTCATCAGTCCCCTAGAACTTAGAACTACTTAGACCTCACTTACCTAAGGACATCACAGACATCCGTGCCCGAGGCAGGATTCGAATCTGCGACCGTAGCGGTTACGCGGGAACTGCTACATAGTGGCTCCACGAACATTCTTCTGAGTTTAAATACTTCCGCTGGCCACCAAGTTCCCCAGACATGAGCATTGTTGAGCATATCTGCGATGGCTTGCAACGTGCTGTTCAGAAGAGGTCTCCACCCCCTCGCACTCTTATGGATTTATGGACAGCCCTGCAGGATTCATGGTGTTCCCTGCAGCACTAATTGAGACTTTAATCGAGTCCATGTCACATCGTGTTGCAGCGCTTCTGCGTGCTCGCAAGGGCTCTACACGCTATTAGGCAGGTGTACCAGTTTCTTTGGCCCTTCAATGTATTACGGGATGTATGAGTTAGAAAGTAATATGATGCCCCACTCTTTCTGGAACACTTTGTGATGCACAATGCCTCTCTTTTAGAGCCTACCACGGATTATCGTGAACACCTCTACAAGGTGTTTTAACTGTTATACACCGACGGAAAAAATGAAACATCGTCAGTGACACTTTTTATTAACTAGTTAGGTGACAGTAGTTCATCTTTGTAGACGAGTATCTGGTAACAAACTCAGACCAAGTGAAACACACATCACTGCAAAGGCCGCCCAAATAGTCGCATCAGCACACCGTGTAGCCTCTCTGGCGGCAACGCAGGCGCGTATTCTCGCGTGCAAAAGATTGTGAAGGTGTCGAATGGCATCCTGCGATAAATTGTTCAAAATGTTCAAACGTGTGTGTAATCTTATGGGACTTAACTGGTAAAGTCATCAGTCCCCAAGCTTACACACTACTTAACCTAAATTATCCTAAGGACAAACACACACTCGAACATCCGCCGGGACCAGCCGCACAGTCCATGACTGCAGCCCCTAAGACCGCTCGGCTAATCCCGTGCGGCTGCGATAAATTGTCCTAAGAATGGTTCAAATGGCTCTGAGCACTATGGGACTTAACATCTGAGGTAGTCAGTCTCCTAGAACTTAGAACTACTTAAACCTCACTAACCTAAGGACATCACACACCTCCATGCGCGAGGCAGGATTCGAACCAGCGACCGTAGCATTCGCACGGTTCCAGACTGAAGCGCCTAGAACCGCTCGGCCACACCGGCCGCCTGTCCCAAGACTCTTGCACTTTTTGTTGAACACAGGATGCGGCGCTTAAATCTGGACAAATTTCAGTTTGAATTTCCCGCCCTATCGTAGTTCCTCCAGAGACCACGATCAACGTTATTGATAGCCATAGGCGTCTAGTAAATAGTCAGAACCTCAAAACGGCTGAGATATTAGAGACAAGTGCGGAGTAAACCTGAAGAGCCGCGATTGTCGGAGGTCTTCACGCTGGGTATTCGCCCACTGAAATAGTTCGAGTCTTCGGGTGCTCGAGATCAACTGTTTACGATATTGAGGCCAAGTCTAATGCTTCGAAGAAGTCTGTGGTTCACGTCCTAGGTGTTGTGTCCAGTGAGAGTGATATTTCGCCGCCACATTTCTTTGAAAAGGGACAAACTGTCACAAAAGAAGGTCATCTACAAATTTTTGACGAATGTCGTGAAATTGTGGATTGTCACTGTGGCCCTGGGGAGACAATACGTCTTTGAACAGGACGGTGCACCGGCTCATACGAGCCGTTTAGTCCAAAACTGGCTCTCGGATAACGTTGACATGTTCTGGTCAAATAGCCCGGATTTGAACCCCCTGGGCTACTATGTTTGAAGCGTAGTCGAAAGAGTTACCAATAAGACGAGGTACCCTGATGTCGCATATCTGTGCACCGCTATCGAAGCAGCATTCGCGAATATGGACAGCGCTGTTTTAAAGAGTGTGTGCGATAGTTTCAGGACAAGACCGGAGGCGTTCGTTGCGCCTGAAGTGGGCTACATCGAGTAATGTTACTCCTGAAAGATAACAGTATTTAATATGTAAAAGGATTGTCACTTTCATTTGTATTTTGTTTTTAATAAATTTTATTTTAAAAATGTGTTTCATTTGTCCGAATTTAAGCGCCGCAATTGCACTAGCGTCCTTTCTCAAGACCCTGATGTTTTCATATGAATAGTTAATCTTATTAAATCGAAAAGTGGAGGCCATATAACTACAGCAACAATCATAAAAAATTTCCACAGTGATCTCCAGTATATCTACGCAGTCCTCGTCGAACCTTAACAGTATAAATAAGACAATGGATGTCATTAAGATAGTTGGTTAATCGCGGAAATAATAGGATGAGCCAGGCATCAAAAACATATTAAAACGGTTACACAATTAAATTGGGCAGGAGTCTTGACGTCACACAAAATGTCATCAATTTCAGTACTCTTATTTCGTCATTGTCTACAACTGATGGTAAGTCCCTCGGCAGACCAAAGGCTTCCCTTCTATCAGCTTGTAAAACACCGACTTTAAAACATGGTGCACCGTCAGTGTGACTCCGCAAACACAGCATTCCGGTGTCTTCGTGCTGCAAGAGGTAAGCATGTGCCATTTGGCTGTATGCTATACGAATGCGCTTGAGGACCACTTCGCTCCTTCTTGGAGTTCAAAAGAAGTGCGCCTTGGGCGAACAGTCGGTTGGACCGACCGCAGCATGTTGCTGACGTATTCCAGACACTGCCTTACCCTCTCAGCCAGTACCCTCTTTTCAAATGAAATAACGCAAGTTCCGGACTTCACTGGTCTTATACAGATATGGTTTTACGTGTATAGACAAAAAATTGTGCCAGTTCGTTTGTATAAGTACCTTCACCCGGATTTCATGCTGGATCCCCCATTTCCGTTCGACGCTGAGGTGCTATTCCAGAATATGGAGAGCCTCGACAATTCTGTTCGCGTGTGAGGAGGAATTTAAAGCAGACTGGCACGGCAGTGAGAATTTGGATCGAGGAGGGAGTCGCGCCAGGGTCATCCGCGCAGTTGCGTGAACCGCTGTGTCACGGTGGCTTAGTGGCTAACGCACCTGCCTACTAAGCAGGAGACCAGGGTTCGATTTTCGACCTTGGTACAAATTTTCACTCACATACATAAAGGTACTCACTTTGTTAGCCACGACACGACAGGCTGTAGGGAGACGTTAAGATGCACTGTGGTAATTTCGTAGTAGACCGGTTTTCGTGTTGTGTAAGCTTCTTCATTCCCCTCGGTTCCCATATGTTCAGCGACCCAGCAGAAGACCATCGCTTGCTTCTCCCTGTACGGGATGTGCGTAGCTCCCTGGACCATCTGAACTAGGTTTTCCGCTGGGAATGCTATTAAGGCAAGAGGCCATTTTCATGTCACGGGTCGGAACAAAGTTTTTGTTTCATATGTCAGAAATTTTATTATCAGCGCATACTCCGTTACTTACAAGGGAGCTCTCTATCGCACTTCCCTCAGATTTAGTAGTAAGAGGCTCACTGGACAGCCCGTCAAAAACATAACACAGATCAAGTAAGAAAATAGGAAGAAGGTGTACTGGAATGTGAAAAAAAGCAAAATATAAATAGTGAACGGTCCAAGAACAAGAAGTGCAATAAAGAGCAGCCCGAATCGGCTACGGCGTCATGGTTAAGTGGTAATGGTGTTGGATTACCAAGCGGGCGAGCCGTATTCAGAACTTACTCGCGCCTCTCTTTTTTTTCACAATTTTATGAACTGTCCGTCCGGTCAGTGAAATGTTTGTTCACTTTCTGTAGTCTTGGATATTGTCATACTATACATCGGTTATAGAACCTGAGTCATGTGGTAAGAATGCGGTAACGTCGCCAGTAAACGTGATGAATAGTGAGAGCAGATGAGATACCACATAGACATCTCACATAAATGAAAACAACAAATAAACGTGTGTGAACTATGTTACAACAAAGGAATTCAAGAGTCAAGACTTCCAAACGGAACGCAGCTTCAAAAACATTAAAAACATATATTTTGACAGAGCACAGAGAAACTGTGTGACTGTAAAACTGTTGCGTTTTTTTGTCGCAGCTTGTATGACAAACTATTACGTTTTCATCATTTCCTTAGGAATGACTGACATTCACATTCATATGAACACCTATATCGGGCAAGGAGGCTTCTCTCACTCACTTGTCCTACAAATTAGGCGCGTCGATAAGAGATTCGTATCATATGATACATGTGCTGTTGCTAATGCCGTGGATGACACACCAGACGTGTTTTCTGGTGGAGGATTCGGTTGACTTGATGCGTTGTCATCAAACGTTTGCGGTTCCCATTCAACAGCCACTTTCTTCCGGCTGGTAACAGAGTAGTGGTGCAGAATGAACTGTCATTAAACGTCCCTACCGTACACCTCGCTGTTGCAAACGGACGTTACACCACGACATAGACACAAATGTGGTTTGAATAAAGCGAACAGCGAGAACACAAAAGCACAACGGAGGTTTGAACGTGGCCCTCCCGCTTGGCGGTCTACGACCGTAACCAGTTACCCACGACTCCATTTCAGTTACTGGCTGCTCTATACAGCACTTCTTCTTCTTGGACCGTTCACTGTTCCTACTTTACTTTTTTTTCACAGTCCAGTACACCTCCTTCCTGTTTTCGTGATTGATCTGTGTTCAGTTTTTGACGGGCTATGCAGTGGGCCCTCTTACCCCTAAACCTGAGGGGTGTTTCCATCGTTTCAACTGATTCACGATCGGAAATGACAAGTGTTTTACGAGGATTGTTGGGTTCGAATTGCGAAACTCAGAATGTCTTTCGTCGAGTGACGTAAGTTCCGGTTAGAGATGTGTGTGGGTCACGTGACCGAGCGGTGTGCTCCGAAACAGGTCGCGCGTGGTTAGCAACCTAGCGTGACGTCACAGCGCGACACATTCGCACACTCTTCGCATCCGGCCGCGGCGCGTCGCATATGCTGCGCTGCCCAGCGACCTTCTCCAGGCAAATTACATCATTGTTTCCGATGGATCCCCTGGGAAATCTCCACCGCGGCCACTTTTTCACGACGGCGGACTGCCCCGCCCCCACAACTCCACCCCTTCTGCCACCTACCCCTCCCCTACCCCCTTCCCATGCCGCGAGTAGCTCGTTCGATCGCTCACATCGCCGCCCGGCTGCGTCATAATATATATCCGACGTACCCACACGCTGTAATTAACATCGTTACGTGACACACAAGTACTTTTCATTCGTTTCAGCTTTTTGCCCCCCAGGAAAGCCTCCCCCATTTTTTTTTATCCTCCCGTGCTTCCGGGAAGCACTCACAGCCCGACATGGCCGAACAATTATTTCCGTGCCATAAATTGATTGCTCCGCCATTCCCTGTCGTTCGGGCATAATTATTATGGCAAACAAGTGAATTATCGAAGCTTTCGAGCTGTGAATTGGGAGCCGGCGCTAGTGTACCCCACCATAAAAAAAGAAAAAAAAGAGAGGTCAGCTACAAACATAGAAACGCTGCACGACCCGGCCGCGTATAAAATATTTTATATATAAAACATCGAACGGCGGCGGGAGCAGTCGAAAGGGGGAGCGGACAGTGAAAAACAACTCGCACGAGAAAAAAGGAGGAGGCCAACAGATGTGTCCGGGGCTGGAACAAATTTGTCCCGACAAAACGCAATGAATTATGTCGCACACTAGCTGCTTCGGGTGTATTAATAATCTGATCGAGAAAGAATGATAGGGCCACGGTTAGCGTCAGCCATAAATCAGCAAATTAATCAACAGTGAGCCGGGCGCGCAGATGCGCCACGGCCGCCCATCCCCGCTCCCGATTTATTAGGTATCACTGCACGCTGCGAGCTCCACTCACCGTCACCCAGTGGCCCGCTGCGACGCGCTGCGCTCGCTCCGATTTACGACACTTTAAACAGTTCCGGGGAGATGTGCTGGCAGAAATAGGCTTCGCCCCGCTAAATGCCGTGTTTCCGCTCTCCATTATGCTTCAACTAGAACCGTGGGAACCGATGATAGTAGGACTATGCTCTTCAGAATGCCCCCGAGTTAATTCAAATATATTATACATTTATGAAACAGAATGGTAAGCTGCAGGACTAGAGACAGCTGGCGCTCATGTTAGCCCCCTCTGTGAAGTTGAGTCGGCCGTGGAGCTGGCCGGTTCAAATGCTCTGAGCATTATGCGACTTAACTTCTGAGGTCATCAGTCGCCTAGAACTTAGAGTAATTAAACCTAACTAACCTAAGGACATCACACACATCCATGCCCGAGGCAGGATTCGAACCTGCGACCGTAGCGGTCGCTCGGATCCAGACTGTAGCGCCTAGAACCGCATGGCCACTCCGGCCGGCGCAGTGCAGCTACATGAAAGGCAAGCAGTCGTTGAGAAGGGAGAAAGGGTTGTTACTATCCCCATTATACAAAAACCAGAAGTAGTTTTTTTAAAAGGAATTGACGTTCAGCGAGAAGAAATAAAACCTTACAGGTTTGCTGATGACGGTGTAATTCTCTCGCAGGTGGCAAGGGAATTGGAAAAACAGTTGAACTGAATGGATAATGTTTTGAAAAGAAGTTGTAAGACGAACATGACCAAAAGTGAAACAACGGTAATGAATATATGAAGTCATCACGGGTTGTCAGCCGAGTAGCATCGTCGTCTCGTAGCAACGTTTCGATGGAATGCGTCTCCATCATCTTCGCCTAAAGATGATGGAGACGCATTCCATGGAAACGTTGCTACGAGACGACGATGCTACTCGGCTGACAACCCGTGAAGACTTCATATATGAAATTCGCCGAGAAAGCCTGCTCTCGCATATAACGGTAATGAAATATAATCGAATTAAAGCAAACGATGCTGAGGAAATTTGATTAGGAAATGAGATATCAAAAGAAGTAGATGAGTTTCGCTATTTGAGCAGCAAAATAATTGATGATGGGTAAAGTAGAGAGGTTATGAAATACAGGCAAGAAATCCATTTTTGAAAAAGAGGAATTTGTCGAGGTCGGATATAAATTTAAGTGTTAGCAGGATTTGTCTGAATGTACTTGTCCGGAATGCAGCCTTTTGCAGAGGGAAAATTGGGCGATAAGCGGTTCAAACGAGAAAAGAAGAGAAGCTTTTGAAATGTGATGCTACAGAAGAATACTGATGTTAAAATGAGTACGTTGAGTAACTGATGACGAGCTACTGGATGGAACTGGGGGCGAATGATTATGACACAAGTTGACTAAAAGAAGGGATCAAGTCGATTAGACACATTCTGAGACATCAGGGAATTGTTAGTTTGATAATGGAGGGGAGCGTAGGCGTTAAAAATTGTTACGGGAGATGAAGGCATCAATACAGTAGGCAGCTTCAAATGGATATAGGTCGCAGTAGATGCGTAGATAAGAAGAGGCTTGCACAGCATGGAGTACCAAGGGGAGCTGTGTCGAACTAGCCTTTAGACTGAAGACAACAACAGAAACAAGTGTCATTTGGTTTACACATGGTGCATTGCAACACCATATTTGTTCGGAAGACATCTGACGCCTACAAAAAATGTATATTAGTACAAAAAAGCACATCGTAACTAACTATTTTTTGTCTAGATTAGAATGCCTTACAAAATCGGTGATTACTCAAAAGTCGTTTGTCACATTACTAAAACTACCAGTTTCGGTTAAACAGCAGACCGATCTAAGATATCCTATGAGGGCTTGCTGAAAAGTAACGCCTCCGAATTTTTTACGTGAAAACCTTAAAGCTTATTAAATAAAACAAACGTTATTGACATTATACGTGCCTGACCATACACGGGCGCTGCGACATCTACAACAATGCGACGGCTTGTGCTCCCTGTCATCGATCAGCCGACATACAGTCCCGACTTAGCCACATCCGATTTTAATTTGTTTCCAAAACTTAGAGAATACCTTCGAAGTCTTAACTTAGATAGTGATGAAAAAGTGGAAGCAGAGAAATAATTTAAAACATATATTAGCGCACACTCCGCTGCAGAGTGAAAATCTCATTCTGGAAACATCCCCCAGGATGTGGCTAAGCCATGTCTCCGCAATATCCTTTCTTTCAGGAGTGCTAGTTTTGCAAGGTTCACAGGAGAGCTTCTGTAAAGATCGGAAGGTAGGAGACGAGGTACTGGCAGAAGTAAAGCTGTGAGGACGGGGGCGTGAGTCGTGCTTGGGTAGCTCAATTGGTAGAGCACTTGCCCACGAATGCCAAAGGTCCCGAGTTCAAGTCTCGGTCCGGCACACAGTTTTAATTTGCCAGGAAGTTTCATATCAGCCCACACTCCGCTGCAGAGTGAAAATCTCATTCTAGAGAAAAAGTTTGTGGACCTGAAGAATAATGATGTAGAATGTTAATAAGGTTTTTATTATTTAAAAGGCTTTAAGAGTTTACACACAAAAAAACTTGGAGGCATTACTTTTCACCACGCCTCTCAGATGCAGTAGAGAAGACTATCTTTACGTACACTAATAGAGTCGGAAAGCAATTGACATTTATCCATAAAACACTCGTCACATAATATATACTTACTATCTTATCACCCTGGACGGCAACATGGATGTTTGGGCTGTCAAATTCATTGCGCTATAGTTCTCTCATTTTTCTGCCCTTACTACCTTTAGAATTATATGCATTATATTATTTTGAAAGTTTGATGACATGCATCCTTTCCCTTAGACTCCACCCGTTAACCTCAATAATCATTCTGTTTTTATAAATTCTACAGATATGGTGTCTATTTCTTGTGCTTTGTTCGATCTCAGATTCGATGATTTTTATCCATAATATAATAAAGAATACCTTAAGTCTGTCGTATATTACGCAGTAAGGAATTGCGGCAACATGTTACTATTTATTTATCTAATTTCTTTCAAGTACTCAAAATATTCATCTTTCATCTTTTAATAAGACAGTATCGACTTCGTTTTCTTTCTTTTATAGGTGTTATCTTGCATTCATCCATATTTAAAGAGAGCTGTAGTTCTGTAAACAATGTGGAAATTTTGTCCAACTCTTTCTACATTTCTTCACTGTTGTCCAACGACAATACTTTCCTGTGGACAAAAGCATCCTCAGTGAAAAGCCTTATAGTGTGGCTGATCTTATCAGTGTTATTCCGGTAGCCGAACTTTTGAAGGAAAAAAGAATGTGCGAATGCTAGCACGTGTGAGACCTAGTTCTTTTTATGTAATAATAATAACAATAAAATGTGTAATACTTGTAAGAGTGCAGCTGTCGAAGATGAGTATCATGAAAAGTAACTGGCTGTTGAATTTCCTTCCTCTGCAGTGCCCGCAATACTCGCCAAACTGTATCAGACACTAGCAAAGCGAGAGTAGAACGTAACCATATTTTAATAATAATAATAATAATAATAATAACCCACTTCACCTGACCACAATTGGCACTTCCATTTTTAAAAAATTGCGATTCCCACCACTCATTTTTATCCCTTTACCCTGAGCATCGCCGGCCGAAGTGGCCGTGCGGTTAAAGGCGCTGCAGTCTGGAACCGCAAGACCGCTACGGTCGCAGGTTCGAATCCTGCCTCGGGCATGGATGTTTGTGATGTCCTTAGGTTAGTTAGGTTTAACTAGTTCTAAGTTCTAGGGGACTAATGACCTCAGCAGTTGAGTCCCATAGTGCTCAGAGCCATTTGAACCAACCCTGAGCATCCCCAAACACACGCAACAACACATACAGCTGCATAAGAAACAAACGAAAATCAAGAAGATTGCAGACACCACAGCGCAAATAAAGCACGACCGCTAAACACAAAGCGAAGGTTGGCAGCACTGTACATAGTAAACACACACAACTAATAAAATAAATAGTGAAAGTGAATTGTTTATGTGAAATCTGCTCCCCAAGGCCGACAGTTTCATTGTGGTGTATGCGGGCAACAACGCACAATTCCAGTGTGATACGTATGTGATAATACTCGTAAGATCCCACAAATTCGTGCGTAGAACGAAACCGCAGTTTAATGAAACTTGCAGTCCTCAGAATTTTCTTACGTAATAACAGTCAGAGTGTAAAGAGAAAATGTAATGTAGTAATGTACCTGGAAACACAATTATTATATGCACGCAACGAACGTGTATTACAGGCCACTGAGGATGCTTTGCAAATAAAAAGAAGCGAAATGGCATAAAACGGGGAAATGGCATAAAAAGAGCCTTTCATTTAGATGCATAGACGGGTCACATCTCCGGAAAGAAAAATGTCGTGTGACTAGGGGCTCCTGTCGGGTAGACCGTCGCTGGGCGTAAATCTTTCGATTTGACGCCACTTCGGCGACTTGCGCGTCGATGAGGATGAAATGATGATGATTAGGACAACACAACACCCAATCCCTGAGCGGAGAAAATCTCCTTATGATAATAATAATAAAAAATCTACAGAAAACAAAAAATTACGGTATAACGATGTCTGTCTCTAGATATCTCAACGAAGATAAATGTTGTGACAACAGTCACAGAGAATTTTATTGCATATCAAATAAATTTTAGTAAATTTTAGGATCTCTGATGTGGCCATATAATTACAAATGGCAGTATTAGTGAAAGTCACCACAAGATTACTTAAAAGCAAAGTATGTTGTACATTCCGGATTCAAACTCCAATCCAAACTGGGATGTAGTCCAATTTCTAAATATTCGTAAATGTGAGTAGAATCGCAGAAGGTCGCTCGGAGGGTACAAGATGACTACTGCTAGACAATACGTGGGTAACTGCTGGCACAACTTGGAGGTAACTGCTTCACTGGAATCACAATTCAAGTGGCTGTTGAGTAGTGCTGCCTCGTAAATATTGGTCGATCGGAAGGTTAGTTGTACCGCTCTGTTTTGTATGCGTGACCGGAGTAAGAAAATAGTGTAGCGACGTTGACGTCGCCTGTCGCAGTGGCGCCTTCCGCGGGACTCGCCGTAAACATGTTGTTCTTGCAGTGCTGTTGACGTCTGCGTGATAGGCAACCCGACCGAAATGGCTGTACTGTGGGAGAGCTTAAGCTGTAGGATACAGCACTAAAGGACCCCCAATACATTTTGTATGGT
Source organism: Schistocerca piceifrons (assembly GCF_021461385.2). Taxonomy (NCBI): domain Eukaryota; kingdom Metazoa; phylum Arthropoda; class Insecta; order Orthoptera; family Acrididae; genus Schistocerca; species Schistocerca piceifrons. The sequence goes on from NC_060140.1 coordinate 105,376,953, forward strand.
TATCAAGCGGTTCCTCCCATTTATAGACGCCCTTAATTGTCTCTTTCAACCTATTCGCTCCTGCCGTCCCTTCAAACGGCGGGAGGAATTCTACAGAATTTAATGTGCTGGATATTACAGAGTAATTGAATTCGCAGTAATTTGCCAGAACCATCGAGCATATATCTGTAGCCTCGTAGCGAAGCAAAGCAGCGGCGTTCCTTTTCTGCGGCGCTTCTGCCACGAAGGGCGCGGGGGTGCAGGGAGTAAGCGGAGCGGAGTAGCGCAGCGCTTGCAGCGCCTCGAGGCTGTGCCCGGGTCGGCGGCGCCGGGCTGTTAAGCCCCTACCTGCCAGCCGAGGCGGGGCTGCGGTGTGCAGAATTAATAGAGCGGCCTGGCCGGCCGGCCGTGTGTGCCCACTAAATCTGCCAGACAAACTCGTTGGCCGGCCTGTGGCCTCCCAGGCAGCCGCCCCTAGCAAACACGCCGCGCACCTCACCTCAACCCACCCGCTGCGCAGCCAACTTTACACCTGAGGACACTGTCCAGCTGCCTGCCGAAACGTATTCTTCTTCTTTGCCGCGCTTGTTTGCCCATTTGCTGCCTACTGCGACGAGTGCCTTCTCTTCCCACTTTTGCTGATCTTTTTCCTCTTGATGGGCAGCCTTTTAGGATCTACTCTGTGCCCATTTCGTTTCCTTAATCTGCATTTTGTAATGTTTCTGACTCTTGCAGTCACGATTACTTTTGTCATCGAAAGCATTTTACGTGTTGTAACAGACAAATGACGTTACAAAAAGTATTGCTCAGCCCTTGCGACCTAGAGAAGCTATCAGGTTTCAAATTTTTGGCTGTGAGGTCCGCCAGTTATGCAAAACACAGTTTTTCTCAGTACCCAAACATGTGTCATCAGTGGGTTTTCGTTTTTCTTGTTCTTTACATTTGGTGTGCATGAACTTTCTGGATCACTTTTGTGTTAATTACTACAGGTAGCTTGTCATGTTTTCGTGTGGCAAGCGCTTCCATCCTCCACATCATGCTGAGATGTTGTGATGCATACGTAACTATAACAAGTATTTTCCACAGATAACGTAGTAAAATACTTTTTCACTACGCTGGGACACATAACAAACCAGTATCACACTGTGTTCTGGTGTAGTGAAAAAGTATTTTAGTACGTTATCTGTGGAAAATACTTGTTATAGTTACGTATGCAGCACAACATCTCAGCGTGATGTGGAGGATGGAAGCGCTTGCCACACGAAAACATGACAAGCTACCTGTAGTAATTAACACAAAAGTGATCCAGGAAGTTCATGCACACCAAATGTAAAGAACAAATAAAAAAAACGAAAACCCACTTACGATGGCACAGTGGTGCCGAAACATGTTTGGGTACTGAGAAAAGCGGTGTTTTGCATAACTGGCGGACCTCACATACAAAATTTTTTAACTGCAAACACGGCCGATACAAGGAACTGCATATCAAAAGATGGATATCAGGTTTCAGTTCACACACAGCACTACAGGGTGACTTGGCTGCCCCTACCTGTGGATTTTATGCAACCCGCAACGCCTTCAGATACCACGCATAAAATTTTCGTTTTCTCTCGCTCGCTACGCGCTAACTATTAGTCCTACAGAAAAAAATGAACAGGAGCTTTTTGTAGCAAATTTTTACTTGAGTAACTCGAAAGCTGTCTCCAGCGAAAACGTATCCCAGCACAAAATTTAAGTACCTTAAGTTCCAGAATGAGCTTTTCACTCTGCAGCGGAGTGTGCACTGATATGAAACTTCCTGGAAGATTAAAACTGTTGCCGGACCGAGACTCGAACTAGTTCTGCAAGGTTCACAGGAGAGCTTCTGTGAAGTTTGGAAGGTAGGAGACGAGATACTGACAGAAGTAAAGCTGTGAGGACGGGGCGTGAGTCGTGCTTGGGTAGCTCAGATGGTAGAGCACTTGCCCATGAAAAGCAAAGGTCCCGAGTTCGAGTCTCGGTCTGGCACACAGTTTTAATCTGCCAGGAAGTTTCTTACCTTAAATTTCCTACAGAAAGGTCCTGTTCATTTATTGTCTAGGACTAATAGTTTGCACGTAGAGAGCGAGAGAATATGAAAACTTCGCATGTGATTTTTGAAGGCATTGCAGGTTGCACAAAACCTATCAAATGGCTCTGAGCACTATGGGACTTAACATCTGTGGTCATCAGTCCCCTAGAACTTAGAACTACTTAAATGTAACTAACCTAAGGACAACACACACATCCATGTCCGAGGCAGGATTCGAACCTGCGACCGTAGCAGTCGCGCGGCTCCGGACTGAGCGCCTAGAACCGCGAGACCACCGCGGCCGGCCATAAAACCTATCGGTAGGGGCAGCTGAATCACCCTATAGATTTCAGTGAGCTTCCGGTTCTTCCTGAAATGTAACCAGCAGAGAATGCTACACCCTGACTGGCTACTGGGGGACCGCTTGTGCACCAAAATCTGTAACTACATTGTTATTCGTTACTTAAATAAGATGTCAAATAAGAATTTGCAATGGTATAAAGTGCCTCTTTTCAGTGAACTCATTAGCATCCACGTATTAAAATAATCTGGGGGGGGGGGGTTGTTGTGGGGAAGAAGACCAGACAGCGAGGTCATCGGTCTCATCGGATTAGGGAAGGACGGGGAAGGAAGTCGGCCGTGCCCTTTTGAAAGGAACCATCCCGGCATTTGCCTGGAGCGATTTAGGGAAATCACGGAAAACCTAAATCAGGATGGCCGGACGCGGGATTGAACCGTCGTCCTCCCGAATGCGAGTCCAGTATAAAATAATCTGACTAAAGCAGATGCGGAAAGGTGTGAACAACCCGATTCCTTTCGTGCATTGTCAGGTTGTTTGGAACTGTGCCAACATTGGCAATAAGGGTAGAGTGCATGCCTTGCTTGAAGCAGTATGGTTGCTTGTTGGTGCAATTCTGCGAACAATGCAGGCCAGTTACCTGTCACAAAATGTATTTATTACTCATTGTGACTGAAAAGTGTTCCTGTAACATGTGCATGAGGAGTATAGATCACTTATCATTGTGAGCAACCAACTTTGTGATTATACTTTCCTTATTCCAGCTAACGCCAACATAGTGAATAAAATAATCGGCATCCCTTGCGAAATTTTGAGCCATCACTTAGTGTACAAAGCTTCAATATCTCGACCGCATATAGTAACAGTCCATTTCAGCCAACAGTACCTATTCAAGAACAGACGCCTCACCTAACATTGAACTAGGACAAGCTACTTGCAGTGAAGATGCAAGGTCAGTGCTACTTAAAGAACACTGCGATATTTTCCGATGCGTTATGATCCAGTCGTGAACACGGTTGTAACATACGTAGGGGGAAGGTTTCCTAAAAATAAATAAAACTGTCCTAATTCCTACAACACTAACCTCGGATGATGCACAGAATGGAGCATTTGCGAAGTGAGTACTACTCCCATTCAAGTTATGTTTCTTCACTCACAATGGACTGCATGTCAAGCATTGCGAATGATTAGTCTGACGATTTTTAATTTGTTGCTACATGTGGTATAAACATAGCTCCAAATTTAGTTTCTTCAGTCGTCTCTTGTGGTTCCACAGAACTGAATACATATTAGGTCCGTGGTTCCTGACTTATTGGGGAAGTTAACGATTCTCCACAAGAAGAAATATTGAGATTATACAATGAAGGCTTTAACGACCGTTTGTCTAAGTTGCTATTGAATATTCCGGATTGTATGGCTGTGTTCCATGAAACGTTTTTCCTAAGTTTCGTCCAGAGCAGCTGCGGACGTCCTCACAGGTGCTCCTGGATCCGCTGAGTCTTGCCGACTCGGCGTCATGTAAGGCTCAGCTGATCCGGGAGTACCTCTGAGGATGACCACCACAAGTCTGGGCGAAACGCTTCATGGACCCCCACCATACAACTCGCAATATTCACCAGCAGCTAAGATATTGAGAATGCTCTACGCCCACAAAATATGACAGCGTTAGTACTTGCTCGAAATGTGTTAAATCAGTTTGGATGGAAGATCTTTGACCATACATCCTGCAGCCCCGACCTCGCCCCCAAGTGACTTTCGTCTCATGACGCGTTTCTGGCAGAAAAACATATCCACCTAACGTACAGACTTGAAGTGACTTTGTGCCTCTGGCGTTGGTGGCGGATTCCTGTGACATGGGTATAAAGTTGATGGTGCATCGTTACGATTAAAGCCTCAACAATGCTTGTGACAATATTCAGATATGGCCATAGAATCTACGTAAATATTTCTTACTTGATGATGTTTTGTCTATCGGTCATGGAACTTACTTTCTGGATGTACCTCGTTCATAGATCTTTCGTAAATTTCACAGAGTAGTTAAGCCTAAGTGCTGAATGCAACTCCACTATGGCCTGGCGAGCCAGAATAAACTGGGAAGCGATAAAGCAGTCGTTAAACACGGCGCTAGTACGAAGGCGGATTTTTTTTTTTCTTAAGGAAACCCAACAGGGCTATGTAACACAACTCCTTCCTCTTCTTCTTCTTCCTTTTTTTCCTAGGTTAGAAGCCTGTTTCCTTTAGTACCCAGTCTACCCTGAGATTGTCACTTCATCTTTTACTTCGACGGCCGATATTTCTTGTACCAGCTGGTAATTTATTTCTTAAGATTTTTCACAATCTTCCGTTCATCAATCCTGTCTATGTGTTCGTTCCGTGCATGCTTTCCCTTATGTATCCATTCATTAATGGAGTCCACTTTACATCCTTTTCTAATGATTTCACTTTTCTCTCTATCTCGCAGTGTCTTCCCTGTAATTTTCCACAGAATTTTCATTTCCGTTGTTTCCAAAAGTCATTTGGTTTTTGATGTTTCAGATTTGCCTCACCTATGTTTGTCATAACTGGTCTCACTATTATTTTCTATATTCTTGCCTTTTCATATTTCCTTATACGCTTATTTTTCCAAATATTATCATTTAAATACCCCACCACTTCACTGTTCTGTAAAATCCTTTTCGACATTTCCACTGCTAGACAGTACAGAACAAGGTACTTGAATGTCATTACCTATTGAATAATTTCTCCACCCATCTCCAGTTCATCTAATTGGTTCCACAGACGTGGTTGTACATTTGGTTTATTGATTGTGTATGACATATTTAGTTTTTTGTCTTCCACGTTAAATATATGTAATAGTTCCTCCAGATTATCTTCACTGTTTGCCAGCATAACTGCATCATCACCATAACAAATGGTTTTCATTTCTTCGTTGCCCATTCTGTAACCAGTACCAGTCAATACCTTCTTTATCACCTATATTAAAAAAGTACGGCCCAGAGAGTCATATTGTCTAATACCACTATTAACTGCAGCTAGTTAACCTGACCAATTTTCACCTGGATATAGTTGTTAGAATAAGTGTCTTCAGTTGTTTTTATTAAGATGGAAGGAATCCACCGATTATAGAGCGGGTTTACCCCATATGTTAACTAATTCCTATCGAAAGCCTTCTGCAAATCAATAAAATAAAGATAAGCTGGTCTGTTGCATTCAGTAGACTTCTCTACAACCTAATATATAATGTTACCTTTTTGTACAAAACCTTGTTAAAATGGTACTGTAGAAAAGAAAAGAGCAACCAATCGCTTTTTCTTTCGATTTCTATCAGGCGAAACTATCTTCTGGCGAGACAGTCGTTCTCGGTGGCTCGTAGCAGAAATTTACGTACATGAATAGGCGTTTGTGGTGAGATTACTTTCCAAAATTTTGCTAGGTCACAAATCATTCATTGAAAGAATAAGTGGAACGATATCTGGGGGCTACGAAAAGGGAACAAAATCAGGCAATAAATTATGTACATCACAAAGTCACACGTTTATTGCAGCTGTTCATGGATGTAAATTCGCAGTACATCCTGGAAGAAGTGGACCTTGACCAAAAATTATTCGGTCTAATGAAACTAAGGAGAAAGAGTGCATTTTATTGTAGTGTGATATCTATAATAAGCTGAAGATTTCTCCAAATTCGATTTGGATGATATATTTCTCATATTGTTAAACCTTTTGTTGAAAAACAAACATTTCCATTGATCACTCGTTAATATGCACACGTCACTTCTAGTTATACTTACATCTAGCTTTTTTCCCTTTGGTTTGTGTGTGACGTTCATGCTCATATACATCAGAAATAATTGAGCAAAAATGGTTTCCTGTTAGCCTGCTCTTTTCTTCGAAAACTATGTGCCCTAATTAGTAATTTTACTGAAAATTCCGGTGCTTTAGTTGTAAAGAGTGTTTTATCCCGAAGATCAAGCACATTTTGCTTAAAATTTCATTTTTCTGTCCACACCATTTTTGTGTACGTGCGTGAGAGAGAATCAACATGAAAGTACTTGTATGACAATATTTTGGTTGCAACTTCCATCTGATTGTGCTTCTGTTCGTGAAATCCACTGGTAAATCCCTCTTGTTTGAGCTGTAGACTGACGTATTTTCCATCAACTTGTGAGACAGGTGATTCGTTTCTATCGAAACTTATTTTTCACCTTTGTGTATAGCGTATTCGCAGAAAGCCAGCAATTTTCGTAGTTCCCGTCATAATTGCCTGCGGATAGTACGAATTTTGCTGAGCTCTAACAAAAAAAGTGTGTCACACTAATTGAGGCTGCTATATAGCGCCCTCATTGGTGCTTCAGTAATCCAATGCTTTTTCTCTATACTCATCCGCCTTTCGACTGAATAGGGCGTTATTTTACACACGCGCTTCGCTTTGCTAGGGAAATAAAGAAGCGATGTATGTGGAAGGGGAATAGCAATGTTATTCAGTTACGGGACCGACGAGTTCACACAGTGTTTTATTTTGCGTCAGTATACAAGTAGACCAGTATTACAAATCTAACGCTGACCGCGCTGATAAAATACGTAGCAGGTAATTGACAACCGAGAACGCTGCCGAATAAATCGCACCGCAAAACACAGTAACCTCGTCCCCGGCCCGAAACCACGAGAGCTGTGCCGTGTTAATACAAACGAGCGCTACATGTATACTGTGTAACATAAAAACGTATACGCACGTAGTTTACAGACGCACAAGTCGCCGAAAAAACAATTCGGTGTAACAGGCAGGTATGTCAGAACGTTCGTGAATGAGATGTTATTTGACAAAAGACTCAACATCGGTTGAACCAATATATGATAACACGTGCAGTACTTACAGAACCATATTTCGGAAAAATTAAGTTTCTGTGTTCCTTTATTCGTCATCCAAGTGTAAGTACGCAGTTCCACTGAAGTGATTAAAACAAAGCGAAATGAAACAGTTTGTGGCAAAGATCTTGGAAATATGATCACTGTGCATTTTGTTATTGGAACGCTGACGAACAGAAACACCGAAAATTGTGCTTCATGTCCATATGTTGGGGGGTGAGCTTCTTGTCCCATTCGGCTGTACTTTAATCACTTCATTGAAACTCCACATCTCCTCATGGATAATGAAGAACTACGACAACATAATAACTTGTATTTTGTGAAATGTGAGTCTGTAAGTAATGCATGAGTTGTCATTTATTGTTTCCCACAAACGTTGAGCTTTTTTGCCGAATAATGACTCATTTATGACTCTTCTGAACCCGCTAGTTGTACTTCTTGTCACGGTATAGTTTCTGCGGTGGCATGTGGCTGCGTACTCCTTAGATTTTTTAACTTTCAAACATCGATTCTACACAGATACAGAGTTTTATATCTGAATGATATATATGGGTGCTAGAAAATAGTCATATCCGTATTTTAAAGTAATTTTTATTCGGTTATAGCCGTTCGAGCAGGGGTGGTTGTATAAAGACGTGGGATCTAAAACCCCATCTGGCCATTCTGTTAGCTTGTTATCCTAAACTAATAACTACGAACCCCCCACCCCCCCTCTCCCCAATCCCAGTTCACACTTCTTTGAAAAGTCGAACGTCATGCCTAAAGCTGATGTTTTACCTCATGAACAATGAACACTGAATAAGAGGTAAACTGTTTTGCTTTCATTATTTTGTGCCAGATGCTTTTTTTCAGATGCCCTGCCATTAGAGGTCTGCACGAATAAGAAAAATGCATCCCCGTCCACGAGTCCTTCATTCGCTTCCGGAAGTCGTTTATCTGCGTCCTATTCTATTCTATTCTATCGCTTGCGCCTTGTCCTGCGGTGACGCAGGGTCAGCCATGGTTACCGAATTTGGCATGTTAATTTTAAGGGGTGGCCGGATGCCCTTCCTTTCGCCACCCCATACCCCGCAGGACGGAATTAGTGAACTCCAGCTGTCACCGTCTAGTGTAAATCGTGAAATAGCGTGACTGTGTTGCAAATGTCTGTGAGTCGTGTAACTGAGGCGGGACGTGGGAACCAGCCCGGTATTCTCCTAGTAGGATGTGGAAAACCGCCTAAAAACCACATCCAGACTGCCCGGCACACCGGCCGTCGTCGTTAATCCGTCGGACGGATTCGATCCGGGGTCGGCGCGCCTACCCGAGTCCAGGAAGCAGCGCATTAGCGCTCTCGGCTATCCTGGCGAGTCTCGTTTATCCGCATCCACGGATATTAAAATTTTTGAAACCATTTCAATCTGCTCGCAACGCCATAGCTTTGACCGTTAGCATGCTTTTTTTATGTCGCCTCGTTGTCACTGTAGAGTCTTGTACCAGTGGAAGCAAGAACAGGATGTTGTTTGGTGGCCAGTATCCTCTTTCTATAACACAACTACACGCATGTATTAACAGTGATCTTTATTAACATAAACAGGGAGCTACTTATCTTGAAGCAAGTTGTTGTGTTGCAAGCTCTTCCGTAATAGTCCACGTTAGCCTCACTGCTTGTGAAGTACAAGTCCGCTGTGTACACTACTCTGGTCTCTATGTACTGAATGTCTGTGGACTCGCATTCGGGAGGACGACGGTTCAATCCCGCGTTCGGCCGTCCTGATTTAGGTTTTCCGTGATTTCCCTAAATCATTCCAGGCAAATGCCGGGATGGTTCCTCTGAAAGGGCACGGCCAACTTCCTTCCCTAATCCGATGAGACCGATGACCACGCTGTCTGGTCTCCTTCCCCAAAACAACCAACCAACCAACCAACTGAATGTCTGTGACTAGCTAGAATACTGACTGGGCCCTCCCATCCGCGGCGGCGATCTAAGTACTGGCGGTCGAGAGGGCGTTGGCGGCGCGTTTCTTTAAAGTTAGTCTTTGACTTTTCTCCTGATAGGCTCGTTTGCTCTGGGGCCTACTATCGATGTTGCGGCGGCCTCTTTGCCGATCAGAGTGCTGGCGACAGCTTATGCCAGCACACTTTTGGCCTGACTTATCATCTGCCGAAGTCGGACCTCGTAATTTCCATTCCATTGAACGTAGCAACGTAGTGTGCTGCATACTTGATATGTTTTGTAAGTTAAAGCTTTCTGAACTGTGCTGAACAAGATTTTGTGAATTTTCAGCGTCATCGCGAAGTCAGATGAAATGGTTAGGAGCTGCGTACTGTCAAATGTTTGTTACATAGTTAGTTTATTAATTTTACGGTAATTCACCATGAAGCGAAAGTTGCGTCCATCACGCCTCAAAATAGTGTAACAGAAGCGCTGCTGTTGGTATAAAGAAATTACATGCCCTGTAACGTTTGCATCTCTGAGAGGTTGTTCGCAGACGATCGCAGTTTTGTATGAGGAGCGGACATTTTTAGCAAATTTTGACGAAATGCGAGAGCATAATCAGCCCTGTTGCAAAGATTTATAACTGATATTGAGCGTAAAAGACTGCAAAGGAATGCAGGTAAATAGACGAAAAGATTCGATACCACTTGACTATCACAGTGGCGATCAACCACAACCGTCAAATATCTAAGAGTATCTCGCTGGTTCTTGAACTTGCGCCAGTGTGCGGCAGGCCGCATAAATTCTTATGTTCGCCAATACCACAGCCACGAAATGCTTTTCACATGCCTCGCTATCGACTGGGCAGCGGATAAAGGCATTGGCCAGTCGCTTCCAGAACGAGGGATAAGCAATTTCCGACGCTGCTCGCCATTTCCGTTAGATACAGACTTCCGAGACGCTAGACATCTTCCGCGGCCGCCTTCTAGCAAACGTTCTGAAGGAATCGTCTGCTGTGCAGTCCCCAAGTTCTTTGTGTCACGATGATAATGCAGTGATCCAGTGAGAACCTTTCATGAAAACACCCATTTCGAAAACAATAGTTATTTTCACGGTTGTTCCACCTGATTTACTATCTTTATCTTTTTATTCACACTAGAGGTCTCCAACACCGATGGACGGAAGGTAGGCGAGAGGTACTGGCAGAAGTATACCCGTGAGGGCAGGTCATGCGTCGTGTTTCGAGTGCGACTCCGGCACACAGTTTTAACCTGTCAGGATGTTTCAAACCGAAGGACTCTTCGTTACTGATGCACCATCTGCTATTGAGAGTTCACTAACTACGTCCGATAATTTATAGAGCACCGGAGATGTCAGAGATAAGAAAGATAACGAAAGAAACTTGTTGATTCCGAAACCTGTCTTTAATTGAGGAAGTAGTTTGTGAGACTACGATTGAATCATAAAAAAGAACTGTAGTGGAAGTATGACAATAGCAACTAAGACGAGGAAAACGTGGAAGAAAGATTCGTGCAGGTATTTGAAGTGGTGTGTGCCTAAGTGTGTTATACGAATTACCCACAAATAATTAATTTTAACTATTGAGTTCAAGGAAAAAATTATACAAAAAAATCGACGCTAGGATGGATGATGCAGAGTTTGTGGCCATAAGCCTATTCATTAATGGCCAACACCATATCCAATGGAATCAGTGACAGGAGGAACTCGGCGGAAAGTCGTGGAACATTTAAGCATGCCCAAAAATTAGTTCTTGTTGGCTACGGACGTGGCAACGAGTACGTCAAAATAGAAGAAGATTATTAGTTAGTTCAAAACTGATATATTACGTATTCAGAACCGTTTTACCATGGAAAAATCATCGCACCAACCACTTTGCAAACGCACGGTTCTGTTTTAGTCGAAAATAATGGAAGTAGCTCAGTTCCTCAAACAGAAAAGTGAGAATGTTTAGGGGCACAACACAGATTCGTACATTGCGCTCTCAGCAAAGCGGGCGGTAGGATAATGTTTCATTCGTATATTACCTGCCACTCAGCCAGTAATGGTTCCCCCTTTGTAAGTTACAAACGGACGCAAAGCGTCCAGATGCTGACACTCCAGCGGATCACTTCCCAGTTTTACATTAAATGCAGTGACTAGCCGACGAGTGGCCTGACGTAAATAGCAGGAGTTCGGATACCGTGGCTTCAACGCACAGTGACGCACAAAGAGCTGTCTCGCCTCTCTATACTACCGCGACAGCGGGCTTTCCGGATGATTGACATCTCCACACGGCTACAATGGAAAGCGAAACCCGTCTAACAATATTACGCGAGAGCTGGTGTGCAGAATTCTACGGGACGAGGTTTTGTTGGGAGGATCTCAAGCAGCTGTTAGAGTGCCGTTAATGCTCATAGTATATGCAAGTGATTTAATGGATAACGTCGAAAGCACCGAGGTGATGTACAGTTCGAGATGAACAGAGTGTACCCGCGTAATCGAACAGTAATAGATCTGAAACTTCCTGGCTGATGAAAACCGTTTGCCAGACCGGGACTTGAACTCAGGACCTATGCCTTTCGCTTGCAAGTGCTCTACCGACTAAGCTACCCAAGTACGATTCACAACCTGCCCTCTTGGCGGAAGTTAAACTGTGAGGACGCGTCGTGTGTCGTTCTCGGAAGAGCACTCGCCTGCGAAAGGGTGGGTTCAAGTCCGGTCCAGGACACAGTTTTAATGTGCCAGGGAGTTTCATATCAACGCACACTCCGCTGCAGAGTGAAAATTTCATTCTGAAACGTTCCCCCAGGCTGCAGCTAAGCCATGTCTCCGCAATATCCTTTCTTTCGGGAGTACTAGTCCCACAACTTAAGCAGGATAATTATGCAGTTTGGAAGGTAGGAGATGAGATACTGTCGGAAGTACACGTTTGATGACGGGGGCGTGAGTGGTGCTCGTGTAGTGCAGAAGGTAGAGCACTTGCCCGCGAAAGGAGAAGGTCCTGGTCACAGTTTTAACCCACCGGGAATTTTCATATCAGCGCACGTTCCGCTGTAGAATGAAAAATTCATTCCGGAAAGTAATGGATCTCTTCGCCTTAGGCTAAATGACAACCACCTTCGTCCTGTCTCAAGGTGCGAAAGCATGAGACATTCCTCATGCAGCTGATGTAAATATCGGTTATTCCAGAGGAGCACGCTAGGCGTGGCCACTATTTTGTTTCCATATTCGTCCACAACAGCACCAACACAACGGTGCTGCAGAAGCAATGGGCCTCTGTGGTTAAAGTAGCCAATGGGTTGTATTTCGACTGCGCCGAGTCGTATTATAATACTTTTCAAAAATGTTATTCCCTCCCTAGCTGACACTGCAGGCTCATCCTAGTACAGTGGGTATTGAAGGGTAAAGCCCTAACCAATCCGAAGATTGGTCTGAACAACACAGTCCTTTACGAGGCATGGTCCTGTTTGACGTGGTGTGCCGTTACCTTCCCATTTTAATCGGCTTATTCAATCAGTTATAGGGAGCGCTACAGTTTAACGTAGACTCCGAAATATGATGCAACTCAGCAACACTGCCAGCGGTGAAGGAAGTGGTAGGTAAGAGATTAAAATCTTAGGAATGATCGGGGGGACCTCTGATCCATCGTCCGGCGCTTGTAACCCACCGAGGCATACTAGAAGTACTTAATGTTTTGTGCCAGTTGCAGCTAGGGCTGTGACGTTATTTTGTTTCTTAATTTTCATGTAATTCTATACAGAAACAGGAATGAGGACATGACACGCCCTTCCCACAAACACATATTCGAATGCAGTCATACAGTAAAAGGAATTGACATAAGGGATGAAAGGAAGAGAGACAGAGAGAGAGAGAGAGAGAGAGAGAGAGAGAGAGAGGGGGGGGGGGAGTGGGACAGAGGGGAATGGAGGGGGTGAGGATGAGGGAGAAAGAAATAGGTAGAGGGGACGAAAAGGGTTGGGGGTTGGGTTGTTTGGGGGAAGAGACCAAACAGCGAGGTCATCGGTCTCATCGGATAAGGGAAGGATGGGGAAGGAAGTCGGCCGTGCCCTTTCAAGGGAACCATCCCAGTATTTGCCTGGAGCGATTTAGGGAAATCACGGAAAACCTAAATCAGGATGGCCGGACGTGGGATTGAACCGTCGTCCTCCCGAATGCGAGTCCAGTGTGCTACCACTGCGCCACCTCGCTCGGTAGGGACGAAAAGGGTGGGAGAGAAATGGAGCCAGACGAGAGAGAGAGAAAGAGAGAGAACATGAGAGAGAGAGAGAGAGAGAGAGGGAGGGAGGATGAGTGGGACAGAGGGGAATGGAGGGGGTGAGGATGAGGATAAAGAAATAGCTAGAGGGGACGAAAAGGGTGGGGTGGAGTGAGAGAAATGGAGCCAGACGAGAAGAGAAAGAGAGAGAACATGAGAGAGAGAGAGAGAGAGAGAGAGAGAGAGAGAGAGAGACGGGGGGGGGGGGGGGGAATTGTGACAAGGGGATGAACGAAAACGTGATGAGTGGGAGTAAAGGGCGGTAAACAGTGAAGGGAGAGAGAGGGACCAAGAAGAGAGATAGCAGGTATGTGGCACAGCAGTGGTTAGGAGGGGAAAAGGTTTGTGACACGGGAGTGTTCCAGGGGGACAGGGGACAGATAAAGGAAAGAGGATAAGAATGAGAATTGGAATACATCGGATTGTATAGCGTACAATATCCTATGATAATGGCAGGCAACGAAACACGGGGCGTGGCGGAGTACGAAGGGCTTATAATGGGACAGGAATTACCATAAAATATACAGTCAATAACCGGATGGAGAGAAAACGGCGAAGCACCGGGAGCGCGCGCGCGATGCGCCGCTGTTTACCGACCGGGCTGCCATCAATCACAGCGCCGAGGGACGTAAACCAGATATCAACGAACAATAGCCGCGCAACATTAGGCAGCGCCGGCCACATTTAATGCAGTCGCACGCGCGCCAGCCATAAAACGGCCGCGCGTCAAGCCGACCTGTCACACGTGTCACCGTTCGGCTCTGCGCACGCGTCAAAAACTACACGCCGCTTATGGTCGGCCACTGTGTGCGGACTTTATTACGGCAGCCTTCACGCATTCTGGCTGCTGAAGTCAATACCTATCGGATACGAGGAATCGACGAACCCACTGAAAAGCTGATCAACGAATGGTACGTGCGGATATCAACAGTAATGATTACTGTACTTGGCAGATGCTGATATCCGCGGGTATGTCTATCGGTATCCGCAATAATTTTTCATCTACATCTACATCTACATGATTACTCTGCAATTCACATTTAAGTGCTTGCAGAGGGTTCATCGAACCACAATCATACTATCTCTGTACCATTCCACTCCCGAACAGCGCGCGGGAAAAACGAACACCAAAACCTTTCTGTTCGAGCTCTGATTTCTCTTATTTTATTTTGATGATCATTCCTACCTATGTAGGTTAGGCTCAACAAAATATTTTCGCATTCGGAAGAGAAAGTTGCTTACTGAAATTTCGTAAATAGATTTCGCCGCGACGAAAAACGTCTTTGCTTTAATGACTTCCATCCCAGCTCGCGTATCATATCTGCCACACTCTCCCCCCTATTACGTGATAATAGAAAAGGAGCTGCCCTTTTTTGCGCCCTTTCGATGTCCTCCGTCAATTCCACCTGGTAAGGATCCCACGCCGCGCAGCAATATTCTAACAGAGGACGAACGAGTGTAGTGTAAGCTGTCTCTTTAGTGGACTTGTTGCATCTTCTAAGTGTCCTGCCAACGAAACGCAACCTTTGGCTCGCCTTCCCACGATATTATCTATATGGTCTTTCCAACTGAAGTTGTTCGTAATTTTAACACCCAGGTACTTAGTTGAATTGACTGCCTTGAGAATTGTACTGTTTATCGAGTAATCGAATTCCAACGGATTTCTTTTGGAACTCATGTGGATCACCTCACACTTTTCGTTATTTAGCGTCAACTGCCACCTGCCACACCATACAGCAATCTCTTCTAAATCGCTTTGCAACTGATACTGGTCTTCGGATGACCTTACTAGACGGTAAATTACAGCATCATCTGCGAACAACTGCTCAGATAGTCACCCAGGTCATTTATATAGATCAGGAACAACAGAGGTCCCAGGACGCTTCTATGGGGAACACCTGATATCACTTCAATTTTACTCTATGTTTTGCCGTCTATTACTACGAACTGCCACCTTCCTGACAGGAAATCACGAATCTAGTCGCGCAACTGAGACGATACCCCATAGGCCCGCAGCTTGATTAGAAGTCGCTTGTGAGGAACGGTGTCAAAAGCTTTCCGGAAATCTAGAAATACGGAATCAACTTGGGATCCCCTGTCGAGATGTTTTCTGAAACCATGCTGATTACGTATAAAAAAAAATGGTTCAAATGGCTCTGAGCACTATGGGACTTAACAGCTGTGGTCATCAGTCCCCTAGAACTTAGAACTACTGAAACCTAACTAACCTAAGGACATCACACACATCCATGCCCGAGGCAGGATTCGAACCTGCGACCGTAGCTGTCGCGCGGTTCCGGACTGCGCACCTAGAACCGCGAGACCACCGCGGCCGGCAAATACGTATCAATAGATCGTTCCCTTCGAGGTGATTCATAATTTTTGAATACAATATATGCTCCAAAACCCTACTACAAACTGACGTCAATGATATGGGTCTGTAGTTCGACGGATTACTCCTACTACCCTTCTTAAACACTGGTGCGCCCTGCCTCTTAATTGAAATTTAAAGGAACGTGTCAATGTCACGGTTTTCGTCTACTTGAATAAAATACTACCGACATAATAACCAGCAAATCCCCGATTCTTAAAGAACTGAACATTCCGTGTGTAAAATAAGTTCAAATTTCTGATTGCTTTATATACTGAATAGCCAAGAAACTGCTACACCTGCCTAATATCGTGTAGGGCGCCCGCGAGCGCGCAGAAGTGCCACAACACGTCGTGGCATGGACTCGAATAACGCCTGATGTGGTGATGGAGGCAACTGACACCATGAATCCGGCAGGGCTGCCAATGAGTACGAGAGCGTGGAGATCTGTTCTGAACAGCACGTTGCAAGGCATCCCATATATGCTCAATAATGTTCATGTCTGGTGAATTTCGAAGCCAGCGGAAGTGTTGAAACTCAGAAGAGCGTTCCTGGAGCCACTCTGTAGCAATGTAGCAATTCTGGACGTGTGGACTGACGCATTGACCTGCTGGAAATGCCCACGGTCCATGGGAAAGGACAAGGGACATGAATGGATGCAGATGATCAGACAGGATGTTTACCTGTCAAGAGTCACATCTAGACGTATCATGGGTCCCGTATGTCGCGCCGGCCGAAGTGGCCGTGCGGTTAAAGGCGCTGCAGTCTGGAACCGCAAGACCGCTACGGTCGCAGGTTCGAATCCTGCCTCGGGCATGGATGTTTGTGATGTCCTTAGGTTAGTTGGGTTTAACTAGTTCTAAGTTCTAGGGGACTAATGACCTCAGCAGTTGAGTCCCATAGTGCTCAGAGCCATTTGAACCATTTGAACCGTATGTCGCAGCTTGTGAAATTGCTGCAGATTTCAATGCTGGGCCATCTAACAACCCTACCACAACAAAGGTCAAAAATTAATTATGATTGTAGTGTTGCTCACGCTGCTAAATATTGCATTTTCGGGCAACAGCGAGGTTATATTATGTGGCAGGTGTCATTAGAGCACAGTTAATAAAGTCATTTCTTGAAATAATGAATAAACTAGGCACTCATCTTTTCGTGTTTCCCACGCTGGTCTCGTTTGTGAACTCATGGCTCAATCGTCGAAAATCTAGGTAGTGATGATTCCAAGCTCGGATGCAAAGAGGCCTAGGTGTTATTCTGCGATATTCAAAAGTTTTATAGAGGTGATTCATAAACCATTCTTGAAGATGAAACTTTTGCAAGTTAGGACAATGGTGATATAAAAAAGTAATCAGCGCTCCGAATTTAAGTTACACTTCTTGTTTTTATTACTTTTGTTGCAATATCACGTAACTCGTTCCAAAACATCACTTCACAATATAAAACATACTTGAAAATATCTTCCTCACTGTTAAAGTTCACACTTCATAAACTGACTACAGTTTGCGTCTTTTTACATGACGACCAAAGCTTGACTCTCTAATAACCGCTTACGCGTCCAAAAATCAGAATTACAACCATGTCAAAGATTATAGTGACAAAAGAAAGAATACACATAAGAATAATATCTTTGCAATATATACATATCGACGTATCGAAGTACTTCTACATTAATGAAATCAAATCTGAATGTTTTCACAGAAATTGTTAACTATTTTACAGAAACACAGTAGAATATTGCTGGTATCGAGAGGTTGAGGTGAGGTGCCGTTATGGTTACGTAATTCAAGTACCATTACAGCCATCAACAAGTGTCAGCGTGCAAAGCATTCAATGAACATCGTCGATATGGCTTTCTGAGCCGAAGGCCCACTCATGTACCCTTGATCTCGCCTTGGCACGTCAACACCGACATTGGACTGTTGATGACTGGAAATATGTTCCATGGTTGGACGAGTCCCTTTTCAAATTGCATCGAGCGGAAGGACGTGTACGGGTATGGAGACAACCTCATGAATCCATGGACCCTGCATATCAGGAGGGCACTGTTCAAGCTGGTAGAGGCTCTGTAATGGTGTGGGGCGCGAGGAGTTGGAGTGATCCCTGATACGTCTAGATACGGCTAAGACATGTGACACGTACGTAAGCATCCTGTCCGATCATCTGCATCCATTCATGCCCATTGTGCATTCCGACGGACTTGGGAAAATTCGAGCAGGACAATGCGACACCCCACACGTCCAGAATTCCTACATTCCTACAGAATGGCTCCAGGAACACTCTTCAGAGTTTAAACATTTCCGATGGCCACCAAACTCCCCCAGACGTGAACATTATTGAGCATATCTGGCGTGCTTTGCAACGTGCTGTTCAGAAGAGATCCCCACCACCTCTTACTCTTACGGATTTATTGACAGTCCTACAGTATTCATGGTGTCAGTTCCCTCCAGCACTACTTCAGACATTAGTCTAATCTATGCCACGTCTCGTTGCCGCACTTCTGCGTGCTCGCGGGTGTCCCACATGATATTAGGCAGGTGTACCAGTTTCTTTGGGTCTTCAGTGTATAAGAATAATAAAAAGACCCTTAGACAAATTTCAGGAAGGCGACGAAAATGTACCGGACGTGTTTCCATACTTTGTACTTGGCTCAGCAATAAATCTGTGGAGAACAGAAGAAGTCGTTCGAGACTTAAGTTTGCAGGACTTGTGCAGGAGTGGGGGGGGGGGGGGGGGGGAGCTGTAGAAGGGTGGCAGAAAGAAGAAGATGCAAGAGCAGAAGCGGGCACTGTTCGAAACGAGGCGTTCCCCCCGGAGCGGCGTGGAGACGGCAGGTTGTAGCGGATTGCCGAGCCCTCGCGACGTGCTTTCCTCGCTGCTCGCCCATTGCCGTGGCCCTCCTTGGCGCGGGCAACTCGGTTGATCCAGCGGATTTTTATGCCGGCTCGGCTCCGGCTGCCGCGTGTAACTCATACTTGTCGGTCTGTTTTTTATACAGGAAACAGCTTTTTTCCCCCGTATCGAAAAGCTGTAAAAATTTATGCGGGACGGACTTTTTAATGTCCTTTTACGGCGCACTAAAACATTCGTTTACGAGTAGGGGGCGAGTAAGTGGACCAGAAGTTTAAATACCGGCGAGTCGCTACTGGTGGTGGGAGGAAGCGCCGTTTGCTGTTTCACTTGGGCCGGCGGCGGCCCTGCGAGCGTGCAGCTCGTCGGCAATTCAATCCGCGCGCGCGCCCTTCCCTATAAAACCCACGGCGCGCCGCCCGTCTCCGCCGTTATAATTCGGAGCATTGAGAGCTTTTAGTGCCGCCGACAGGGGCATCATGAAGGTCGTAAAAGCTTCCTTGCAGCAGAACGGCGCAGGTATCTGCCGTGTGGGCCGCTGACGGCACCGCTATTCTGTTTCCGCTACCGCTGGCTGCGGTAACGTAATTACACCTGTGTTTTATTGTGTACGGATTGTAAGGCAACTGCAACCTCTGCCGGAGGTCGATAGATTTTTGTAAAGCGTAGCTATTGCCCCCGAGTCTGTGGAAGAGACAAAATGGTTCAAATGGTTCTGAGCACTATGCGACTTAACTTCTGAGGTCATCAGTCGCCTAGAACTTAGAACTAAGTAAACCTAACTAACCTAAGGACATCACACACATCCATGCCCGAGGCAGGATTCGAACCCGCGACCGTGGCGGTCGCTCGGCTCCAGACTGCAGCGCCCAGAACCGCACGGCCACTCCGGCCGGCCGACATGCAGTGGAAGAGACAGGTGCACAGGAATGACAGGAGAACCAACCGTGCACAGGTACATAAACGAGGGTCACTCCAGAAGAAATGTACACTATTTTTGTAAAAATACAATTTTCACTCTGCATGTGTGAAAGTTTTATAGTGTGTAGACACATCCTTCCCGCTTGTTTTCAAACTTAGTTCAACCTGTTCCCGTGAGTGGCGCCGTCACAGCATGTCTTCAAGATGGCTGCTACACTTGAAGTTCGTCAGAAGCAACGTGCCGTCATAGAATTCCTGTGCTGTGAAAACGAGACAGTGGGAAACATCCACAAGAGGTTGAAAAAGGTGTATGGAGATGCTGCTGTCGATCGCAGTACAGTTAGTCGGTGGGCAAGCAGGTGACGTAATGAAAGCGGGCACGGCAATATTGAGGATTGTCCTCGCAGCGGCAGGCCTCGTACTGCACACACTCCAGACAATGTGCAGAGAGTTAACGAACTGGTGACTGCTGACAGACGCATCACAGTGAACGAATTGTCACGCTACGTTGGGATAGGGGAAGGAAGTGTTTGCAGAATGCTGAAAGTGTTGGCGTTAAAAAAGGTTTGCGCCAGATGCGTTCCCAGGATGTTGATAGTGGCTCAAAAAAAAAGAAAAAAAAACCGGTAGGCAGCAAACTTTTGGAAAGTACGAGAATGGTGGAGATGAATCTCTTGGGAGAATTGTGACAGGTGGTGAAACATGGCTCCATCATTTTTCACCAGAGACGTAGAGGCAATCAGTGGTGTCGCATCATGCAAATTCACCCAAGAAAAAAAAAAAAATCAAAACCACACCTTCTGCAGGGTAAGTTATGGCTACGGTGTTTTTCGATTCCAAAGGACTCTTGCTTGTGGACAGCATGCCAAGTGGAACCACCATAAATTCTGATGCATATGTGACGACACTGAAGAAACTTCAAGCTCGACTGAGTTGTATTTGACCACATCGGAAAAAGCAGGATGTTTTGCTGTTGCACGACAATGCCACGTGTCAGTCACAAAACCATGGAAGCGGTCACAAAACTCGGATGGACAACACTGAAACACCCGTCTTACAGTCCTGACCTGGCTCCACGTGACTATCATCTCTTTGGGAAACTGAAACACTCTCTTCGTGGAACAAGGTTTGGAGATGATGACTCCCTTGTGCACGTTGCCAAACAGTGGCACCAAGAGGTTGGTCCAGAATTTTACCGTGCGGGTATATAGGCGCTGGTTCCAAGATGGCGTAAGGCAGTTGAGAGGGATGGAAATTATGTGGAGAAATGAAAATATTGTTCCTAAAGGATGTATCTATACACTGTAAAACTTTCAAACATATAGAGTAAAAGATGTATTTTAAAGAAAATAGTGTGCATTTCTTTTGGAGTGACCCTCGTACATCCATATACTGTATGTAATCCACATGCCACCTGTACAGTGCATTCGTGGACGGCATTTCGTACCAATATAATCGATTTTATTTCCTAGTAGTGTAGTGCCCGGAGTTGTTTACAATCTTCTATTCGTCCATCTCTTCTTGGCCCTCCCTCTGTCTATCTTCACCACTCTCTCTCTCTCTCTCTCTCTCTCTCTCTCTCTCTCTCTCTCTCTTTCTGCCCACCTATTCCCATCAGCCCTTTATCCATTTGCTTCTTCTCCCTCTGTCCATCTCTTCCACTTCCCTCTAATTCCACCTCCTCCTACCGCACCTCTTTGCCCATCTCTTCCTCCCCCTTATGTGTCCATCTTGCCCTCCCCCCCCCCCCCTCACCCAGATAATCACCTCCCCTCTGCTTTCTGTGTCCATATTCTCCTCATCCCGCTCTCTGTCCATCTTCTGTCCATCTCCTCTCTGTCTCTGTCCATTTCCTACACCTCTGTGTGTATTCATCTCCTCCTCCCCCATCTCTCTGTCTACGAGTCTCTTCGTTTTCCTGTCTGTGTCCATCTCCTCCTCACCCATCTCTCTGTCCATCTCCACCTCTCCCCTTTCTCTGTCCACTTCCCTCCCCCCTGTCTCTCACCTCTCCCCTATCTCTGTCCGTCTCCACCTATCCGTGCCTCTCCTCGTTCCTCCTCGCTGTCTATCCAGTTCCTTGCCGTCTGCCCGGGTTCCCGGGTTCGATTCCCGGTGGGGTAAGGGATTTTCTCTGCTTCGTGATGACTGGGTGTTGTGTGCTGTCCTTAGGTTAGTTAGGTGTAAGTAGTTCTAAGTTCTAGGGGACTGATGACCATAGATGTTAAGTCCCATAGTGCTCAGAGCCATTTTGAACCTTGTCGTCCCTTCTCTCTCCACGTTGTCACACTCATGTGCCGCGCGGGGTAGCCGCACGGCCTGGGGCGCCTTGTCGCGGTTAGCGCGGGTCCCCCCCGTCGGTGGTTCGGGTCCTCTCTCGGGCACGGGCGTGTGTATTGTCCTTACCGTAAGTTAGTTTAAGTTAGATTAAGTAGTGTGTAAGCCTAGGGGGCCGATGACCTCACCAGTTTGGTCCCATAGGAACTCACCACAGATTTTCCAACTCATCGCAGTAGGAGGGCTGATGGTTCTTATCTGCACAGTATTTCTTTCCAGACTGTAACTAATATGTATTGAAATCGTTCCAGGGGTTTAGGATGAGTTTTACCCGTGCCTTTGCTCGCATGCACACGTTCCAGAGACATTACGCAGATCTCATATTTCACGTGTATTTGTACGCACATTTTACTTGTATGTCTGGCCGGCCAGAGTGGCCGAGCGGTTCTAGGCGCTTCAGTCTGGAACCGCGTGACCGCTACGGTCGCAGGTTCGAGTCCTGCCTCGGGCATGGATGTGTGTGATGTCCTCAGGTTAGTTACGTTTAAGTAATTCTAAGTTCTAGGGGACTGATGACCTCAGATGTTAAGTCCCATAGTGCTCAGAGCCATTTGAACCATTTTTACTTGTATGTCTAGCGAATTTCGAGCTACCGTTTCTTTTTCAAACAGCTTAATACTTATGACGTAGTATTCATGGTTTGTACAGTGATATACTTGTGCAGGTACATCCAGTGGTATATATGCCTGCTATGTGCGAAATGCGTTGGGAATAGATCTAGCAGTAAAGAAGTAGTAAATTAAAACGTCAGGCATGATGCGGTAGTTAGTATCTCACGTATCTCAGTGTTTATGACGTCATGTCTCCAGAACAATGATACATCTTTGTAGCTATATACAGGGGAAACAGTGGATAGCGTCTGCGAAAATTGTTGCGAATAGAGTTAGTAGCAACGAAGTAATAAATTTAAACGTCTTGCATGATGCGGCAGTTTTTCACGCATTCATTGTTTATGACGCAGTATCTCCTAAACTAAGTGTGGTAAAATGATGTAATTTTTCTGTTACATTCAGTGGAATATGTGAATACCGGACAAAATGTATCACGAATACAGCGTATAGTAAATAAGTATTAAATTAAATCTTCGTTCTACATGTGGCAGTTTTTTCTGTATGAACAGCGACAATGTATGAAGCGATAAACGTTTTTCCTTTCATCACTTTGTGGGGGTTGTCAGCGAGAAGACGTTTCGTGGAGGTTTTAAATTATGTGTAAGGATTGCAGGTATGTTAGTGATGACATAGTATGGGTATTCTCGCATCGTGAGCTACACTGCTTTTCACCTCCTCCCCTTTGTTAGGTATGTGGTTGATACCCACACAGTGATTCCTCCCAGACAGTAATAATATGTGTACCAATTTTTGTTGAAATCGGTTCTGTGGTTTAGGTTCAAATGGCTCTGAGCACTATGGGACTTAACTTCTAAGGCCATCAGTCCCCCTAGAACTTAGAACTACTTAAACCCAACTAACCTATGGACATCACACACATCCATGCCCGAGGCAGCATTCGAACCTGCGACCGTAGCGGTCGCGCGGTTCCAGACTGTAGCCCCTAGAACCGCTCGGCCACTCCGGCCGGTTGTGGTTTAGGAGAAGATGTAGAACGTACATACATTTTTAAAAAGTTTGCGGATTCGATTGGTGTACCGTGTATTTATTTATTGAACCTAGCAGGCTCAAGGCCATCAGGTACAGTGCTACATGAGTAAGGACTGATGGGCTGTGACCCTACAGATCCAGGATGACGAAGCGTGGACCGCGGTAATGAGGGTCTGTCAGGCGACGTGGCCGCTAATAAGAAAGCGTTAGCGAATTACTTGTTTATTAGGTTCAGTTTGGACTTTAATCGTATTCTCCCCGGCAGTAACGAGGAGGATTGCGGACGCAGCAAGCAGAATGGATCGCTAGGACGCACGCAGGTCAACAGTCTATGTAGGCTGCCTACGAGGTCGTGGCAACTCACGCAGCACGTGTGGTGTCGTGCAGGGCAGCCGACACCAGCTCGTGGCAGGCGTTAGCGTTCAGCTGCTCGACGGCGCTTTTGACTAGGGCACACTCGTGGACGTCACACAGTGACCCAGTAAACCTTCACTGAAGAGGAGAGAACGTATTTGTCAGTAGACTATGCACCCAGCGCGTGGTGACGACGCAGCGTGTCTCGCCAAGTTCAGTTTATCCCACATTGCTCACCATTACAGTGTCCGTATAGTCCAGTGCTTGACTGGAATAGCTGTCCTCCAATAAACCCACATGTTGTTTGAGATTTGGCAGAGCTCACCGCATGGCCAGCGATCCATAAGCACTCGATAACGATTTTATTTACAACGCAACTCTGTTAAAGATGCACAGCTAGCACGTCAGGCGAGTTCCATAAAATGTTGCACGGTTTACTGCGATCAGGAAACAAGTGTCCTCTAGTACACTTCAGCGACAAACCCATGTAGTTTTCACCGTTCGGATAAGCAACCCGCGTTGCAGTGTTCCGCCAGTAAGCACTGTGCGAGATTTCATGTGCGATATGTTGTGCTGTCCAGGAAGTAAAGTTCGGTCCCTAAATATCCGGGCGCCTACGGGAGGCTGAACGGCAAGTCCAGTGGTGCCACGCCGCGGGCTCCGCTGTAAGCAGTCGTGTTTATGACTGGCGCCAAACAGCGCCATAACAACAGCAACAGCTTGTTCCGCCGGACCGGGCGTTGAGAGCCGCACTCCCTCTCCCCCCCCCCCCCCCCCCCCCTCCACTTGTGTTCTTTACGATCCCACTCTCTCTCACTCTTCCTCTTTCCCTCCCCCACGCCGCGTCACATGTGCTGCTGCGGGCCGGCTCTGCAGAGGTTTTACTGTCGAATTAACATACGTCGGCGGCCGCTACAGTCGTCTACACTGGCGTTGCGTCTTCCGCCCTGCTACCAGTCACTGTCGTCGTGTAACAAACTGACTCGCCGCTTCCGAGAGCCTGCTGTGGTAATTGGGCCAGTGCAGAGTAGGACAAAACACGCAAGAGTGTTTCCATTTAGCCTCTAGCTCCACAGTTATTTAGTCAGCTACATTGATACGTAATATGCCTACTTACGCGCTGTGTTTACAGTGAAGTTTGGATGATCTTGTGCTCTATGACGTGTCTGATGCACCTGTCCACGATCGCCTACCCTGCGCAAGCCTTTTCAGCTATACATAACTACTGCAATCCATATCCATTTGGACTTGTTTACTGTAGCCAAGGCGAAGTCTTTTTCTACAATTTTTACCATTCCTTTTCAATACATTATGGGAGTGGCAGTGATCAATGTGTTATAAATATTTACTATTAAAAACAGTCTTGATCACGATTTATATTTATTAAGGTGACTGGTTTCGACCACTGCTGTGGTCATCTCCAGCTGAAAGAGGTTCCTACTCAGTGGTCGAAACGGGTCACCTTAATAAATATAAATCGTGATCAAGACTGTTTTTAATAGTAAATATTTTACCATTCCCTCCATACTCACTTCCATTAACAAACTAAAGATTCTTTGAGCCTCAGGATGAGTCCTATCAACCTACCCCTTTTTTTGGCAATTTGTGCTATAAATTTATTTTTCCCCTAGTTCGATTCACTACTTCTTCAGTTATTCGACATACGCACCTTATTTTCGACATTCGTCTATGTGGGCGACTTTCGAAAGGTGCTTTTCTCTTCTTGTTTGAATTGCGTACCGTCCACCTTTCACTAGACAAACACTTCGACAGCAGACTTTCTAAGTTTTTGTTCCTTCTCCTTCAATTACATATTGATAATATTTCTCATATTTTTTTGTATCATCATATTCTTGAGGGGTCTGTGCCACACTCGAACAGTCAGCTCTTACCAACCGAAGTCGGGACTGACGTGACCAGGCCACGGTTCTCCAATCATCTGGGGTCCAACCCGATGCGGTCACGAGCCCAGGAGAAGCGCTGCAGGCGATGCCGTACTGCTAACAAAGGCACCCGCGTCGGTCGTCTGCTGCTCCAGATTTCGCCACACTGTCCTAATGGATACGTTCGTCTCACGTCCCACATTGATTTTTGCAGTTATTTCAAGCATGTTGCTCGGCTGTTAGCACTGACAGCACTACGCAAACGCCGCTGCTCTCGGTCGTTAAGTGAAGGCCGTCGATGACTGCATTATCCGTGGTGAGAGGTAATACCCGAAATTTGGTATTCTCGGCACACTCTTGACAACTTGGATCTCGGAGTATTGAATTCCCTAACGATTTCCGAAACGGAATGTCCCATGCGTCTAGCTCCCACTACCATTCCGTGTTCAAAATCAACGGCCGCTGAGGCCGAGCGGTTCTAGGCGCTTCAGTCCGGAACCAGACTGCAGCTACGGTCGCAGGTTCGAGTCCTGCCTCGGTCATGGATGTGTGTGATGTCCTTAGGTTAGTTAGGTGTAAGTACTTCTAAATCTAAATCACCAATTTAGTATTGGAGGGCAGCGTGGAGGATAAAAATCGTAGAGGGAGACGAAGAGATGAATACACTAAGCAGATTCAGAAGGATGTAGGCTGCAGTACGTACTGGGAAGATTCAAATGGCTCTGAGCACTATGGGACTTAACAGCTGAGGTCATCAGTCCCCTAGAACTTAGAACTACTTAAACCTAACCAACCTAAAGACATCACACACATCGATGTCCGAGGCAGGATCCGAACCTGCGACCGTAGCGGTCTCGCGGCTCCAGACTGAAGCGCCTAGAACCACTCGGTCACCTCGGCCGGCGTACGTACTGGAAGAAGCTGGCACAGGATAGAGTAGCATGGAGAGCTGCATCAAACCAGTCTCAGGACTGAAGACCACAACAAAACAACAAATCTACGGGACTGATGATGTCAGATGTTAAGTCCCATAGTGCTCAGACCCATTTTTTTTTTTTTCCAAAATCTGTTAATTTCTGTCGTGCGACCGTAATCTCGTCGGAAACTTTTTCACGTGAATCAACTGAGCACAAATGATAGCCCCGCCAATGGGCTGCCTTTTTATACCTTGAGTGCGCAATATTATCGCCATCTGTATACGTGCATATCGTTGTCCCATGACGCCTATCTTCTCAGTGTATATCTGTTCCACCCAGCTAGAGTACGTTTTGTAGGGAATGGGCCACTCCGGCCCGGTTTCAGTGCTGCAGGCAGAGTGTGTATACCTGGCTCTATAGGTGGGGGTGTCGCGGCAGGCTTGCACGGCACGGCAGGTCACGCATCCGCGGACGCTATATTTCGCGGTAAGCCCCATAACGGCGCGCCGGGCACTCGTGTAAAATGAGAAATGGCCGACAATAAAGCGGCGCCTCCTTTCTGGCGGGCGGCGCCCTCAGCCGCCGCAAACTACCCATTACGGCCAGCACGCAGCCGCGGCAGCGTCTAATTTTCGAATTGCCGCGTCCCGCGATGGCGACGGCGATGGAGTCGGCGGGCACACTTTTAAGTACGTGCCGCGCTTCCCGAGCCAAACGAGCCCCTGCACTGGCCCGCTTTTATGGCTCCGGAGTGGCCCGAGACGGGACTGTCTCTGTACAGTAAATCCCAGGCGCCACTGGCAACCGCCTGCGGTCTACCACCATCTGGATCCGCATCCGCCTCTCCCAACCGCTTGCCGCCCATCTCCCTGTTTACGATTTGCAGTCGGGACCACTCTCTTGAAATTGAATTAGGTTTCACTTATGTTCTCAAGTGTACCTGCTTAATATCACAAGCCATCTTCAACCGCTCCTCGTCCCGTTCGCACAACTTATGTAGCGTCTGGCGAATTTCTGCACTAAGGCAGTTCGCAAAATATCGATGTAGCGATGTTGTTGTTGTTGTTCTTGTTGTGGTCTTCAGTCCTGAGACTGGTTTGATGCAGCTCTCCATGCTAATCTATCCTGTGCAAGCTTCTTCATCTCCCAGTACCTACTGCAGCCTACATCCTTCTGAATCTGCTTAGTGTATTCATCTCTTGGTCTCCCTCTACCATTTTTACCCTCCACGCTGCACTCCAATGCTAAATTTGTGATCCCTTGATGCCTCAGAACATGTCCTACCAACCGATCCCTTCTTCTAATCAAGTTGTGACACAAACTCCCTCATCCCCTATTCTATTCAACACTTCCTCATTAGTTATGTGATGTACCCATCTAATCTTCAGCATTCTTCTGTAGCACCATATTTCGAAAGCTTCTATTCTCTTCTTGCCTAAACTATATATCGTCCATGTTTCACTTCCATACATGGCTACACTCCATACAAATACTTTCAGAAACGACTTCCTGACATTTAAATCTATACTCGATGTTAACAAATTTCTCTTCTTCAGAAACGCTTTCCTTGCCATTGCCAGTCTACATTTTATATCCTCTCTACTTCGACCATCATCAGTTATTTTGCTCCCCAAATAGCAAAACTCCTTTACTACTTTAAGTGTCTCATTTCCTAATTAATTCCCTCAGCATCGCCCAACTTAATTCCAATACATTATCCTCGTTTTGTTTTTGTTGATGTTCATCTTATACCCTCCTTTCAAGACACTGTCCATTCCGTTCAACTGCTCTTCCAGCTCCTTTGCTGTCTCTGACATAATTACAATGTCATCGGCGAACGTCAAAGTTTTTATTTCTTCTCCATGGATTTTAATACCTACTCCGAACTTTTCTTTTCTTTCTTTTACTGCTTGCTCAATATACAGATTGAATAGCATCGGGGAGAGGCTACAACCCTGTCTCATTCCCTTCCCAACCACTGCTTCCCTTTCATGTCCCTCGGCTCTTATAACTACCATCTGCTTTCTGTACAAATTCTAAATAGCCTTTCGCTCCCTGTATTTTACTCCTGCCACCTTCAGAATTTGAAAGAGAGTATTCCAGTCAACATTGTCAAAAGCTTTCTTTAAGTCTACACATGCTAGAAACGTAGGTTTGCCTTTCCTTAATCTTTCTTCTAAGATAAGTCGTAGGGTCATTATTGCCTCACGTATTCCAATATTTCTACGGAATCCAAACTGATCTTCCCCGAGGTCGGCTTCTACCAGTTTTTCCATTCGTCTGTAGAGAACTCGTGTTAGTATTTTGCAGCCGTGACTTATTAAAGTGATAGTTCGGTAATTTTCACATCTGTCAACAGCTGCTTTCTTTGGGATTGGAATTATTATATTCTTCTTGAAGTCTGAGGGAATTTCACCTATCTCATACATCTTTCTCACCAGATGGTAGAGTTTTGTCAGGACTGGCTCTCCCAAGGCTGTCAGTAGTTTTAATGGAATGTTGTCTACTCCCGGGGCCTTGTTTCGATTTAGGTCTTTCAGTGCTATGTCAAACTCTTCACGCAGTATCATATCTCTCATTTCATATTCATAGCGATATTTTTATCAAAAAGTAGCGGTATACAGAGGGGTCGAAAAAAATGTATCCACTGTTTAAAAGTCCATAACTGGCAAACTAATTGACGGAGTTCTCTCATCTTTGGTAGTGAAATAGTTTGTAGTTCCGGCAATCGCCACACAAGCGTTGTATTTCGTTGTTTTGTTTTGTCAGATGACAGTCGCCAGATAGTCAGTGTTTTGTTCTTAGTTGCACCTAGTCACTCGAGTAAACATGACTGGCGCAAGGCATTCGATGAAAGGAAGTCAGTTTTGAAGTGGTATTTTAAGTACGAAAACATTAATGAGGTTCAACGGCAATGAGTATCGAACAGAGCCACCGTCGCGTTTAAGGATTCGTCGCATTCGAGACATATTTGAAGCGGAAGGCTGTGTTAAAGATGTACACAAACAACGATCTGGACTACCTGTAACAGTAACGAGTCCAGCTAACTCCCGTCGTGTGTCACAACAATTCACTCGCTCACCACAGAAATCTGTGAGACAGTGTGCCCGTGAAACTGAAGTGAGTCGCTCAAGTGTGGCGAATTTTGAAGACAGCAAAGTGGAAGTGCTACATCCCACGATTGCTACACGCAATGAACGAGGACGACCGAGATCGTAGAATGGAGTACTGCGAGTGGTTTACTAACATGGTACGCAAGGATCAAGAGTTTGCAGAGATGATTGTGTGGTCTGATGAGGCACAGATCAAACTCGATGGTACAGTAAATCGACACAATTGCATCTACTGGGCCACTGAAAATCCGAACGTCCATGTAGACAAAGCCGTGAATTTTCCAGGAGTATATGTGTAGTGTGGGTTGTCTTACCGGGGCTTGATTGGGCCATTCTTCTTTGGCGACACAGTTACCGGTGAGGTGTACCTTCAGAAGCTTCAGACATCAATTTTACCTGTCATTCGAGACTTGTATGGAGACGGAAGAGTTTACTTTCAACAAGATGGTGCCCCAGCCCTCTACCAAAATCGTGTTAGGGCGTATCTCGACGAAAATCTACCAGGGAGATGGATAGGCTGTAGAGGTGCAGTGGGGTATCCACCACGTTCCCCAGACCTAACTCCTCTGGACTTTTACCTGTGAGGAACACCAAAGGACGTCGTTTATCGACAAAAGCCACGCATATTGGATGAACTTCGAGAATCCATCGTACATTCATGTGCAGATATCCAACTGAACACGTTGCAGTCATTAGTTCGTGCTGCAGTTCGGCGGCATCGTTTGTGTATGTATGTTAATGGTGACCATTTCGAACGCCAAAGTTATGTCTTTAAGTTGGACATTAAGGTACACTTTCACCAAAAATGAGACAACTAGGACAATTAGTTTGCAAGCTATGGAGTTTTAAACAGTGGATACATTTTTTGTTCCCCTCTGTACATTAGCGATAGTTTTCCACCAGTATATCGATGTATCTGTGTCAAAATGGCAGTATCGTGTGTCGATGTTTTTTATTTGATATTATATTTTTTCACATTTTTTGATGAGGGGATATACTGATGTAATCGGCGCTTGGCGCTACCAACAGAAACTGGAACGTTTAGTTTCAGTACGTACTTCTGACACTACAACTGCAAGATCGCTGGCGTTCGCAGACATGAAAAATAGGGAAGTCGACGAGAAGCTTTCTGGACACATCCGATATGTGACGAAACCTAGCGATGGAGGACCCATCGAACACGTTATATTGTGCCATTTACATGCGGCTACCATTGTTAGCAAAGTGGTTATCGCTAAGCGTGAACATGCATTGTTCTCCTTTCAATTCTTGCTCTGAGGGGGATAGACAGGTGGCTAGCTTATTGATGTACAGAATATGTAAAACTAAATCAATACTTAAATATGCAGCTGCAAAACCGGCAGTATATGTACAATCTGCAGCCGATATTTTTATAGGCAGGTACGTTGTAACTTTTTCCTTCGGTATACCGTCATAAATACTTTTTTCGTTGAATCGAGCCAATAGTGACTCTCTTTAAACATCGATGTATCGGATTCCCGATATTTTAAAAAATATCGACAGTCCTATTCTGCACACTCTTAGCGCCGTGCGTTGCGCGAGACCAGTTTTGGCGACGTAGTGCCCCGTAGACAGCCTCCGTAACGTTTGTTGACGGAATAAGATTACTTCAAGGCACTACTACCAACAAAGGTTGGGCAAGAATCTGAAAGGACCGCAGAAATGCCTGGTCGAACTTAATGCGGATGCCAAGCAAGCCTGCAGGTTGCGCTGTTGTATTTGACCACGAGCGGCGTCTGTGCTGTTGTGACTGCATTATGTCGGAGCTCAGTGCTTCCGAACAACGGCAAATTGTTGGTGTTCGTACAGTGGATGCTTCCGTAACCAAGGTAACTTTAGTGTTCAGTGTTCGAAGAAGGACCGTATCGGGGTTTATACTGCATACATGAAAAGCGGAAAGACTTACGTGCTAAGTCACAACGTGGACGTTGATCGATCGTTACGGACGGACGTCGAAGAGGATTGTGACAAAAAATAGAGGACGACTGCTGAAGTCACTGCAGAACTGAATGTCGCACTCGCGAATTCTAACAGCACTAAAACGATAGTAAGGGAGGTCCAGAAGCAGGAAATTGAAAAGGCGAGCTGGAATTCCAAAACTAATCAGTGATGCAAATGCCCGTGACAGGAAAACATGGTGCCGAAGCCATAAGACCTGGAGTATGGAGAAATGGGAGAAAGTCGGATGAATCTTGTGTGCCATTATTTCCAACTTCTGGACGAGTTTTTGTCCCAAGAGTGAAACGTGCCGGGGATTCGGTAACGGTTTTGGCAGCCGTATCGTGGTTTTCAAAATGGTTCAAATGGCTCTGAGCACTATGGGACTTGACATCTATGGTCATCAGTCCCCTAGAACTTAGAACTACTTAAACCTAACTAACCTAAGGACATCACACAACACCCAGTCATCACGAGGCAGAGAAAATCTCTACCCCGCCGGGAATCGAACCCGGGAACCCGGTATCGTGGTTTTCCATCAGCCCAGTTGGTACTCTGTATTACTGTTGTTGTTGTTGTTGTGGTCTTCAGTCCTGAGACTGGTTTGATGCAGATCTCGATGCTACTCTACTCCATCCTGCTTCTTCATCTCCCAGTGCCTACTGCAACCTACCTTCTGAATCTGCTTAGTGTATTCATCTCTTGGTCTCCCTCTACGATTTTTACCCTCCACGCTGCCCTCCAATGCTAAATTTGTGGTCGCTTGATGCCTCAGAACATGTCCTACCAACCGATCCCTCTTCTAGTCAAGTTGTACAACAAACTCCTCTTGTCCCCAATTCTATTCAATACCTCCTCATTAGCTATGTGAGACACCCATCTAATCTTCAGCATTCTTCTGTAGCACCACATTTCGAAAGCTTCTATTCTCTTCTTATCCAAGCTATTTATCGTCCATGTTTCACTTCCATACATGGCTACATTCCATACAAATACTTTCAGAAACTACTTCCTGACACGAAAATCTACACTCGATGTTAACAAATTTCTCTTCTTCAGAAACGGTTTCCTTGCCATTGCCATTGCCATTATATCATCTCTACTTCGACCATCATCAGTTATTTTGCTCCCCAAATAGCAAAAGTCCTTTACTACTTTAAATGTCTCATTACCTAATCTAATTCCCTCAGAATCACACTTAATTCGACTACATTCCATTATCCTAGTTTTGCTTTTGTTGATGTTTCTTATACCCTCCTTTCAAGACACTGCCCATGCCGTTCAGCTGCTCTTCCAGTCCTTTGCTGTCTGACAGAATTGCAATGTCATCGGCGAACCTCAATGTTTTTTTTCTCCATGGATCTTAACTCCTAGTCCGAATTTTTCTTTTGTTTCCTTTACTGCTTGCTCAATATACAGATCGAATAACATTGGGGAGAGGGCTACAACACTGTCTCACTTCCTTCCCAACCATTGTTTCCCTTTCATGCCCCTCGGCTCTTATAACTGCCGTTTGGTTTGTGTACAAATTGTAAATAGCCTTGCGCTCCCTGTATTTTACTCCTGCCACCTTGAGAATTTGAAAGAGAGTATTCCAGTCAACATTGTCAAAAGCGTTTTCGAAGTCTACAAATGCTAGAATCGTAGGTTTGCCTTTCCTTAATCTATCTTCTAAGATAAGTCGAACGGTCATTATTGCCTCACGTGTTCCAATATTTCTACGGAATCCAAAGTGATCTTATTACTACCAAGCATTATGCGACAGTTTCGGCTGACCGCTTCATCCCATGGTATAATGTTTGTTTCCCAGTGGTGACACTGTCTTCCAAGACTACAGGGCCCCTACGCACACAGCTCGCATCGTCCATGACTGGTTTTGTGAGCACGATGATGGATTGTCGCATCTTCCCTGGCCGCCACAGTCACCAAATCTCAGTATTACTGAGCCTTTGTAGTATACTTGGGAGAGAAGAATGTGTGATGGCTATCCACATCCACCATTCTTACCTGAAGTTGACGCTTGGGAATGTTCCCTTGTGAGTGGACTGTGCTCCGCTTACACAATGCGCTAAACAGTGTCGTCTCACGCGCAACTGATTAGTTTGATAGTTTTAATGAATTGTCGTACACCAGGCTGGCAGAAATGTGTGCTAGGAGTATTTTTGCGCGTTATGTTACGTGCTGGAAGACGAATATTACTCAGAAGAGCTAACAGCTGAATGAGGAACGCTGCCCGCAATATTACGGGCGCGGCAGCCCTGACCAAGATTGTCGCGAATGGGTCGCGGATGTGAGTAGAAATGCGTAAGATTGCATAAGACGAACCTGTAGGAAAGCAACCTAACGTCAGCCTGGGCGCTGGGAAGCAGGAGAGGTTGCGTTTTTGTGCTAAGGGACGCTGGAGCTACGTGACCAGCTACGACAGAATGTTCTAGAAGGACGACAGGACACGGTAGACGCGCGTGATCGCGGGGGATTGCATCAGACGAGCCTATACAGGGTGTTACAAAAAGGTACGGCCAAACTTTCAGGAAACATTCCTCACACACAAATAAAGAAAAGATGTTATGTGGACATGTGTCCGGAAACGCTTAATTTCCATGTTAGAGCTAATTTTAGTTTCGTCCACCTACGCTCAATGGAGCACATTATCATGATTCATACGGGATACTCTACCTGTGCTGCTAGAACATGTGCCTTTACAAGTACGACACAACATGTGGTTCATGCACGATGGAGCTCCTGCACATTTCAGTCGAAGTGTTCGTACGCTTCTCAACAACAGATTCGGTGACCGATGGATTGGTAGAGGCGGATCAATTCCGTGGCCTCCACGCTCTCCTGACCTCAACCCTCTTGACTTTCATTTATGGGGGCATTTGAAAGTTCTTGTCTACGCAACCCCGGTACCAAATGTTGAGACTCTTCGTGCTCGTATTGTGGACGGCTGTGATACAATACGCCATTCTCCAGGGCTGCATCAGCGCATCAGGGATTCCATGCGACGGAGGGTGGATGCACGTATCCTCGCTAACGGAGGACGTTTTGAACATTTCCTGTAACAAAGTGTTTGAAGTCACGCTGGTACGTTCTGTTGCTGTGTGTTTCCATTCCATGATTAATGTGATTTGAAGAGAAGTAATAAAATGAGCTCTAACATGGAAAGTAAGCGTTTCTGGACACATGTCCACAGAACATATTTTCTTTCTTTGTGTGTGAGGAATGTTTCCTGAAAGTTTGGCCGTAGATTTTTGTAACACCCTGTATAAGCAGGGCCGCTGGTGTTGCTGGGAGATTCCTTCGACAGTTGCCTCAGACGCTGGACCTGTGTTAATCTGCCCTCGGGACGGGACTTCGTTTCTCGTGGCACCTAGCTGCGCAGGGTACATGCGTGATTGCACGACTTACATTCGATGTGTCTGTGCCTCTTAAGGTTCGACAGTGGTCTTATCCTACCTCCTGTTTCGTCTCAGTTATTTCATCAGAAGTATACGTCCTTTATCCCACCGAGTTACCTTATCTGCAAAGAATTTCCAGCTTGTTTTCCAGCACCAGGACTTCGAGTTGTACGAGCCACCTCATTACCGGATTTAGCGTCTAGCTCCTATCCTGATCCGCTCGCAGGAAACTACAGACGCGACAAGATGTGCCCATGATATGAAGGGCATGACAATGCTTCCAACGCTGAAGCCAACGTAATGTTACGAGCACGGCAGTCTAAATGTTTAGGGGCACTTTTGGGCAAGCTACGGAGGGAGTTGGTGTGCAGGGCAGGTAAAGTTGCGGAGTCGGTTGCGTCAACCCCTGCGGCGCTGGCAATGAAGATTAATTGCCGGGCGCTGCGCTGCGTCACGTACGCGCGGCCGGGCAGCCGGCGTTGATGTATGGCGGCTGGATTGATAGCGGCGCCCTTTGTGATCCTTAATAGATGCCGCGGCCTTCCCTTCCAGGGTCCGTCTGCGGGGCGGCCAAGTGTTTTGCAGGCGCGGCTGCACCCTTTGTTTGGCCGGCCGTGTTTTCCGCGTGTCAGCCCGAGGACGGCCACTCGGCTGCCCGCGAAGCGTTGCAAAAAGCCGCGCCGCGCCCACGCGCCCGCAGCGGCACAGTAAGCGTGGCGCATTCGCGGCGCTTCTTCGCCCCCCTCTGGCACGCTGCCGATTAATCATTCGCAGCTGCGGCTTCCCGTCGTCGCGTCCCAGCGAGGCATATCGCCAGTTACGGTACTGGATTCTCACTCTGGGTCAGATCCAGTCTCGGCCACTTACTGTTTCCTTGCACTGCAAGGAGAATGTTACACGCCAGAAAAGACAGAAAGTTGTAACGGGACATGCTCCTCTAGCATTACTTTTCCTCAACAGTAGTTGTCGATACCAGTATTATTTTACGGATTTTGGACAGGTCAGTATTATCTCAGTTGCTTTTCTGAAAACTTTCATGTACTTTTATGCACAGTATGTTATATTTCAAGCTAAAATTTATGAAAAGGAATTACTTTATAAAATATTTTAGTTTCGATGTTACAATCGATAAGTACTAGTTCCGAATATGCAGTTAATATTATTTTTTTAGAAACATTTAAAATTTATATTTGTTGTGGGTTGCCAGGAGAGCCAACACCGGGTACTAGAGGAAGCCGAAATGCTCGCGTTTTAGCTCACGCAGGCTGGCGTGAGGTCTGGAACAGGACAAGGAATTTAGACTTTAGAAAAACGGACGTAGCAGGTGGAATACTTAACTTTAATCCATCAATGATGAGCGTCGCTCTTGACTGTACATGACTCAGTATCAATAGTAACTGGTAATGGCGCCTTGCTAGGTCGTAGCAAATGACGTAGCTGAAGGCTATGCTAACTATCGTCTCGGCAAATGAGAGCGTAATTTGTCAGCGAACCATCGCTAGCAAAGTCGGTTGTACAACTGGGGCGAGTGCTAGGAAGTCTCTCTAGACCTGCCGTGTGCCGGCGCTCGGTCTGCAATCACTGATAGTGGCGACACGCGGGTCCGACGTAGACCAACGGACCGCGGCCGATTTAAAGGCTACCACCTAGCAAGTGTGGAGTCTGGCGGTGACACTACAATATTATTAATAATGCAAATTGCACTGGCTACTATGTTTATTTCTGGATTCATTTATGAAATGATAATCGGAAGTGATAATATAAGAGGAACTAGTAGAAATTCATTTATTAAGAAGAATTGTACACCCTTTAGAATATAGTTATTTCCGCAGAGTGTGGGAGTCGTAAGTGTGCCTCTAATGTGACTGGATGTATTTTTGTGCGAACAATGTTCAAATGGTTCAAATGGCTCTGAGCACTATGGGACTTAACTTCTGGGGTCATCAGTCCCCTAGAACTTAGAACTACTTAAACCTAACTAACATAAGGACATCACACACGTCCATGCTCGAGGCAGGATTCGAACCTGCGACCGTAGTGGTCGCGCGGCTCCAGGCTGTAGCGCCTAGAACCGCTCGGCCACTTCGGCCGGCGTGCGAACAATGTAATTTCGGCTTTGTTCACGTGAAAAATCAAAAGACTGTGTGATATAATAAAATGTGAGAAAATATATTTACGTAAAAACAAGAAGTATACAACAACAATCTTCAAATCTGTTTGGTTCAATCCAACCGCGAGGACCTAAAATACTATATTCTCGGCTTCAAAAATCAGACGCCAAGACAAGAAGTAGAGCCATTGCATCATGACAAGCTAACCTGAAAGTTTATTGTAACCTTCGCCCCTCTCAAATCTTCATAAAAGACTTTAATATGGACAATAGATGGACGTAGAAAGAAAAAATAAATGTCTGTGAAATCTTATGGCACTTAACTGCGAAGGTCATCAGTCCCTAAGCTTACACACTACTTAACCAAAATTATCCTGAAGACAAACACACACACCCGTGCCCAAGGGAGGACTCGAACCTCCGGCGGGATCAGCCGCACAGTCCGTGACTAACGTAGAAAGAACGGAGGGAGGGGGCAGGTGGGGGAGGCAAGGCAGTAAATCGGCCTTAGTCCTTTCGAAGAAACCAGTGGATGAGGATCACTTTTAACGATTGCTTTTGCTGTGCCACTCACTTCATTTCAGAGCCGTGACGAGGGACAGCCGTAAAAGTTACGCAATTAACTTCTTGTTTGCTAGCAGGTACATGTGTGCAGCCCTGTTACACACTGAATTTCCCGCTCTGTCAGAGCAGCCAAAACAAAATGGCGCCGCTTGCAGCCACTTTATCAGCGGGCTGTGCTAGTTTGTTTCGGCGCAATGACAGAGCACTGCGACACTGTGGCGCGGTGATTTCGGTGTTCACCACACCCACATAGCTTGTCCTCTGAGGCGTATCCCCATTTCTTCATGTTTGCCCCACACCAAGGTGGTCCAGTTCTCAGTCTGTTGAAGACGTTCCTTGGTGGTGACCTGCAGCAAGTTCTTCTGTGGGGTCATCCCAATATTCCTCAGATGATGAACTACGCCAGAGTTGTATTGTACGCATTGCAGGTGGTGTCGGAATTGGTTGTGTTGTCTGCAGGAAACTTTTTCACGATTTCAGTCTTGGTTACTGATGTTGCAGTCCAAACAGGGGATGTCTTGGGTCTGCCTCCTGCTTCTTTCAACCATTTCAGCTGCAGTTCTCCTTCGGACATCTGGAGGTGCTATACCCAAGAGGTAGTAGATTTTAACAACCGGGTTTGCCCGCTGGCAGTATGTCACAATGCGTCCTGTTTCATTTACACTTCATTAATTGTGGTGTTAAGCTAGAAGCTATTGTGTTTTCTTATTAGTTTAAAGCTACGTGTTCTTAGACGTGGCAATGTTGATTATTTGTGACATTAGAACTGGCCATGGGTTGAGTAATTTAAATGCCGTTCCCAAATCGAGAGATAGTGTCGAGGGATTGAATAGGAAGTTTCATCTGTGTGCAGCAACCGATAGCTAAGTAGACAGTTGCTTCAAGGTTTGCTATTTGCCGAGACACAACACATGCTGACGAGTTTAGCTATCGCACACATATCCAGCAGAATGCCACGTGTGATGGGAAAAAAAAGGATCTGCGAAATATAAATGCTTACCAACGATACGTGAACTGCCGACCGGTGTGGCCGAGCGGTTCTAGGCGCTTCAGTCCGGAACCGCGCTGCTGCTACGGTCGCAGGTTCGAATCCTGCCGCGGGCATGGATGTGTGTGATGTCCTTAGGTTAGTTACGTTGAAATAGTTCTAAGTTTAGGGGACTGATGACCTCAGATGTTAAGTCCCATAGTGATTAGAGCCATTTGAACCATTTGATACGTGAACTATATTCATTACCTGTAGCCCTTTCGACACTAAATACGTTTTTGTAATTGTAAATGAAATTGAAGTACCTGAACATTTAGGCTTAGTAACGGCGAGTGATAACAAGATACACTTGCGAATAACCAGCACAGTCGTTGTACGGCAGTTTGGAGGAAGAAAATTTGCGTGCAGAATGACGGCCGTGGTCGCACGATCATGTTTGTTAGGCTGGAAAGAGTAAAAGTTATCTGAAATAAATCAGTACTTATTAATGACAGAATAACATATAGCAATGGAACCTTGATCGCTGTTGGCCAAACAGTGTTGGTAAACAGCTTGCATTTGTACGTGCTATAGACGTGACGCACAGAAAAGAAACGAGAACGCAGAAATATTTTCCCATTTTGTTCGTCATTCATGTTTTTACGGTGACTAATTGTAAGACGTTCTTTCACCTCAGCTGTATTCCAGAGCTGAATCAGATTCTTGACCGTCGTAGGACGGCACGATTTCCAAATGCGGAGGGCGTCTGCCGTGCTTGCTGGCTCACGGAAAGCGAGAAGGAGGCGTGCGTGATAGGGGGCAAGCTGTAATGGCAGATGATGTGGGGTGGGAAAAGCAGTAGCTTTACGTGTCATAAAAAATTCCTCTTTAATTTTGTTTTTCGTTACGCCGGTTGCTGCCTCTGCCGCAGCAGCAGCGAGGTCGCGGGGGCGGTCGAAATAATAATTTCATGAGGAAGGCCCTCTCCTCTGGGGAACACTACACAAGCCCGGGTAATGACATTCATTAAAAAGAAGCCTAAGAATGAAGATGGCTGCGCGGTCCGCGCGCTTGTAATAGGAAATGTCAGAAAGCTTTTATACCTCTGCGAGGATAGCGGGAGTAGAGCAGAGCCGAGGAGGAAGGGAGCCGGTCCTTTTTTTATTTTTACGGTCGTCATTCCATACGACGTCATTACGCCGTTAAAAAATAATAAGCGGCTCGGAGTGACAGCCGCTACCGCGCCGGGCACTTAGCCGACCGCAGCTCGCGGGTGGGGTGTGTAGGGGTAGGGGAGGGGGGAAAGCCACGCCCAGTCGCGTCTAATGACGCTTACCTTCCGGCGGCGGCGGCCGGTAAACAGGCGCTAGCCGCTACCCGCTGCTCGTGCTGCAGCGTACGGACAGATCAAGCGGCCGTCTCGCGTTCGCCAGTCGGCCAACGTATATCCCCGTCGTAAAACTAGGCTGCGCTGGCCCATTTCCGTCCACCTCACCCCGTTTCGCCCTTCGCCCTGATACGTTGCCGTGACCGGTACCATCTGACCGATCAATAAGATTTGATAATTGCGTGTGATTGATTTCCCCTTTGTTCCAAAGATCGTTGTTGTTGTTAATGTTCCCAGAATGAGATTTTCACTCTGCAGCGGAGTGTGCGCTGATATGAAACTTCCTGGCAGATTAAAACTGTGTGCCCGACCGAGACTCGAACTCGGGACCTTTGCCTTTCGCGGGCAAGTGCTCTACCAGCTGCATGGTTCGCAGGAGAGCTTCTGTAAAGTTTGGAAGGTAGGAGACGAGATACTGGCAGAAGTAAAGCTGTGAGTACCGGGCGTGAGTCGTACTTCGGTAGCTCAGATGGTAGAGCACTTGCCCGCGAAAGGCAAAGGTCCCGAGTTCGAGTCTCGGTCGGGCACACAGTTTTAATCTGCCAGGAAGTTTCATATCAGCGCACACTCCGCTGCAGAGTGAAAATCTCATTCTGGAAACATCCCCCAGGCTGTGGCTAAGCCATGTCTCCGCAATATCC
Source organism: Schistocerca piceifrons (assembly GCF_021461385.2). Lineage (NCBI taxonomy): Eukaryota > Metazoa > Arthropoda > Insecta > Orthoptera > Acrididae > Schistocerca > Schistocerca piceifrons. The sequence goes on from NC_060140.1 coordinate 105,417,712, forward strand.
TTTCTTTCAGGAGTGCTAGTTCTGCATGGTTCGCAGGAGAGCTTCTGTAAAGTTTGGAAGGTAGGAGACGAGATACTGGCAGAAGTAAAGCTGTGAGTACCGGGCGTGAGTCGTGCTTCGGTAGCTCAGATGGTAGAGCACTTGCCCGCGAAAGGCAAAGGTCCCGAGTTCGAGTCTCGGTCGGGCACACAGTTTTAATCTGCCAGGAAGTTTCGTTTGTTATTGTTGTTTGTGTTTTTCGATTCCGGAGGACTCTTGCTTGTGGACATCATGCCAAGTGGAACCACCTTAAATTATGATGCATATGTGATGACACTGAAGAAACTTCGCCGGCCAGAGTGACCGAGCGGTTCTAGGCGCTACAGTATGGAACCGCGTGACCGCTACGGTCGCAAGTTCGATTCCTGCCTCGGACATGGATGCGTGTGATGTCCTAAGGTTAGTTAGGTTTAAGTAGTTCTAAGTTCTAGGGGACTGATGACCTCAGAAGTAAAGTCCCATAGTGCTCAGAGCCATTTGAACCATTTTTGAAGAAACTTCAAGCTCGACTGAATCGTGTTCGACCACATCGGAAAAAGCAGGATGTTTTGCTGTTGCACGACAACGCACGGCCACATGTCAGTCAAAAAATCATGGAAGCGATCACAAAGATTTGATATTTGCGTGTGATTGACTTTCTCTTTGTTCCAAAGATCGTTGTTGTTGTTGGTGTTGTTGTTTTTTGTGGTGGTGGTGGTGGTGGTGGTGGTTGTCGTCGTGAGGGTATTGTCTTCTGTCCGAAAACACCTTTGATGCAGCTGCCTACGCTAGCCTATCCTTTGCAAGCCTGTCTACCTTCATCTGCTTTCACGACTAAGTTTTTGGCGGAGGTTTCATAGACGCACTTTCAGACTATTTTTCGACTGTGCCACTCTCGAATAGCACGTCAGAAAAATGAACAGCTAAATCCATGCGAGCTCTGATTTCTATATTGTTTTATTACGATGCTTATTTCTCCCGATGTACGAGGGTCACTCCAAAAGAAATACACACTATTTTTGTAAAAATACAGCTTTTATTCTGCATGTGTGAAAGTTTTACAATGTGTAGATACATCTTTCCCGCTTGTTTTCAAACTTAGTTCAACCTGTTCCCGTGAGTGGCGCCGTCACAGCATCTCTTCAAGATGGCTGCTACACTTGACGTTCGTCAGAAGCAACGTGCTGTCATAGAATTCCTGTGCTGTGAAAACTAGACAGTGGGAAACATCCACAAGAGGTTGAAAAAGGTGTATGGAGATGCTGCTGTCGATCGCAGTACAGTTAGTCGGTGGGCAAGCAGGTGACGTAATGAAAGCGGGCACGGCAATATTGAGGATTGTCCTCGCAGCGGCAGGCCTCGTACTGCACACACAGACAATGTGCAGAAAATTAACGAATTGGTGACTGCTGACTGGCGCATCACAGTGAACGAATTGTCACGCTATGTTTGGAATAGGGGAAGGAAGTGTTTGCAGAATACTGAAAGTGTCGGCAAAAGCAGGCACGGCCACATGTCAGTTAAAAAACCATGGAAGCGATCACAAAACACGGATGGACAACACTGAAACACCCGCCTTACAGTCCTGACCTGACTCCGTGTGACCATCATCTCTTTGGGAAACTGAAAGACTCTCTTCGTGAAACAAGGTTTGAACATGATGACTCCCTTGTGCACGTTGCCAAACAGTGGCTCCAACAGGTTGGTCCAGAATTTTACCGTGCGGGTATACAGGCGCTGGTTCCAAGATGGCGTAAGGCAGTTGAGAGGGATGGAAATTATGTGGAGAAATGAAAATATTGTTCCTGAAGGATGTATCTACCCACTGTAAAACTTTCAAACATGTAGAATAAAAGAAGGATTTAAAAAAAAATAATGTGCATTTCTTTTGGAGTGACCCTCGTATAACTGGCACTCAAATGAAAACGAGACGTATGGAAAAAATTAGCCAAGTGCGAGTATGACTCGCGCATTGAGGGTTCCGTACAAACTTAATTATTTATAGGAGGGCAGTTCATCCATCTTGGGAATAGAGAATATTAACGAATATTGGTTGTCATTGATACTGGTGAGATACTGGTCCCAGAAATTGCATGATCGTGTCAAAATCTGTACAGACTAGGCCGGACATACAGAAAGAAGCGAGCAGTGTTAATATGTAGAGAGAGAAGTTTTAATAAACGATTTTTGTTTTCTTACTAAAACGTGACCCCATCTTACATTTTCTGTTTGAACGTTCTACATTATGCTTTTGGCGGGAACCGTGGGCACCACGACCGTGTTATTGTCAATACAGTTTGTAAAGATTTAAATCCTTTATTTTACAGATCCTTTATTTTACTGATCTACGAAAACAGCAGCGGTACTGGTGCTGCGTTAGATGCGTGAGGTATCGATGGAGTGAGGGAAGGGCGAGAAAGGGGGGGGGGGGGGCACACGCCTTTCGGTCTTTTGCCGCAGAAAGGCTCCTCTGCTTACTTCTACAAGTCTGTTCTAGCTATCGCGCTGTCGATAGTACGTTACACGGTAATCTTCCTACATTCTCCACGTTGTGTCAAACGATAACGGCAATCCGCGACCTGCGTATGGGAGTCGATTGAAAGCGGCCTCTAGCGACTTCCTGCGTCTGTCTCTCTGCCCGTACCGGCCACGCGCCGCGCCAGCGGAAGTCGCCCGGAACCACACACTTTCCTTATTAGCACACCTCGGCGACGGCGGCGCAGGCGTGCCGGAATGCCGGTCGCGCACACAAAAGCCGCGTACTCGACAGCCGGTCTTGCCGACCGCAAACACACACGGCCCGCGACGCGCGGGAGCCGCATGTACAAATATCGCACCCCGGCGACGTAATGCCAGAGCAAATAGAGGCGGCGCGGTCGTTGTTTGCTCTGGACGGGCCGCACTGCACAAAGTAGCGCCGGGCCGCAGGTCCCTGCTCTTTACAGAAGCCACTCTGCTACCTGCTGTCTGCTACTACCTTGTCCCCAAAACCTCACAATCGTCTAACTCCCTAGCAGCTGCCGGTCCAACTATATTCCCGTAGTACGAGGGGCGTTCAATAATGCAACACATTATTTTGTCGGCCAATTTCGGGTGAAAAAAATGCGGAATTTGTTGTGGGACATCGTGGAATGTTTCCGCTTCGGCCCCCATAGTTTCATGAAGTTCCAATGGCGGCGATGTACGTGGCCTTCAGAATGGCGTCTGTAACGGAGGTAGATTCAAGCAGAGAGCTGTCATTGACTTTCTTTTGTCAGAAAACCATAGCATCGCAAATATTCACAGGCGCTTGCAGAACGCTTACGGAGACCTGGCAGTGAACAAAAGCACGATGAGTCGTTGGGCGAGGCGTCTGTCATCATCGCAACAAGGTCGCGCAAACCTGCCCGATCTCCCGGGTGCCGACCGAACGCACATAGCTGTGACTCCTGCATTGTTACAAAGGGTCACTCCAAAAGAAACGCACACTGTTTTTTTAAAATTCAGTTTTCATTCTGCATATGTGAAAGTTTTACAGTGTGTAGATACATCCTTCCCACTTGTTTTCAAACTTAGTTCAACCTGTTCCCGTGAGTGGCGCCGTCACAGCATCTCTTCAAAATGGCTGCTACACTTGACGTTCGTCAAAAGCAACGTGCTGTCATAGAATCCTTGTGCTGTGAAAACGAGACAGTGGGAAACATCCACAAGAGGTTGAAAAAGTTGTATGGAGATGCTGCTGTCGATCGCAGTACAGTTAGTCGGTGGGCAAGCAGGTTACGTTATGAAAGCGGGCACGGCAATATTGAGGATTGTCCTCGCAGCGGCAGGCCTCGTACTGCGCACACTCCAGACAATGTGCAGAGAGTTAACGAACTGGTGACTTCTGACAGACGCATCACAGTGAACGAATTGTCACGCTACGTTGGGATAGGGAAAGGAAGTGTTAGCAGAATGCTGAAAGTGTTGGCGTTAAAAAAGGTTTGTGTCAGGTGGGTTCCCAGGATGTTGACAGTGGCTTACAAAGAAACAAGAAAAACGGTATGCAGCGAACTTTTGGAACAGTACAAGAATGGTGGAGATCAATTTGGTGGAAGAATTGTGACAGATGATGAAACATGGCTCCATCATTCTTCTCCAGAGACGAAGAGGCAATTTATGGAGTGGCATCATGCAAATTCACCGAAGAAAAAATAATTCAAAACCACACCTTCTGCTGGAAAAGTTATAGCCACGGTGTTTTTCGATTCCAAAGGACTCTTGCTTGTGGACATCGTGCCAAGTGGAACCACCATAAATTCTGTTACATATGTGACGACGCTGAAGAAACTTCAAGCTCGACTGAGTAGTGTTCGACCACATCGGCAAAAGCAGAATGTTTTGCTGTTGCACGACAATGCACGGCCGCATGCCAGTCAAAAAACCGTGGAATCGATCACAAAACTCGGATGGACAACACTGAAACACACGCCTTACAGTCCTGACCTGGCTCCACGTAACTATCATCTCTTTGGGAAACGGAAAGAGTCTCTTCGTGGAACAAGGTTTGAAGATGATGACTCCCTTGTGCACGCTGCCAAACAGTGGCTCCAACAGGTTGGTCCAGAATTTTACCGTGGGGGTATACCCTTGTAGAACGTGCGTCAAAAACGCAAACGAACTGCTCCTTCTCCATGAACAACTCAAGGCTTCACACAAGATCGCAAAACTTCATTGGACTGTTCTTTCCCATCCATGCTACAGCCCAGATATCGCACCTTCCGTCTTTCGTCCGTTTGGACAAACGAAGGCAGCATATCACGGGAGGAAGTACGTGGGTGATGCGGAGGTTACTGATGCAGCAGGAGGTTGGCTCCGATGTCGACCAGTAGCGTGGTACCAGGCCATCCCAGTAAGATGGCGTAACGTTTCGCATTGAAAGGAGATTTTGTTGCAAAATAGGATTTTGAAACCAGGAGAGTAGGAAATAACTTGGTGTATTGGGATACTGAATAAAACCAACTACGTTACTTACTGAACGCCCTTTCCGCACTTACCCACATCAAGAATTCCGAGGGTAAATCAAAAACTGGGTTAAAACAACAGACTATATCGCAATAATATTTTATGTGATCCGTTTCGACTTTATGTAGACGTCAACTTCAGATAATGAGCACCATCTGGTTGCAGTTGGCGGCTCCTCGGATGTTCGCGTGACGACACTATCTAACTCAGTTGTATAACCAGAGCGCCGTACTCCGCTGGACCATGTTGCCCATATTTATGAAACCAAAAAGCATCTGTACAGCATTTTTCTAGTTTATTACAACAGAGCAATATTGACGATGATAATTTTTCAACATAGTCACCCTCATTAAGCCTTTCTGACAAGCAAACGTCACCAACTTGATGATGTGATGTTTCCTTGTGAGTGTATTTCCATGCCATGTCATCTCTCTCTCACTCTCTCCCTCCTTTTGAATTGTCAGTATTCTAACTGGTTTGATGCCGCCCGCAACGAATTGCTCTTCTGTGCCACCTCAGAGTATCAGTTGCAACGAATGTCATCAATTATTAGCTGGATGTATTCCAATCTCTGTCTCCCTCTACAGTTTCTACCTTCCACAGCTCCCTCTAGTAACAAGGAAGTTACTGGAAGCGTGTATTCGTCATCGTCATACTGGCGTATCACCCAGCATGATGGTTTGGGGTGCCATTGGTTATACGTCTCGGTCGCCCCGTGTTCGCATTGACGGCACTTTGAACAGTGGACGTCACATTTCTGATGTGTTACGACCCGTGGCTCTACCCTTCATTCGATCCCTGCGAAACCCTACATTTCAGCAGGATAATGCGGGACCGCATGTTGCAGGTCCTGTACGGACCTTTCTGGATACAGAAAATGTTCCACTGCTGTCCTGGCCAGCACGTTCTTCAGATCTCTCACCAATTGAAAACGTCTTGTCAATGGTGGCCGAGCAACTGGCTCGTCACAATACGCCAGTCACTACTCTTGATGAACTGTGGTATTGTGTTGAAGCTGCATGGGCAGCTGTACCTGTACACGCCATCCAAGCTCTGTTTGACTCAATGCACAGGCGTATCAAGGCCGTTATTACGGCCAGAGGTGGTTGTTCTGGGTACTAATGTCTCAGGATCTGTGTACCCAAATTGCGTGAAAACGTAATTACAAGTCAGTTCTAGTATAATATATTTGTCGAATGAATACCCTTTTATCATCTGCATTTCTTCTTGGTGTAGCAATTTTAATGGCCAGTAGTGTAATTCTGTACCACTGATGTAGGGAGCAAGGAAAGATAGCAGCATAGTTGAAGAGGTGGTAAGAAGGGAAGAAAATGCTACCTCTAGACAACTAAACAAGAGAGTGAGTTTGAATGGCGAAGGGCGGGAGGTGGGAGGCAAACGCGGCACCAGAGCGAGCTTCTTGTGGGACAGTGCGCTAACGAAGCGGCCGCAAGCGGTGTGTAGCTTGGACGAGCACGTGCTAAAGAGAGACAGGCGCTTGCGAGCCACGTGCCGTACACTTTGCGTAGGCAAGACGTCTGCAGCTGGCGAGCTGCAGCGAGGAAGGAGTAAGCTAGTGGCGATGGGCCTGCAGTTGGGCTTGGATCAAAATGACTTTGTGGTCGACGTTTCAGCGAGGCGAGTGGCACGAGCCATCCGTCGGCCAACCGCAGCTACATGCACGGGTTCACGTGCTCGCCGTGTTGTGTCCTTTGTAGGTACCTGCGGAGCCTTACTCGCCGCTTTCACCATGGCTGCTGTCTATAATAAACTTGCCGGTACGGTACTTTGATAAAGGGACTGTGCTTACTATACCAACATCACACATCATCACAACTTGCAGTTTGTACCCACTTGTAATAAATTACACTGAAATTTTAAAAAAAGACAGGTAAGGAGAGGTAAAAAGAAAAACCTCATGATCCGGGAGCATAGCTACGTGCGTTTCTTGGCGTTTGATTCCGTCCCTCTTGATTCTACGTCTTGGGGAGGAGCCATCCACGCGTTACGTATTCCGAGCGGGCCGCGGCTGCCCCTGTAACTTCTGCTCCCGTCCACCCCCTCCCCCTTCCCCCATCCCCTACCTGTCTTACTAGTGGTTCACCTGCACCATCCCACACCCTCCCACGTCGCGACTGATGATATTTCTCTACATCGGCCGCGGTCGGCCGGCATCCCGAGAGCGGACCAAGTCTCCCCCCCCCCCTCCCCCCTCCTCGCCTGCACTCCCCCCAGAAAGTACGCCCTGATGCTCAGCCCTGGTCACGTTGTACCGACGGCACTTTGCTGCAGTCCACCTCGCTTTAAAGCCGACCTCACACGGCATGTGGAAGGAATCACGCTAAAAAAAAGACAGGACGTGACAACAACGATGTTACATATAAGGTAAAAATACCTAACGATGTATTATAACTGTTCTGATTATAGCTACAAGCCATTATATTAATACAATCTACATCTACATACATACTCCGCAATTCACCATACGGTGCGTGGCGGAGGGTACCTCGTACCACAACTAGCATCTTCTCTCCCAGTTCCACTCCCAAACAGAACGAGGGAAAAATGACTGCCTGTGTGCCTCTGTACGAGCCCTAATCTCTCTTATCTTTGTGGTCTTTCCGCGAAATATTAGTTGGCGGCAGTAAAATTGTACTGCAGTCAGCCTCAAATGTTGGTTCTCTAAATTTCCTCAGTAGCGATTCACGAAAAGAACGCCTCCTTTCCTCTAGAGACTCCCTCCCGAGTTCCTGAAGCATTTCCGTAACACTCGCGTGATGGTCAAACCTACCAGTAATCTAGCAGCCCGCCTCTGAATTGCTTCTATGTCCTGCCTCAATCCGACCTTATAGGGATCCCAAACGCTCGAGCAGTACTCAAGAACAGGTCGTATTAGTGTTTTATGAGCGGTCTCCTTTACAGATGAACCACATCGTCCCAAAATTCTACCAATGAACCGAAGACGACTATCCGCCTTCCCCACAACTGCCATTACATGCTTGTCCCACTTCATATCGCTCTGCAATGTTACGCCCAAATATTTAATCGACGTGACTGTGTCAAGCGCTGCACTACTAATGGAGTATTCAAACATTACGGGATTCTTTTTCCTATTCGTCTGTATTAATTTACATTTATCTATATTTAGAGTTAACTCCCATTCTTTACACCAATCACAAATCCTGTCCAAGTCATCCTGTATCCTCTTGCAGTCACTCAACGATGACACCTTCCCGTACACCACAGCATCATCAGCAAACAGCCACACACTGGTATCCACCCTACCAAAAGATCATTTATGTAGATAGAAAACAACAGCGGACCTACCACACTTCCCTGGGGCACTCCATATGATACCCTCACCTCCGATGATCACTCACCATCGAGGACAACGCTCTGTTATGTATTTACAGAGCACCTAAACATGGAAATATACCGAAATGGGTTCATCGTGAATGATATAAAATAAAAACAGTTTACAGAGCAGTGTAGCTGTTCGTAATAATTAAGTCATTAAAAGACATATTTTGCACTGCGGGATCCTAAGAACAAAAGATGTGAAGCGTTCGGGCACGAGGAGTTGATCCAGTTTTGTGACGTCACAACATGGAATTTCACGTTCAGGAGTATTCTGAAGCGTGTGGCACTCTATAAGACAAGTCAGATGTATCCTTCTTGGGAAGGAACGTGGTCAGATGCAAGATGGCCTTCTGTGCCGAAAGTAGAACTTGGGAGACGCCATATTGGATTGTGACGTTTGCAATGTAAGCCTGCATTTGGTGGGTTTTATATTATAACTTGCGTTCTAAGAATAAATGCTGTTTCAAAGCACCGGCACAATGAAGATCTCTAGAAAACGAGTCGTTTTGTGTTGCGATTTTTTTTAGTACAACGACATGAAATATTATTTTCTTTTATTTTCTTGTTTAAAGAATTTTCGTTTTCGGTTGATTTCATACTAATATTTACGTGCTATGAAAGTATGCCGTTTCAAGGCAACGGCGGATTGGAGCTTGATCAAAGACGCGTTGTTGTTGGTAGACTATTTAGACAACCAGGCCATCGTCGGCCGTTGTGGCGGAGCGGTTCTAGGCGCTACAGTCTGGAACCGCGTGACCGCTATGGTCGCAGGTTCGAATCATGCATCGGGCATGGATGCGTGTAATGTCCTTAGGTTAGTTAGGTTTAAGTAGTTCTAAGTTCTAGGGGACTGATGACCTCAGAAGTTAAGTCCCATGGTGCTCAGAGCCATTTGAATTTTTGAACCAGGCCATCGCTGAAATAACGTTCCAGTTACTGCTACACCCACCGTATTCTCCTGACTTGGTAGACTATTTAATAATTTTAAATGTCGGTTACTGACATATGATAGTTAATAAATTTTATCTTATGAGTAAGACTATTATAAAATTCCATCGCACTATTTATAATGGAAGTCTTGAAAGCTGATGCTCTTATTATCTAGAGATATGGAACTCGCGTATATTGAAGATTTTTTCCTCCTGAAGCGTTTAGGAACAAATCTGTCACTGTCGCAGTACTTGTTTTTGGCGACAAGTTTCGAACCAACTCGTTCATTCTGAAGCCTGACCTACTGAGGCTGCACTGAATTTTTGATATTGATAACGAACATCACAGTGGCAATATATGCTTTACAAAGTAGTCACAGATGACGTCAACTACTTAGCAAGTCAGAATGAAACTGTTGCTGATTTGCTAGGTACTTACATGTTGATTGTGACAGTCATCCACGGTTACTTTTTAAGGCATATATTGCCACTGTGATGTTAAGATCAGACGTTCAGTGCATTCTTGGTAGGTGAGGCTTGAAAATGAATCAGTTGATTCGAAACTAGTCGCCAAACATAAGTACTGCAACTGTGACAGATTTCTTAATAAACGCTTCAGGAAACATTAGAAAATTTTGTTGGTCCTATATCAACAAGAACTTCTTATTTAGTTATACTACCGACGGAACAACTTTGCTAGCATATGGACAAAAAAAGAAACGTGTGTTTCGGTAGAGCTAACGTAGTGGTTTTACACGCGTCCGTTTTCGTAAACGAACCTCGTGATTTGCGAGCCAGATGCAGTTACCAGCCGCCTCTGAACATAGTTGTGAATGCATATCAAGAGTAGCAATTCGTTCCACGTGAAGCGCCAGATCGTTTCTAAGGGTGTATCAACCACGATGAAAAACACGTCCCTTCACGGGACGGCTTTAAGTTACATTCCGACGGAGTGTGGATAGGTTATCGTGCCACGTCTTAGTTATGGCTTTTGCGCTTGGTGAACCTGGCCCCGCCAATCGAGGGTCGTTTTGTAGTTCACACCAGTTGGTATACCTACGAAGACGTGACAGTTGATCGCCGAAAGTCGAACTTGAATGTGCTCCTCATACAACGTAGTCCTACAGTGAGTTTGCTGCTATTTTAGTGCAGATAATAGAGTGGCAGAACCGAAAGAAAAGTTGGTGGTGGATTAGGAAGTGGATTCTGAAAAGGATATGAGGAGCAGGTACTGCATTATGATTGACACTCAACTCAGTTGCAAGTACTCATGCGGTTTCAAAGAATATACTACGATTGTCTTAATACTAATGTGATTACCTTATGTAATACTTTTCACCACTGACATAGAAAGCAGAAACTGATATGAGGTAGGCATTTAGTACAGACACAGAAGTGATTTACACTTCATTTTTTTCATTATTCATGAGACGCCATTTGATTCATCATTACAGCTGCAAGTATATAGTACTTCGGCCTAACGGTAGCTGGCGAAACAATCACTAGAAGAGTAACCCTGGACAGTGCAGTGCACTTTTCCATCGTGAGCGGATAACATGCAATATTATCATCAACGACAAGGCTAGACGATATAGTTTCTGTGGAAGGAGGGCGTAAACACTGCAGACATTCGCAGGCAGTCGATGCCAGTGTGTGGAGAGTGTGCGCCGTAACGAAAGATGCTGCTGGGAAACGGCAACGCTCGTCCAAAAACGAGTCGTAAAATCACGGCTGCCATCGCTGAACTGGGGATCCAGGTATTACCGCACCCACTATATTCTCTTGACTTGGTCCCTGCCGATTACCACCTATTCGGGGCTTCAAAGAAACCTCTGCGCAGACTCCATTTCGCAGACTTCCACTAACTGCGAGCAGCTGCCTTACGGTGGATGCGACAGATTCCACAAAAGTGACGATAAGGAAACCTGCAGAAGCTAAAGGGGCCAAGTCAGGAGAATACGGTGGTTGTGGCAGTATCTTGAACGTCATTTCAGCGATGGCATGGTTGTACAACTCGTATGGGACGAGCGTTGTCGTGTTGCCAGAATTCCTTCAAAATGGTTCAAATGGCTCTAGGCACCACAGGACTTAACATCTGAGGTCATCAGTCCCCTATACTTAAAACTACTTAAACCTAACTAACCTAAGGACATCACACACATCCTTGCCCGAGGCAGGATTCGAACCTGCGACAGCAGCAGCAGCAGCGGGGTTCCGGACTGAAGCGCCTAGAACCCTCGGCCACAGCGGCCGGCCAGAATTCTTTCAGTGACGATCCATTCTCTCCACACATCGCCACTAATTGTCTGTGAATAACTGCAGTGTTTACACCATCGGTCCACAGAAGCTACGTCATCCAGTGTTGGTCTTGATGATCACGCTCTGTATTGTGCGCTCACGTAATAACAGCAGTCTGGAAAACGGGCTGTATAGTGCAAGGATTACACTTCTAGTGATCGTTCTGCCACCTACGGTTAGACTAAGGTTCTGCACACTTGCAACTGTTCTCCTGAATTAAATGGCGCACCATGTATGATGGGAAGAAATAAGGCATAACTCGATAAGGGACGGCCCCTTGTACTTACTTTACGGTAGTTAGCCTCAGGATACTCCGAAGAGTCTGCAATTTTTATTTTGTGTTCCGAAACATACAGATAAATTGGTTCACCTGCATACAATTCCAGAAACCAAAGAGTTTCAGTCCCCCATTTTATCACCCGAGCACTTGTTGAGGTGATGGAGGAGGGAATACATTGGCTATGTGACACTATTCCCAACCAAAATTGTGCAAGGTTACTTTTTAAGAAGTGCCCAGACAGCAATAGTATCTCTCGCGAGTTGCGACGTAGTCGCAGCAAAGTTTTACAGTGATCGAGGATTAGCAAACTATGTGTTCTCAGGTCTGGAAGACGGTCATTACGGAGCGAAATTAATAACATAATTTTTTAATTTAATTGTCGTGACCACGAAGTTTTTTGAATGGAATTTGTGGTTGCGACTAAACAATAGCCTTCTTCAGAATCTCTCATTTTGCTGCACTGCAACAGCTCATAATAATAATGAGTCGAAGTTATTGTTACGTGGTTTTATATATATATAGATAGTACGTCTCCTTGTCTTCCTATCAAACATTTTTTATTTATTTTTATTTTTTTAAATTTAAATTCCGCGTATTGTACTACTACAAATAAATTTGAGAACATGATGTGTTTCCACTGGCCACAAGATTGTGTGAATAAAGTCTATATGTTTCGGTAAATATCTTGCAATAAATAGTATCTCTCTCAGAAGATGGATCTGCGAGACTATAAATTTTTCAAAATGGCTCTGAGCACTATGCGACTTAACTTCTGAGGTCATCAGTCGCCTAGAGTCCGCAGCTCGTGGTCGTGCGGTAGCGTTCTCGCTTCCCACGCCCGGGTTTCCGGGTTCGATTCCCGGCGGGGTTAGGGATTTTCTCTGCCTCGTGATGACTGGGTGTTGTGTGATGTCCTTAGGTTAGTTAGGTTTAAGTAGTTCTTAGTTCTAGGGGACTGATGACCATAGATGTAAAGTCCCATAGTGATCAGAGCCAAATTTGAGTCGCCTAGAACTTAGAACTAATTAAACCTAACTAACCTAAGGACATCACACACATCCATGCCCAATGCAGGATTCGAACCTGTGACCGTAGCGGTCGCTCGGTTCCAGACTGTAGCGCCAAGAACCTCACGGCCACTCCGGCCGGCTAAATTTTTCAGTTGGCGGCGTTATTAATTGTTTGTTAGTAGCTGGATGTGGATTTAAAGTGCATATTGAAACCCAGAGAAATGTTGCTGATTGATAATATGAGGCCGGCAGTGTGAGACCGTCTCGAAAAAGAGTGGATACGGTTCAAATAAACCGGTGGAGCGCAGTCTGCCCGAAGAAATCAAGTCGACGAGCACGCAGCGGGCCTTTGTAAAGAATCCCTTTGATACTGCGCAGCCAATCTGACCGTTATGTAAGTAAAGCAGCCTCCGGCCAGCCTCATCTTTGTTCTTGCCTTTGGATGGAGGACTGTCCGCGTAACGGCGCCACTACTTTGCAATGGACTCGCATAAAGTTGCCGCTGAGGTATCCGCAGCTGGAAGCTAATAATATATAAATGCTTCGAACACTTCAGGGGCTGATATGATGAGTGGTTGGCATTAACTATGGCGGCACGCACATGTAGACTACCAATCATGATATACATTTATTTCAATCCAAGTGACTAGTGATAGCTAAACATGTAATTTATATTCACAGTTATTACAGTATCAAATAAATAATGCACATGTTATGGACTCGTCGTAACCTCAGGGTACTTGAGCGAGAGTAGACGGTGTTTGTAAACACGTAGGACGGGGATTTATGGTTTTGCGTGTGCTGTGGACAAGTTCACTTCATCATCATGTGGTACAGGCGACGGTTTATGAGTGCATTAGACTACGCAAATTGGAGACTGTGCATCTAGCAGGAGTAGATCTCTCTGCCAGTCTCTTCAGTGTCTTGTGGATCAAACCTTTTATGTCATAAACTGCGTATTAGAAGAGAGAGCTTCAGTCATATCTCGAAAGAGGTAGAGGTAGCAGATACATCTAGAAATAGCAGAATAGCATATTAGGCTGCATCATTGTGTGTTATTCCTTATGACGTTTCTTTGCGACTGGTTGAGAATTATTCTTTCTCCATCAATCATAAAATTCCTTACAACGTAGACGCCTTGTCTTTCTCATCTCAGCTTTACTCTTTGTTCCTCTTCCTTCTGCCAGTCGTTCTGTCTTCAACTGCGGCCAAACCATAATCCGTGTTGCTTGTGGCGATTTGATCTGCGGCTCGAAGGGACTTTACTTCGATGTCCCCTAATGCGAACATTGCTTTGATGCAGCTCACCGCACTAGTATATCTTGGGCAAGCCTTCATATCTCTGCTGTACTGTTCATCCGTTTGAACTTTCTTACTCTATTCCAGCCTTGCTCTCGCTGTTCAGCTTCCATCGCTACCTCGAATATGCTGTGTCCCATCGCTCGTGCGCCGACTATAACACCACGTTCAAACTCACTTAAATCTTGATAACCTGCCATTGTTGCAGCAGTAACCGATCTAACAACTGCGTAAGACACTTGTTGTCTTACATAGGCGTTGTGGACCGCAGCGCCGTCTTCTGCCTGTTTACATATGTCTGTATTTGAGTACGCTTGCCTATACTAGTTTCTTTGGCGCTTCCGTGTATTTACGGTGGAGCACAGGAACGCTCAACCAGTCCGCGATCATCGACTAACACGACATATTCGTCTTCTAGCAGGCCATTTGTGTGATCAATGTATTAGGCAGATGCCGGCGGGAGTGGCCGTGCGGTTCTAGGCGCTACAGTCTGGAACCGAGCGACCGCTACGGTCGCAGGTTCGAATCCTGCCTTGGGCATGGATGTGTGTGATGTCCTTAGGTTAGTTAGGTTTAATTAGTTCTAAGTTCTAGGCGACTGATGACCTGAGAAGTTAAGTCGCATAGTGCTCAGAGCCATTTTATTAGGCAGATCTGTACGTCAAAGTTACTATTAAATGTACTCTGAGTGAGAGACTTGTCTTTTGTATGTATTAATTGATGCGGTTCTAGGCGCTTCAGTCTGGAACCGCGCTGCTGCTGCGGTCGCAGGTTCGAATCCTGCCTCGGGCATGGATGTGTGTGACGTCCTTAGGTTGGTTACCATTAAGTAGTTCTAAGTCTAGGGGACTGATGACCTGAGATGTTCCATAGTGCTTAGAGCCATTTGAACCATTAAGTGATACGTTAATGTTCAGAGAAAGTTGTAAATATGAATGACAATCCTGTGGAAATGGGTTGTACAAAGTGAAGTAATTATCATTATCTGTCTTATAATAAATTGGTAAAATATTTTGTGTGTTGTAGTAGCCACTCGGTCCCCTTCCATAGCACAGTAAACGACTCACCATTGTACCGGCGAGTGTATTTGCGTTTGGTGCAACAGTACGCACTTTGAAGGCCCTGTTCACTGAACATCTTTGCTGTTTTAGTCCATATCACCTCCCCCAAAATATGGTAAGCTATAGAAGATGTCAATTGTCAGAGGTTTTGTAACGATTTTCGGTAAATGTAAATGTCTTGTGACTAGGGCCTCCCGTTTGGTAGACCGTTCGCCGGGTGCAAGTCTTTCCATTGACGCCGCTTCGGCGACTTGCGCGTCGAAGGGGATGAAATGATGATGATTAGGACACTTTTTTACATTAGCTGCTTATTTTTTATGACCCACCGTCTAATTTCTTATGGTGGGTTGTATGTTGCCACTTAGACGCTGTGACTGGGTCCGGGGTCCGGTGTGACTGAAGGTAACACCACCTCGGCTCCCGCCCCCACTCACACCGTTGCCCGTGTCCCGCCACGTAGAGGCGGGCTCTGTTTGTTTACATCCATTTAATATCTTTTTTTTGTGCAACATTAGAAAAACTTATAACTAATACAAAATTAAGTGAAATATTAATAAACAAAACGAAATTAAATATTTAGAAAGAAGGAAGGAAGAGAATTGAATAGAAAAATGGTTCAAATGGCTCTGAGCACTATGCGACTTAACTTCTGAGGTCATCAGTCGCCTAGAACTTAGAACTAATTAAACCTAACTAACCTAAGGACATCACACACATCCATGCCCGAGGCAAGATTCGAACCTGCGACCGTAGCGGTCGCTCGGTTCGAGACTGTAGCGCCTAGGACCGCACGGCCACTCCGGCCGGCCAATAATTGAATAGAGAAGAGATGGGTATAATATTGTCCGTCACCTGGTTGTGGGCGGCGGCCCGGGTCTTGGAATGACCCTCAAGACGCTGGCCATCGCTCACCATGCCTTTCACGTCTACCATTCTAAAAACTAAATTAACTAGAGTCGGTTGTGAGCTCTGCAAGATCCATGTACTAATTTATTTTTACGTGACAAACGCTAATTCTATGGCTATATTTCATTTTGACAAATAGATCTATGCCGACATTTGTAAAAACGGCGATGGTACATTAGTCCTTACTAATGTAAAATTGCCACCTTCTGAAGAAGACAAATTTATATTTGTCGAAACCTAGGTAAAGAATTCTTTATCCATTGCAACTGGTCGGCTGTTTATAATTTTACTAACTAGAAGAGATTAGGGTACGTTAAAACTAGAAACTAAAACCTCCATGTCCAGCCTGCTAAACTATTTACGATAAAATAGAGAGGTAACCGATGTTCTGCTTGGCTCAAAATTGCTAATGAAAGGGTACTCGTGGTAAAAGTAATAAAGGTAATGACGCTAATGGTTTGTGTTGAGCCTACAAGGCTGATTCGGGCAACACCCATTTCCTGAGCGGAGAAAATCTCCGACCTTGACGGGAATCGAACGCGGGCCCTTACGCTACCCCTATTACCTCAAATTGCTACATTTATCCTTCTCCACCATTCCAGAAAGTTTGTAGCATCATCAACGAATCACTGTATTGCTTCCTCCGTCGTATGTTTCACCGAAGGACCATGAAGGTGACGTCAGAGAGCTGTTTTCCCCGCTTACCATTCGCGACTGCAACAGCGTAAGCGTGTTAGCGTTACGGAGATGTTCAGCAAACTCAAGTGGCAGACTCTGCAAGACAGGCGCTCTGCATCGCGGTGTAGCTTGCTGTCCAGGTTTCGAGAGGGTGCGTTTCTGTATGAGGTATCGAATATATTGCCTCCACCTACTTATACCTCCCGAGGAGATAACGAATGTAAAATCAGAGAGATTCGAGCGCGCACGGAGGCTTTCCGGCAGTCGTTCTTCCCGCGAACCATACGCGACTGGAACAGAAAAGGGAGGTAATGACAGTGGCACGTAAAGCGCCCTCCGCCACACACCGTTGGGTGGCTTGCGGAGTATAAATGTAGATGTAGATGTAGAAGAGAGGGAGAAAGTGTCAGTGGTTCGTAAGTAGCGTCCGCTACACACGAGAAGGTGTCTTGCGGAGTACAGATATGGGTGTGTCACTGGGCGGTTAGCTAAGTGGACACCTGCAGCATGTAGAGAGTGCGAGACCAGAGCCGGAGTCTAGTTATGCCATCAGGGGGCTTCCCCTGGCGAGGCGTTTCCGCTCTCTCAGATTCAATTCCCCGTGAAACTCTGGCAACTGTGTAATTGCATTTACCGCGAGGAAGGTGGGGCCGCCCGAGCGCTATAGCCTCCGGAGGTTGGGGATTGGTTGTGGAGGGGGCGGGGGAGGGGAGGGGGGAGGGGAAGCGGAGAGCGAGGTGGCGCCACCCAAAACAATGAATGATCCTTCCGGGCGCTTACTGCCTCGGGCGGAACGGCCTGCCGGTCCACTCATAAATACCTGCATTGTTTCGGCAAAGTGCCTTATTAGATTTGACGAACAAAGGAAAACCAATTACGGAAAGAGAATTATTTATTCGTCTACCTTTCAGATGTCGCTGGAAGTAAATTAATTGAGCGCAGTGCAGGCGCTCGGACTGACGGAGCCGTCGCAGCCGCCGCCGTCGCCGGCGCCGCCGTAAATACTGGCCCCAGGGGCCGCGGCGCGCGCGGCCGCCCGGGGGCGCAACTTTCGGCCAAAGTTTCCCGTTTGCGACGTGCGAGAGAATAAGCAGTTTGTCAGCGGCGGGCGGAGGCAAAACTCGCCGGCACGCAAAATTGAATTTGTCGCCGGGGCGCCGAAGAGGCCCAGTTATAGATGCTAAGTGGCGTTCGCCGAAATATTAAGAGGCAGGCAGGCAGGAGGGCAAGGGGCGGAGTCGAGGACGGCCGCACATCCGGGCCCTTCGGCGGCGTCAGCGTGTGGGCGCCCCGCACGCCGTGCCGCTCTGCGCGACGCCATTACGGCGCCAGTCTGCCGCTCTTGCCCTGAGACCGGGCTGTGCAGCCGACGCCGACGCCGACGCCGTCGAACTGCAAGACTTGAAGTGGCAAGCCTTTGGGCAAAATCGTAGGCGAGCGAGTAGACGTGCTCCTGGTCCCTGGCATTCACGATATTGTGTTACTTGCGAGCATTGCATTACCTGAGCGTAAGTTTCTTCTCTGCGACGATTTCACTCTGTTAAAGTCTTTTCTAAACTGGCTTTCTGCTAAAGGCAATACAGCCATTTACAAGTGTAAATTAAAATTCACATTACAAAATAACATCGTTATTAGTATATTAAAACCCAGTCATCGTATTTCAATTCAACATTCTTTTTTAAACAAAATTTTTCTGCAGAAATGTGCTTGAAACTGAAGACAGAGGTGACCAATCATTGGAATGTATGCCTCGAAGGTACTGATTTGTGTGTCAAAAAGTTCAACTCCGTTCTTCTGTTACGTAAATCAGTGCTCTCGCTTCTAAACACTAAGGAAATCCTGTTTGAAATACTTGGGGCGATTGCGTCATTTATTCTCGATGTACGAATAAAGCTATTGCAACCCTAACAGTTTCGTAATGATTACACAGAACAGCGTAATTATAAATACGACACTACGCAATTAAGAACATGAACTGCCACTAGGTATTGATTGATAGCAGTGGGGCAAGTTGAAAATTTATGCTGGATTGGGATTCGAAGCCAGGTCTCCTGCTTACTAAGCAGTTGCGGTGACCACGACGCCATCCGCACACAGTACGGACTACCCTAGCAGTCCTTCCGTCAGACTCAAGTTTTACCGCACATCACAGATGTAGTGCCCCTGCTCATTCGCCTCATTACTTGCGGAATCCCGCCGATCCCGTATGACTTCGGGTTTGGTGTGTGTCTGCACTGAAGGAATCATTGGCCGTCATAGCCTTAACTATACACACATCAAATAAAGTTTGGCATCACCCCAGTTCCCAGAACTCCTGAAGGTACATGTTGACTTTGGATATTGTATCACAGACATAGTCCCTTTGACTGTTCAGAGATGTCACTAAACCCGCCCAAAGATGTAAACAACCGTACATGGGCAGCGCCTTTTAGACGGAGGGGGTCAGAAAGCCCATCAGCTCCAGTCATTCCAACAGGAAAGAGGTACACGGCTCGTGTTGTCTGCAGTTCAAACATGCCTAGACGGTCAATAGCGCGGTTCGATCGCGTACGCATTGTTACTTTGTGCCAGGAAGGGTTATCAACAACGTAAGTGTCCAGCCGTCTCGGAGTGAACCAAAGAGATGTTGTTCGGACATGCAGGAGATACAGAGAGACTGGAACTGTTGATGGCATGCCTCGCTCAGGCCGCCCAAGGGCTACTACTGCAGTGGATGACCGCTACCTACGGATTATGGCTCGGAGGAACCCTGACAGCGACGCCACCATGTTGAATAATGCTTTTCGTGCAGCCACAGGTCGTCGTGTTACGACTCAAACGGTGGACAGTAGGGTGCATGACGCAACTTTACTCCCGACGTCCATGGAGGGGTCCATCTTTGCAACCACAACACCATGCAGTGCGGTACAGATAGGCCCAACAACATGCCGAATGGACCGCTCAGGATTGGCATCACGTTCTCTTCACCGATGAGTGTCGCATATACCTTCAACCAGACAATCGTTGGAGACGTGTTTGGAGGCAACCCGGTCAGTCTGAACGCCTTAGACACACTGTCCAAGCGAGTGAAGCAAGGTGGAGGTTCCCTGCTGTTTTGGGGTGACATTATGGGGGGCCGATTTACGCCGCTGGTGGTCATGGAAGGCGCCGTAACGGCTGTACGATACGTTAATGCCATCCTATGGCCGATAGTGCAACCATATTGGCAGCGTATTGGCGAGGCATTTGTCTTCATGGACGACAATTAGCGCCCCCGTGGTGCACAACTTGTGAATGACTTCCTTCACGATAAAGACTTCGCTTGACTAGAGTGGCCAGTCTATTCTGGACCAACAGTGCCTTGATGACTTTGTGAATAGTATGCCACGACGAATACAGGCACGCATCAATGCAAGAGGTCGTGCTGTTGGGTATTAGAGGTACCGGTGTGTACAGAAATCTGGACCACCGCCTCTGAAGGTCTCGCTGTGTGGTGGTACAACATGCAATGTGTGGTTTTCATGAGCAGTAAAAAGGGCGGAAATGATGTTTATGGTGATCTCTATTCTAGTTTTGTGTACAGGTTCGGAACTCTCGGCACCTAGATGATGCAAAACTTTTTTTGATGTTTGTATAAAGGGTGATTCAAAAAAAGTTTGCAAGCTGACTAGGCGCATCGGGCATACAACAAGGATCAGTAAGCACATCGGAACCGGGGGTCGAGAAGGGCGCCAGGGGCTACAATGGCGTTGAGTTACTTAGTTACATATTATAAATGGACGCCCACTACGGGAGATGCTCAGAGCTTTGTCCAGATGCATCGAGACCCGCCTGACATCGACGCTGCGTTGAACGGCGTAACCTCTCAAAGATACCTGGTGTATCTTGAAGACATACTGTGCCGCAACAATACTGCCCACCAGGTCCTTCGGCGTGTTTCATGCACAAAGCGCTTCAGATGCCCCTCGCAAGAAAAAGTGTTTGCGAATGGATCGCATGTTCGTGGAGTCATGCGACTAGCCCACGGCGACTAATCCAGCGTCCTGGAAGGTTGCCTGCAGGTGGACCCTCATCTGTCTGCTAAATTGCACGGTGACTCCATCGTGTGGAAATCGAATGCGGCGACGAACAGGCATGGGAATTTCATTTAGCATGTGCGGCAGAACCTCTCGCAGAGGGATACTAGATATGTGCGACCGTCAAGTCGGTTCGGAAGAATGTACGGCCTAGTTAAGCAGTCTCTGACGATACCAGCCGACACGTTAAGGGTAAATTTGCGTAGTGAGGTATCCGTACGTGTAGCATATGGGTTCACATCCGCCGGCATATGCAGGTTGTGAACGTTCATCACACCGCCGAGTGAAAACGCAGCCTCGTGGGTGAAGGGGACAGTCGCTGTGAAGTTTCGGTCTCCTGACTGTAGCGGCCTCTCGTTCGTTTTCGATCCCCAGTTCAGATCCTGAACCTTCTTGTAAGCCCGATGTGCCATGTCAGTTTGTAAATGTTTTTTTGAATCGCCCTGTATGTGGTGCCTGTTCTTTCAAACATGTCCGACAGAACAGACACCATTTTGAACCTCCATCCACTATGGATCAAGACACGGTTTAACAGTACGGCACAAATTTTCGACTTGCTCCATTAATATAAATCAATGCCCACTGGCAGTTAATGCCTTTAATTCATGGTGTCTGTTCTTACGGACTTGTCCGAGAGAACAGACACAACAGATATACGTGAATGTTCACGCTAGTAAGAGGTGAGAAAGACTTGCGATACCTGTTGAAAAGAACAAACAACATACATGTCACAGAATATCGTTTAGACAAAGCATAGTTTCAGTTCACAACAAGACATTTAGCCACCCAAATAAATATCAGTTAATGGCACCTCTTTTTACGATTCAAGATGATTGCACCACACCCCATCTGTCAGTTGTCAAAACTTACAAAGAACGTTGTTTTCAATCGATAAGCGCTATATTTGTAAGAGACAAAAATTAACAAACTGAGTGCTACGTACATCAACGAGGATTTTAGTACCTGTGAAGTAAAGCGAAGTTTTGTGATTACTTTACCCAAACAGCAGTTCCCCGTGCGACGTACCCGCCAAAGCAACGCTGCGGTCGGTCAGTGGAGCGTATGGCAAGAGCCATAGGGCAGTTATGTGACTGACCATGGGGGTAGCTCACGAAGTAAGGTACCAGAGGAGAGGACAAGTTAGCTGGGCATCTACTTAATCTGCGGCATCCGGGAATAGTTACCTTGGTGCCAGGAGGACGAATGGAGCCGAAAAAGAGCAGTGGCAGGCAAGGACTGAAATATGCAAAATATGATGGTTTTAGGTGTAACACTTATGTAGGGATGTAAAGAACTGTGTCAAACCAGTCCAGAGACTTAAAAAACAAATGACATGACATGAGCGATTGCCAGCTGCAACCTTTTCGTTAACGATGATCAGACCAAAAGTGAGCGAAGTGAACCATCAGTTGCTTGTGTTTTCTCTTCTGTAGCTGTTTGAGGTCGTCAGAATGCAAAATCTATTACTTGGTCGACATGCACTGGCACTAGGAATTTGCCCCAACTTTGCAGGACAGTGCTAAGTATTTGAAACCGGACAGCTCGTCTAGCGTAGCGGTAATTTGGTTTATGAGCCACTGTGTAGAGTTATGATTAAAAATCAAAGAACAACTTTAGGTAATTGACTATCATCACTTTCATATAACTTAAACGATTTACGACGCACGTCAGGAAAGTTCTCAGCTGACACGAAATTTATCTGTTCCATGTTTATATGGCATTTGGAGTGACATCTCGTGACAGCTACAGGCTATCCAATTGCAGAGCTACAACCACTTGCTGAGCGCCCGACCGCAGCCGGAGTCCGGCACGAGCCACATTTTCGTACCAGCTTAATATCTGATATGTCCTACACTGAGAGTAGTTTAGGATGAGGCTGTAGCTCCCGCCAACACCCCCCCTTCCCCCACCCTCGTCCCCCGTATAGGCAGCTCGCTCCAAACGCCCCAGTATCGGCAGCTCGCGCTGTCCTAGCACCTATCTCCTCTGCCCATAAACCATTCTCGTGAATCAGTCTGTCTATTAGTGAAAACAGTATTTCTTGAGATTAGGCTTCACATACAGGGAGAAACGTGGCAGGGGACGATACAATATGTATAGAAGGTCAATCGCTAGGTAGAAGAGCAACTACAATCGTTTGGCAGTGGAAGGACATCAGTACCAGATCAAATACCTGTACGATTCTACAGAGGGTATATGAAACAATGTGCTTTTTTTCTAGCACCAGGTTATCATAAGCAACGAAGGGAACTTGGTGACTGGAAAAAAGGTGCAGATCGTTCCCGTTTTGAAATAGGGTCTTCTGACAGACGCAAATAATTATAGGTAGCATATAATTAAGTCGGGTGATGCTGAGGGAATTAGATTAGGAAATGAGACACTTACAGTGGTAAAGGAGTTTTGCTATTTGGGGAGCAAAATAACTGATGATGGTCGAAGTAGAGACGATATAAAATGTAGACTGGCAATGGCAAGGAAAGCGTTTCTGAAGAAGAGAAATTTGTTAACATCGAGTATTGATTTAAGTGTCAAGAAGTCGTTTCTGAAAGTATTTGTATGGAGTGTAGCCATGTATGGAAGTGAAACATGGACGATAAATAGTTTGAACAGGAAGAGAATAGAAGCTTTCGAAATGTGGTGCTACAGAAGAATGCTGAAGATTAGGTGGGTAGATCATATAACTAATGAGGAGGTAGTGAATAGAATTGGGAGAAGAGGAGTTTGTGGCACAACTTGACAAAAAGAAGGGACCGGTTGGTAGGACATGTTCTGAGGCATCAAGGGATCACCAATTTAATATTGGAGGGCAACGTGGAGGGTAAAAATCGTAGAGGGAGACCAAGAGATGAATACACTAAGCAGATTCAGAAGGATGTAGGTTGGAGTAAGTACTGGGAGATGAAGAAGCTTGCACAGGATAGAGTAGCATGGAGAGCTGCATCAAACCAGTCTCAGGACTGAAGACCACAACAACAAACAACCATATAACTGACGTCAATCTCTTGTAGAGTTATGACACTTGTTTTGGAGAACGAAAATCTCCTCTTTCAAAATCATCATCGGTACTGCAAACAGAAATCTTGCGAAAGTCAGCTCGCTGCGTTACTCCACGAGGTCCACAGTGCTGTAGACATCGGCGCGCATGTTGATGCCGCATTACTTGACTTCAGGAAGGCATTTGACACCGCCTCGCATTGCCGTTTAGAGAAAAAAAATACGAGCTTACCGATAATCGGACCAAATTTGCGACTGGATTCAAGACTTTTTTGTAGATAGAACTCAAGAAGTCGCTCTTGACGGAAAAAAATCGACAAGTGTAAAGGCAGTTTCAAGAGTATCACAAGGAAGTATAACAGGAACACTACTGTTTACGTCTTATGTAAATGATCTAGTAGAAAGCGTTGAAAGCTCCTTAAGGGTGTTAGCAGGTGAGGTGGTTTTCTATAAGACGATAGCAGCGCCTGAAGACTAGCGATTTGCAAAAGGACCTGCAGAGGATTTATGAATGATGCAGGACTGGCAGCTGACCCTGAACGTAAATAAATGTAACATATTGCGCATAGATGGGACAAGAAATCCGCTACTGTAGAACTACACCACTTATGACAAATTTTTAGCAACAGCATATATCGTAAAGTACCTAGTAGTGACTATCCAGAGTGACTCGCAGTGGAATCGCCACGTAAAACATACAGTAGTAAAAGCAGACGCCAGACATATTCATAGGGCGAGTCTTAAGGAAATGTAACTCATCCACGAAAGAAGTGGCTTCCAAAACACTTGTTCCGTCGATTCTTGAATACTGATCATCAGTCTGGGACATTTACCAGGCAGGACTGATAGAGAAGAGACAGAGAAGATCCAACGAAGAGCGTCGCGCTCCTTGAGAGGGCCGTTTAGTCGTCGCGAGAGCGTTACAGAGAAGCTCAACAAATTGCAGTGCCAGACACTACAATAGAGGCGCACTGCGTCGCAGAGAGGTTTGGTATGGAAATTTTGAGTGAGCATTTTCCTGGATGGGTCAGAGAACATATTTCCTCCCACAACGAGAAACTTCGAGAAATTAGAGCTAACACGGGGGTTTACCAACAATCATTCTTTCCGCGTGCCCGTCGCGCTGGGACAGGGAAGGGCGGCTCAATTAGTGTGTGTTAGTCTGTTGGTCGATTTTAGAATAACTGTGCTGGGAGGAAACCCAACAGCTAACACAAAGAATATGAATGGGCACGGCCGGCCAGGGTGGCCGAGCGGTTCTAGGCACTACAGTCTGGAACCGCGCGACCGCTACGGTCGCAGGTTCGAATCCTGCCTCGGGCATGGATGTGTGTGATGTCCTTAGGTTAGTTGGGTTTAAGTAGTTCTAAGTTCTAGGGGACTGATGACCTCAGATATTCAGTCCCATAGTGCTCAGAGCCATTTGAACCATTTTTGATGAATGGGCACGAAATTTACGTAATGAGAGATAATTACTGCTTGCAGTACTGGAATTAAAGCATGGATTCTTGTTGAAACTAAGTTGGTGCCATGAACAGTCTTCCTCGCAGCGTCAGAAAGATACAATGTAACGTACAAATACTGAAGATGCAAAAATGAAAAATGTATCTAGGATAACTTCTCTTACTCTGTCACGTAGATTTTTAGACTGTTTGATTTTGCAGAAAACACACACACACACACACACACACACACACACACACACACGCTGACATCGTTAATTTACTTCTAATTTTCTGTGTTTGCCGATCATACAGTCCGTCCATTAAGTCTTGAAGATTATCACATATGTATTTTAAGATGTCTTGCAGGATGGAAGAAATTAGTGCCTCTTCGTATGATCGCCGGCAGAAGTCATCCTTATGAACGAATCAAATAAAAATATTCTTGCGGAGATGATGATGTATATATTCTTCTCTTTTTATACACACACCGCATTTACTACACACATTGTTGACGCACGTGTAAAAATTACACGTTTTTTTTTGTTTAGATCTTGAACATAAGTACTCTCAAGCGAGATTGAAACAGAAGTTGTTAAAAAAATTGAATATTCTCCGGACGTTGCTCTTCTATCTTTGCCGTTTTCTGCAGCAATGTACAAATTTCTTATTACTAATGAGGAAAAGAAAACATTCACATAAATTAATAACGCACTCCGTCTTCAGGCCACGAGTGGCCTACCGGGACCATCCGACCGCCGTGTCATCGTCTGAGGAGGACGCGGAAAGGAGGGGCGTGGGGTCAGCACACCGCTCTCCCGGTCGTTATGATGGTATTCTTGACCGAAGCCGCTACTATTCGGTCGAGTAGCTCCTCAATTGGCATCACGAGGCTGAGTGCACACCGAAAAATGGCAACAGCGCATGGGGACTGGATGGTCATCCATCCAAGTGCCAGCCACGCCCAACAGCGCTTAACTTCGGTGATCTCACGGGAACCGGTGTATCCACTGCAGCAAGGCCGTTGCCAAATTAATAACGAGGAAAAGGAAAAGGTATGGTGTTGGGAGTTAGTTGTTTAGGTATTACACAAATGGTACCAGAATTACCCTCCGCCACACGCCGTAAGGTAGCTTGCGGAATTTAGAAGTAGACAGAGAGATAAATAGATAGATAGAAGATGAATCTGCCCTCCTCCACGACTCTCGTTCGACCTTGTAAAAAGAAAGATCGAGCCTGAAATGCAAATAGAGAAGACAGCACAGAGAGTACTTTATGGATAAGAGGCCACGACTACGAGAAAACCAAATGCGTGAAACTAGAAAGAAATGCATTCTTCCCAGTTTGTCGAAAGGCCAGGGAATGCTGGCGCAGAGAAAAAGAATAGAGAAACAACTGTGACGAGGCTACAGGAGTAAAGGACCGAGTCGCAGCAGCCGGCAGCTGTGGCGACGACGACCCCGCACAGTGGCCAGCTACGGAGAGCAAACGAGGCGTGACTTTACACACACTGCTGGCGTGCCAGCGTTTACACGGCCCCGGCATGCGCTGCACTCTGCCATCTTTTCCCTCTTTACAGTGACGGAAAATAAGAGAGATTTCTTCGCTGCCGCGGACAAAGATACGCGGGTGAGGAGAGGGTAGGGGAACCAGATACGGCTGGAAGCCTATTTACATGTGTATGCGGAGAGGCAGCCTGGGACGAGCCCGTTCGCCGTGTTGCTCCCGAGCCGGTTTTCGCAGGGGGGCGAAATTCCCTCGGCGGCGCCCTAAGTAGTCTTATGAATCATTTTTCGGTGGTTTGCATAATACAGGGGCGAGAGGCGCCGGGCTTACCAGTGTAAGTCAGGGCTTCGAAGGAGGCGTCGGCGCCGGCGCCGCACAAAAGTGCCGCCATTAATCGAGCGCCCCGGGGATCGGAGAATTTTGTGCGACGCCGGCGTAATCTCCGAATACTTGCGGCGCGCAACTTGGCGTACTGGCCGTTTAGCGCCTGCCAAAGTGCTAATGCTTCCCGCATTCGATACGGCACTTTAGCCGGAGCAGCCTTGCTGCATTTCACGGGCGACGGTGTTAACTTTTTGCTCTTCGTGGCCCTCTGAAAATGTTGAGAGCGAAGAAAGCGCTGGGAGGGGGGCTATCGCGCGAAAAGAACAAAGGACTGTTTCAACACACGGCTGCTCATCAACTGCGGCTCCACATAAATGCAAATCTTTAGGGCAACAGAATATTCACAATGGTTATTAAAAGATCTAATACGTTTTCCGGCGGGAACTGTAAGTGATCACTAAGCAACAGCTGTTTTAAAAATACGCGTTCTAACTTTGTATAATAAATTATCTGACAAATCCGGCGTTGCTTCGGTATTTACACACATCAAAAAAAGTTTTGCATCGCCTCAGCTCTGAGAGTTCGGGAACCTGTACAGAAAATTGGAATAGAGATCACCATAAACATCATTTCCGCCCTTTTTATTGCTCATGAAAACCACACATTGCATGTTGTACCACTATACAGCGAGACCTTCAGATGTGGTGGTCCAGATTGCTGTAGACACCAGTACCTCTAATACCCAGTACCACGTCCTCTTGCATTGACGCATGCCTGTATTCGTCGTGGCATACTATCCAAAAGTTCATCAAGGCACTGATGGTCCAGATCCTCCCACTCGTCAACGGTGATTCGGCGTACATCCCTCAGAGTGGTTATTGGATCACATCGTCCATAAACAGCCCTTTCCAACCTATACCAGGCAGGTCCGATAGGGTTCATGTCTGGACAACATGCTGACAACTCTAGTCGACCGATGTCGTTATCCTAAAGGAATCATTCACAAGATGTGCACGATATGGACGCAGATTGTAGTCGATGAAGACGAATGCCTCGCCAGTATGCTGCCGATATGGTTGCACTATCGGTCGGAGGATGGCATTTACGTATCGCACAGCCGTTACGGCGCCTTCAACTGCCACCAGCGGCGTACCAGCGGCTAATGCGACTCTGAGATGTAGGAACGTGCCTACCAAATTTCGTTTATGTCGCACAACTCTATCTTGGTGTTGCTAATCTAGAGCTTTGAAAACGACTGAATCGTTTATGGTAACCTTGTATATTCGTACCTGCCTTTTTTTCTTCTAAATAGCAAAACGAATCGCGTATTACTATAATAGGAGATGAGAAAAATAAGACTCTTGAAAAAATGCAAGGAATGTTTGAAAAGGTAGAGGACGGAAAGAAGGAGATTGCCTGTTTCACTTTTCTATAATGCGCAGCGCAATAACCGTCATCCCTGGCCGGGTGAATAACGCCTATTCGCAGTGGAAGCAGAGGCGTGGTGATGTTTAGATGCAAATGTGCACATGCAAAGTTTGGGCCGGAACTAGTTGACATTTTGGGGCGACAATTTGCAGCCGCGAGGAAGCACGGATCTCGGCTAAGGATACCGCTATGGCCCCCAAGCACGCGACCGTCCGAGCCAGCCTGCCACGTGGGCAGCCAACTAGCCCCACACTTCCAGAGTTGACCACGCTGTCGAACCGTGTTATTCGTCAACGCCGCACCCGTCTGGGGAATGAGAAGTTACTTATTTTGACACTGTCCCTGTAGGCAGTGTGTCATCTCATCTAGGGGAAAGCTACGTAAACTTAAACGTTACCGTATTTGGAACGTTCCTCCAGCAGCCCTCCGCAACTTGCGATACTGAATCGTAACATTTCAAGGACCGCTGAATGGTAGGTGCAGCGCTCAAAGTCTTCATACCCCTCAGATCCGCTCATTGTAAGTGATATCAGTTTATTGGAAATCTGGAAACGTCATCACATCTCTCAGATATGTTCATTCGTAATTCTGGAAAGGTCATCACATCTCTCAGATATGTTCATTCGTAATTCTGAATTTGTCAGGGATAAAGTACATGCGGTGAAGGGTTGCCTACAAGGTGTACAGAAGCAATACTGCTGTTCTAAGAGTCACAGGACATGAAAAGCGCGAGTAAGCGTAATTGCGAAGGGGGTGAGACAGGATTGCTACCTATCACCCGTGTTATTCAGTAGGTGCACTGAGCAAGCAGTAAAGGATACCAAGGAGATATTTGGAAAGGGAATTAGAGTTCTTTCAGGTTAGATTAGATTAGATTTACTTTCATTCCAATTGATCCGTAGTGAGGAGGACCTCTAGGATATGGAACATCTCAGAAAAACAATAATACATGACCAATATTTACAACTCAAACAAATAAGCTACTGTACCATTCCACAGGTCCCAAGTGGAATGATCGTCATTTTTTTAATGAACACTATATAAAAGAATCATTTTACAAATACTAATGCACTGAATTTAAAATAAAAAAGTTTTTTATTTGTTTATAAAGTAATAAACGTATAATACAACTACTGTAATACTTATTTACAATGAACACATTACTGCACTGAAATAGTGCAGTAGTTAGATTCTTTCCAAGGAATAGAAAAGCAACTGGAATCACTCAACAGAGGAAAGTCCACTGGACCTGACGGGATACCAATTCGATTCTACACAGAGTACGCAAAAGAACTTGCCCCCCTTTTAACAGCCGTGTACCGCAAGTCTCTAGAGGAACGGAAGGTTCCAAATGATTGGAAAAGAGCACAGGTAGTCCCAGTCTTCAAGAAGGGTCGTCGAGCAGATGCGCAAAACTATAGACCTATATCTCTGACGTCGATCTGTTGTAGAATTTTAGAACATGTTTTTTGCTCGAGTATCATGTCGTTTTTGGAAACCCAGAATCTACTATGTAGGAATCAACATGGATTCCGGAAACAGCGATCGTGTGAGACCCAACTCGCTTTATTTGTTCATGAGACCCAGAAAATATTAGATACAGGCTCCCTGGTAGATGATATTTTTCTTGACTTCCGGAAGGCGTTCGATACAGTTCCGCACTGTCGCCTGATAAACAAAGTAAGAGCCTACGGAATATCAGACCAGCTGTGTGGCTGGATTGAAGAGTTTTTAGCAAACAGAACACAGCATGTTGTCATCAATGGAGAGACGTCTACAGACGTTAAAGTAACCTCTAGCGTGCCACAGGGGAGTGTTATGGGACCATTGCTTTTCACAATATATATAAATGACCTAGTAGATAGTATCGGAAGTCCCATGCGGCTTTTCGCGGATGATGCTGTAGTATACAGAGAAGTTGCAGCATTAGAAAATTGTAGCGAAATGCAGGTAGATCTGCAGCGTATAGGCACTTGGTGCAGGGAGTGGCAACTGACCATTAACATAGACAAATGTAATGTATTGCGAATACATAGAAAGAAGGATCCTTTATTGTATGATTATATGATAGCGGAACAAACACTGGTAGCAGTTACTTCTGTTAAATATCTGGGAATATGCGTGCGGAACGATTTGAAGTGGAATGATCATATAAAATTAATTGTTGGTAAGGCGGGTACCAGGTTGAGATTCATTGGGAGAGTCCTTAGAAAATGTAGTCCATCAACAAAGGAGGTGGCTTACAAAACACTCGTTCGACCTATACTTGAGTATTGCTCATCAATGTGGGATCCGTACCAGATCGGGTTGACGGAGGAGATAGAGAAGATCCAAAGAAGAGCGGCGCGTTTCGTCACAGGGTTATTTGGTAACCGTGACAGCGTTACGGAGATGTTTAACGAACTCAAATGGCAGACTCTGCAAGAGAAGCGCTCTGCATCGCGGTGTAGCTTGCTCGCCAGGTTTCGAGAGGGTGCGTTTCTGGATGAGGTATCGAATATATTGTTTCCCCCTACTTATACCGCCCGAGGAGATCACGAATGTAAAATTAGAGATATTCGAGCGCGCACGGAGGCTTTCAGACAGTCGTTCTTCCCGCGAACCATACGCGACTGGAACAGAAAAGGGAGGTAATGACAGTGGCACGTAAAGTGCCCTCCGCCACACACCGTTGGGTGGCTTGCGGAGTATAAATGTAGATGTAGATGTACTCACACACACACACACACACATATATATACACTCCTGGAAATGGAAAAAAGAACACATTGACACCGGTGTGTCAGACCCACCATACTTGCTCCGGACACTGCGAGAGGGCTGTACAAACAATGATCACACGCACGGCACAGCGGACACACCAGGAACCGCGGTGTTGGCCGTCGAATGGCGCTAGCTGCGCAGCATTTGTGCACCGCCGCCGTCAGTGTCAGCCAGTTTGCCGTGGCATACGGAGCTCCATTGCAGTCTTTAACACTGGTAGCATGCCGCGACAGCGTGGACGTGAACCGTATGTGCAGTTGACGGACTTTGAGCGAGGGCGTATAGTGGGCGTGCGGGAGGCCGGGTGGACGTACCGCCGAATTGCTCAACACGTGGGGCGTGAGGTCTCCACAGTACATCGATGTTGTCGCCAGTGGTCGGCGGAAGGTGCACGTGCCCGTCGACCTGGGACCGGACCGCAGCGACGCACGGATGCACGCCAAGACCTTAGGATCCTACGCAGTGCCGTAGGGGACCGCACCGCCACTTCCCAGCAAATTAGGGACACTGTTGCTCCTAGGGTATCGGCGAGGACCATTCGCAACCGTCTCCATGAAGCTGGGCTACGGTCCCGCACACCGTTAGGTCGTCTTCCGCTCACGCCCCAACATCGTGCAGCCCGCCTCCAGTGGTGTCGCGACAGGCGTGAATGGAGGGACGAATGGAGACGTGTCGTCTTCAGCGATGAGAGTCGCTTCTGCCTTGGTGCCAATGATGGTCGTATGCGTGTTTGGCGCCGTGCAGGTGAGCGCCACAATCAGGGCTGCATACGACCGAGGCACACAGGGCCAACACCCGGCATCATGGTGTGGGGAGCGATCTCCTACACTGGCCGTACACCACTGGTGATCGTCGAGGGGACACTGAATAGTGCACGGTACATCCAAACCGTCATCGAACCCATCGTTCTACCATTCCTAGACCGGCAAGGGAACTTGCTGTTCCAACAGGACAATGCACGTCCGCATGTATCCCGTGCCACCCAACGTGCTCTAGAAGGTGTAAGTCAACTACCCTGGCCAGCAAGATCTCCGGATCTGTCACCCATTGAGCAAGTTTGGCACTGGATGAAGCGTCGTCTCACGCGGTCTGCACGTCCAGCACGAACGCTGGTCCAACTGAGGCGCCAGGTGGAAATGGCATGGCAAGCCGTTCCACAGGACTACATCCAGCATCTCTACGATCGTCTCCATGGGAGAATAGCAGCCTGCATTGCTGCGAAAGGTGGATATACATTGTACTAGTGCCGACATTGTGCATGCTCTGTTGCCTGTGTCTATGTGCCTGTGGTTCTGTCAGTGTGATCATGTGATGTATCTGACCCCAGGAATGTGTCAATAAAGTTTCCTCTTCCTGGGACAATGAATTCACGGTGTTCTTATTTCAATTTCCAGGAGTGTATATATATCAGTTGGTTCTACTGAGAAATTCATCAATGGAGTAGAAGGAGTTGGCCACCAATAAATCCTTTAAGCTCCTCTTAAACTGAATTTCAGGCTTATCGGTGACATCGGCGTAGTGCATGAACTTGACACGGCATGGCCTAAATCGACATATTGAGCCATGCCGCCTGTACTACAGCCGTCCATGACTGCGAAAGCGTCGTATGTGCAGGGCTTTGTGCACGAACTGACCTCTCGATTACGTCCCATAAGCGTTCGTTAGCGTTCATGTCGGGCGATCTCGATGGCCAAATCGATCGCTCGAATTGTCCAGAATGGTCTTCAAAGCAGTCGCGAACAATTGTGGCGCGTTGATATGGCAGACTGTCATACATAAGGATGCCATCGTTGTTTAGACACGTGGGTGCGTCAGTGACGTCAGCGATCAATGCTGTGAGCCGAGTGTAGAGATGAAAAATTTCGAATTAGCTGAAGACTGGCTTGCTCAGAATCAGTGAAAGATGGCGTAGTCTGGCTTGTACTAGACGTTACCCAATTCTCGGCGCGCAGATCATGCTATAGGAGTGGATTTTGTAATTTTGTGTCTTCTTAATCTGTATTGTATTTGGATCGGTTTCGTGAAACATTGCGAAGATTTCGAGAGGGCTTGATAATTTTTCCTACGGGTGTTCTGCTACAAGAAAGACTAAATTATTTACAGTTCCTGGACAAAGAAAAATCCTACGCTCTGCACAAATAAGAACGTAAATAGACAGAAAAAGTTGTTACCTAATGAAAATTATTTCAACAGTGAAAAGGTCAGTTCTCCTACAGGACGAAATAATTTTGAATTTTATTTGGCACTTAGGATGAAAACAAAACACGGAGGGTAGGGGAAGGAGCCGTTTTGCGCTGTTATGTAAATATTGTTGGATGTTTTTGTATGTACTGTCGATTCTCGAGAGTTCTAAGTTCAAGGGACCTCAGGAAAAGTTCAAATAAAAGCGATTGCGATTTGACGAAAATTTGTCTGATTAAAATGAAAACAGGACAAAATCGAAGCAAGAAGACTCTGTGCAAACAAAAAGTAATTTCAATAACGTTCTTACTTCCTTACGAAGATAGGCAACAATTAATAACTTGAACTAAAATTAAAAGAAAACTGGTTTTTGATGTGTATTAGTTTTCATTCGTTTCAACATTTCAAACTAGAAAAACGTAGAAATTTCTTAAAATACATAACAAAACTTCAATTTTGTTTTACAGAAAATTAACGACCCTATTCTACTCCGTTAACATCCAGTTTGATTGGTTAATTGCATTTTCTGTTGTGACTTGAGCCGATAATATGTATACCATCATCTAGGTCTGTTTTAACGATGCACATGCTCAGAGACTCTGCCTCTTTTCGAGTCACAGGTGGAATCAGCACTTCCTCTCCTTCTTCTTTTTCTGCTTTCTTATCATTTTCGATTGTGTCAACCATAACAAAGTGTGTTTCGACTTGGCTTCAATCAAGAAACAGCAGAATTTCACTTGATCACCACAATGTACGCTGCTCATTGCAGAGTAAACAAACGAGTTGAAAGAATTACCGAAATAATTGACGAAACATTCGAATTACTGAGTGTTAGATAGCCGCTGACTTCGAATTACAAGGGTGTTTGTGTGCGGCCCGTCACGAAAATCGCTTCGATTTATCGAAATTGTTTTGATGCGAGTCGGTAGCCGCTATGTTCCGAGGAGCTCAAATGGCTCTGAGCTCTATGGGACTTTTATGTTCCGAGGAGCCAAATGATATGTCCTCATTGCTAAGGAGGGTGGAAGGGATCTGTCGCCGTATGAACTTGGACAGGCAAGCAAAAGATTAGTTGACTGAAGTGCACTTTTTATATTGTGCTCAACTCATAGGTGAAGAAATGCTGCGCTGTTGACAACTTACGGCAGACGCGGCTAGCTATTAAGTTACGTTTACGTACACTGAATGTTTGTCCGTAGAGCTAATTGTCAACATCGAGGTGCAATGTTCGGCACCAACTAGCGATTAGAAGTAATCTTGAAGTAGAAGACTGGCACCCCAGTGCCCACCTTAAGAACTACGTCTGGCAATGTTCAGTGGTCGGCTTCCTGGAATCACTGAAGTGAAGAATCACTACTGCTGCTGATGATGAAAGCGCCGCTTGCTGCGCCCGCAGGAATCTTCGAGACGCCGGCTTCGACAATGTCGACAGACTATGATACTCCAAAGATGTTTCACGTGATCAGAAAACTTGTTCGATTTATCGATAAATTGGATTTAACGAGAAATTGGATTCATCGTGCAAGAGCCGCCTGTACGTATTTCCTCGATAAAATGATCTTTTGAAAAGTTTGATGACGGTTTACGTATTGGTTCAGTTCTCAGAAGTGCACGACCTTCGCCAAGAACATCGACTATGAATTTTTCTTACGCCATTCATAAAATCCACTGTCATAGGTAGTTCCTTAATGTTGTTATTACATTCCTAGTTTTTGTAAGAGGGACAGTCCCTCTCAACTACCCGTTCAGAGCAGACAGCACTCGACGTGTAAAAACAAATGACGACTCGTGACAAGCGAGTCTCAGCATGTGAATAATGCTCCAGGCTTGTGCAGTAGACTCTCTTGCCACATGTAGTCGATTTGGTCAAGAATCGTGTAAGAGAGAATTAACACCGCTGTCACTCTGCTAACCGTTTTCCTCAAACAGGTATGGCCCAGTTACACACGTCAATGTAACTCCACCCCCAGTTGTTGTTTCGTCAGGGGTATCTCTAGGGTGTTTACTGTCGAACAGCGGAATCTTCTGTTAATACGGCCAGATGAGCTTCGTCGCTCATCATGAGAACCTAATCATCAGTCTTCACTTCAAAAGTTTGTTCATAGTCGCTGAAACATGGCCCTCATGTAATCGTGAATTGTATTATTTCCCCTTAAACTGCCATCAGTAATATGCATAGAAGTCTGTTTACGAGTTGGGCGGTCAGAACACAGCGTGTCGTAGCCGCCGAATGGCTCTGAGCAAATGCTTTGAGCACTATGGGACTTAGAACAACTTAAACCTAACTAACCTAAGGACATCACACACACCATGCCCGAGGCAGGATTCGAACCTGCGACCTTAGCGGTCGCGCAGTTCCAAACTGCAGCGCCTAGAACCGCTCGGCGACGCCGGCCGGGGCAGCCGCCGAATGTTTTATGGTCTTCCGACGTGTTTACTTTCGTTTTAGAGAGGTACGCTCCCATAGCAAAAAGATGTGTTGCGGCAGGTATTATACGTTCTCTTTGGCCCACGTTGGAGTGCTGGATTAATTGAGTTGCAGTGCAACAATTAGCACTTTAAAAAAATGTTCCTACGAAAAATACACGGCGCTTACCCGACCATAGCTCAGTAACTTCAGAAATAGCATCGCACGGGCAGTGATGTTTCTCGATGCAACCATGGAAATGTTGTGTTGTGTAATTGTCAATCAAAAACTGTCATCTTATAGCAGCACCTTTTACAATGTTGTATGAAAAGGGCAGAATATTTGCGTTCAACATATCTATGTAAACTGTAGATTTCCTGAGTGAGACAGTGTTTCGGTTGCGCGGCGCTACAAACAATCCAAAGGTAATCTGCAGGCGGTTCCGAGCGACGTGGCTAATGAGTTTGTAAATACTACTCCAGTAACGTCAAAATACTGCTGCCGCTAATGAGACGGACGGAAACAGGCGGTCCATTAACTGTTACACGCCTGGATGTTTTGGAAACAGCTTTACTGTCCCGCCTGTCCCGCTTAAACAATGTTTATTTTCTTCGTTGTTTTGCAAGGCGAAGCAAGTAGCTCGTCATTTAACATTGATCTAATAATCTGCAGGAGAAGCTCTTGTCCTGTAGGCGTAGCCATGTTTTCACTGCATGACTGACACTCTCGTCGTCTTGAAAGTGTGTTACCCGTAGAGAATCTTTAAGCGACCCACAGAGATGGAAGTCCGAGGGTGCCAGGTCTGGACTGTAGGGTGGATGGGACAATGATGTCCAACCCAATTTGGCGATGTGTTCCTGGGTTCTCAGACTTGTGTGTGGACGTGTAATCGTGTTGGAGCAAGATTTCTGCAGGGTTATTGTCCGATATAACACGTCGGAAACGGTTCTTGAGTTTATTCGGAGTCTTAACGTATGCCTGTGAGTTAATGGTTGACCCTCTTGGCATCACATCCACGACCATGACTTTACCGGCAGAGGAAGTTGTCTTGAATTTCTTCTTTTGTGGTGAATGATGATGATGCCACCCCACGGACTGCCTTTTTGTTTCCAGCGCAAAGTGTTGCACGTAGGCCTCGTCACCCGTAACAATCCGTGACAGAAAGGCCTCTCCGTGGGTCTCAAAGCTCTCCAACAATTCAGATGAAATGACCTTTCTTTGAATCTTGTAGCCCGCTTTGAGCATTCGTGAAACGCGCTCCCAACGATGACCGACAACTGTGGAGGCAGTTGTGGAGTTGTGATGCGCCTGTCAGCACGAATAATGGCATCCGCACGATTCAGCATGTCTGGAGCAGTGGCTGTGACAGGACGTCCCGAGCGTGGCTGATCGCGGAGCTCTGTTTCCGCAGTTCCTGAGGCTGAAGCTTTCTTTACCCATCGCCCAACTGTACTCTCAACTGCAGCATCGCCACCACACTGCACACAACCTTTATGGATGTTTGCCACGGTTTCTTTTTGAGCACACAAGAATTTAATAACAGCACGCTGCTTGTAACGTGAGCCGTATGTAGACGCCATTTTGACGCTGTACTACTGCTCTGCCATCTGTCAGAACGGTTCGAAACTTCACATAACAAACATCAAATATGAAGCACCAACAAAGACGTTTGTTTATTAATATTAATGTCTTTTTTTAAAAAAAATGTGGGCTATTACTTATCGAACGACGCTCGTATTAATCCCGCGATGTATTGTCAATCAAATTCCCTGACCGACAGATCTCTAAAAGTTTTTATATAAGAAACGATAATATTTCCGACATTTAGTTTCTTTCCTGTTCGTGGTTCTACAGAAAGAAGACGGTTTGGCTCAAGGGAATGCGAGCAGCGGAGGAAGTGCGATATAGACAACGCGTCTTTGGAGGGGGGGGGGGGGGAGTAATGAGATGGGGAATGTCACTTTTTTCTTGGTCAGTGCTGATAATCCACGGAAGCGCTCGCGTCGTGTCGATCAGTAGTTATAGTATAAAAAAACTCACGGAATTAATAAGCGGATTATAGCGACGTTCATGTGTAAACACATTCGCTACGTTATGTCTTACTCAATTGACTCACACAACACAACTTTTCGCACCGCATCGAAAGGACCAGTACTGATAGATCCGTTAAGTTGGCAGTAATCGAAAACAAAGGAAAGTCAACAGGAAATATTCCGATTTGTGTAGTTGTCTTTTCGTAATCGTACCCGCTATCCTGTTCGGCGTTCATTTGTTTCTAAAGTGATTCAGTTTTCATCATATATTCTCACAGTGAAAATGAAGATGTAAAAAAAACCACGAAACAAGATTAAACTCTTTACATGTTGATCTGAAGAAATGGAAAGAACAGTCGCCTTGGTCAAAGCGCTCGACCTCCGAAATTAACCGAGCGTACAGTTTGCTATGTAAGCATGACTTCAGCAACGCTGAATCTTATTGCACGCTTTTGCACTCCGAAACCTTTCTGTTGGTTTGTTGAGTTGCTTCTTAATATGTTGCTCAAAGTAACTAAATTGAAATTATACATCTGAAGTGTGAGTATTACGAAGAAGTGACAAAAAACAAAAAAAAAACAAGGTTCAAATGGCTCTGAGCACTATGGGACTTAACATCTGTGGTCATCAGTCCCCTAGAACTTAGAACTACTTAAACCTAACTAACCTAAGGACATCACACACATCCATGCCCGAGGCAGGATTCGAACCTGCGACCGTAGCAGTCGCGCGGTTCCGGACTGAGCGCCTAGAACCACTAGACCACCGCGGCCGGCTGCGATATTTATGACTAAATGTAATGTCACTACTGGTTTCCAAAAATTCATAGATGTTTTGGGAACCATCTTGGTTGACTAAGATATCAATTGACTAGAAGCAAAAAATAGAACATACGAGACCTATACTCTTTGAACTGCAGATTACTGTTGTTTTCCGTAATCTTTGACAGTACTGTGTTAAGATTGCATCACACATAACAGCTCGCTTGCGGCATTAAGACTGTACAAGCAGCGAATGTTTGATCGAATTTCGATTATGCATGCTTTACTTGTGCTTGAGCGTGTGTACCAAGAATAGGGGGGCTTGTGCAAACGTTTGTCAGTGATCTGGCTTGATGTAATTTTTATTTGATTATGTTAAATTGCGTACAAAGGTTGTGCTGTATATCAAGTCAAAGAACACAATATTATGTGGATAAAGAGGAGGGTAATCAACAGTACTGTTAGATAAATTCCATTGGGTGTCTACCTCGAATAGTTAATACGGGAATAATCTTGTCGTTTCTGTAACTACTCATTACTCCATATATCACATTTTATCTTTTTTTCGTAACACAAGCATCGTTGTCTGAGTTCGACTTTTTCTGATAAACAAACGAATGCTTACACAAGTTTGCTTGAAACGTGTGTAGGCGCAAGGAATTTGTGCGCGCTCGACAAGCGCGCCTGCGCAAACGTGCTTGTCAATATGCAGTTACGAGTGTGGCCTACTTTAGACATCCAACTTGTAATATATATCTTTTTAAGTTTGAAATAATCAGTTGTAACAGCTGATGACTGGAGTTGATTTGAAGATAATGACTCACCATGGTACAGCTTTGTAAGTACTTTCTATTTGACTATTCTTCACACTTGTGCTTCTTTTGTCTATGTGTACTACGTAGGTTTTTCCTGTTTCTATATTTTATAGTCTTTCTGTGAAGATGGTTATTTAATCGAAGCCGGTAGAGAATAAAGATGTGTTTGTACAGATTATGGCTCAAAGATGCATTTCTTCAGAAACAATTACATAACTCATGGACAAAACTAAAGGGTTATGTAAGTAGAGCACTCTAACCACAAACCGTTTGCAATTGCCGGCAGGAGTTTGTTTCATCTCTTTTTTACTTCCGCGTTGACAAACATTTGCACAAACATCGATAGAGGCTTAAGCCGCAACGTCGCAAACACTTTTTGTTTAAGTACTACGAACGTACTCCCTTCGGTAGCTGTTGCGCTCGAGTGAAGGCGAGCACAGAGCGGCTGTTGGCGTTTGTGCAAGGCACCAGACCCGACCTCTGCCGGCCGATGTTGCTTTGTCCGAGGGGCGACATTCCTTTGTCTTCCAATATGTCCGCGGGGCGCCGCGTCCACTGCGCCACTGCCCCGCTCGTTTCGCTACCCACGCACTTCTCCCCCCCCCCCCCCCACCCCCTTTCCGGACTCTCTCTCTCTCTCTCCGAGCGACATAGTCCCACATCTCTCTCGCCGAACCCTCTTCCGTCCTCTTTTTGTGTCGTTTTCTCGTCTGGGCCGAGGCTGCTGTAAAGTGATCGCCCTCTTGTGGAGAGCGCGAAGGATCGATTTCGTGTATCCAGGATTTTTTCATTTTCTTTCGTGCTCCAGCGGCATCGTTTTACATAGAAACGGATACGCGCACTCCTTTTCGCCTCGACTTTAAAGGCTGTCGAACAATTTTGTGTGAGGACGTCGCATGAAAAAAGGGGTGAGGGGACAAGGGGGGGAAGGAAGAGTGGATGAAAGGAGTTGGGTAGTCTGTCGGAAATACGGCGCGCAAAGAAAGCGGAGGGTGCCTCTTGGAAAGAGACGGGGAACTGTTCCGCGCAGACAGCGCCACCCCAATGCTTCCCCGATCTTGATTTTCTTTGCTCCGAATTTTAATTACTCCGTCCCTGTATAAACTTTCCCCTGTTATTCTTTCACAATTTCTTCTGATAGCTGACGATCAACTATTTGTATACCAGTGCCTTCATTTCTTTCGATATGAAGATGTTCTTTGTCTCCTTTTGGCCGTATTAATTTCTTTCAGTAACGAACGAAACGTGTTGTCCCAGCTTTGCTTGTTATTCTTTGTAGTCGTAATTAATATTCAAACAGTGGTCTCTGATTAACCCGAATGCTTTCGTCGCCCCCAAGTCGGACAAGAAACGTCATGTGACAATAGAGCCATGCCTTTCTTGTTTAGGGTTAGTGAGAGGTTCTCAATTATTGATAGTAGAGGAACTCATATTTAAACTGAAACCAGAAATCAGAGAGTAGTCATTTTCACTGTATGTCGTTATAAAATTTCACTCATTGCGGCAATAAGAAAACTTACTACCTGAAAGCACTTAAGGACATGCTTCACTGAAAAAACCTGATTTTTGTAACATTTTTACGTGTTCACAAATAAATAACAAGGAAACTAGACTGAAAAAAATTGCAAACAAGCTGAAAAGTTAACTTGCAGAATCATTGCAACAGCTTGTGGCATCCGTAAATTAACTTTACAGCCTTATACCTTAATAACTTTCAAACTGTACTAGATAATAACAACAGATCTTCTGCATGTGACAAGTTTTGTCTTCTCAGCCACACGCTTAATGTGTGCACCCCTAGTGTCGCGGACGAAATCCAGTCGGTATCCAATTCCTCTGCTTATACGCTCCAGCAACTCAGCTGTGACATGTTCAAATGCATTTCGAATTTGCATTACAAGTTGTGTAGGTCTGTAAACTTATTTCGGTACATTTGGTCATTTAGAAAACCCCAGAGGAAGAAGTCTGTAATTGAGTCGGCGCAAGATGATTCCTGACACTTGCAGTAGGCTGGGCGCGGCAACTTTACAGGCCTACGTCAACCAGTAACGTAACGCGATTTTGTAAAAGTCTCTATGGCAACGCTTCAGTGTCGCCACAGCTCTGAAGACGGCTACTGTTCTACCTGCAGACGTTACGGCTTCGTAACGGAAAACTGGCAACAGCTGCGAGGTATAAGGTATCTTCTTAGACCTTCTCGACTATAGTAGTATGAGGTCATGTCACATCGTGAAACCACCGAATCGGACACTCTGTTCCAGTTCACCTATACGGAAGCTTTTCATTCCTGTCCCGCTGGAATATGACGTTCGGTTGCAGGTGTTTCAGTTGTAGCACAGCAAAATTTTGTAACATGTCCAGATAAACTGTTGATGACCAATAATCCAAGTCGCCATAAGTTCGCACCACAAATTGATCTTCGGACTCTCTTTCTATTTCACATGTAACATGAGAACACTCTTATATGCGAACCTTATGACGGTTCAGTTTTCCAGATACTTGAAAAGCTGACTCACCAGAGAAAGAAATCTTTTCCAGAAAGCTCGGCTAGCATATTCATTGCAAACTGTTCGCGCTGAGATTTGTCCGTTAGTTTTGATACCTGAAGTAGTTAGCTCCATTAGGTGTCAGGGTACACTTCTTGATCAGGAAGCTGGAGCCTGTAGAAGATTCATTGGGATAGTATAAGGCAGGGGTCTCCAAACTATGGCCCGCGGGCCGAAACCGGCTCGCGAGGGCCGGCAAACCGGCCCACATTTGCTTGCCGGACATACCTGGTATCCGGCCCGCCAAATATTTGAGGTGGTGCCTATACTGCCAACAATTGAGTTTCGAGGCCTATCGTGACCAATACACCGCGACATTGTCGGAGCTCTATCTTTACAAAGCGGAAGGTCATGGTTAAACTTGTGGCTATCCACAGTAAACAGACAGACCATTCTCCGTGCGACAGTGAAAAAAAAAAAAAAAGGTTAACAGACTAGTTTGGCGAAAACATTTTAAGTAAAAAAATTCTTTGCATTTTATTCTGCTCACGAGTCTGGTGCAAGTCTTTCAATGGACGCCACTTCGGCGACTAGCCTTAGGAATCAATCATTATGGAAGATGCTTCTTAAGCAAGGTTTCACTTTCTTTACGTATTTCGATTTGCAGATTTTCTGTCTCTTCGAATTCAAACTTTGAATTGTCCCACACCTACTAGTACAGCGCATAAAACACTAAAAAGCTCGTGAGACACCCGCAACATAGACACAACCACGCAACAGAACTATCAAATATATGCTCTTGCTCTGCTGCTCGCTACAAGACTACATAACTAAACTTATTGTTGCGCTGCTTGAAATAACAATGCGTTGATATACTCTACCTCTGTCACGTCTTGTAGTAGTAGTGTTGCTAACAATGATTTTGAGATTTCGTTAACTTTGCACGACGCTTTCGTGAAGAATGTGCAGTGACATACTTTTTTGTCGGTGAAATTCGCCAGAATAAAATATGCCAGAAATTCGGTCAGGTACGTCCACCAATCAAAATTATGTCATTAAATAAGAATCGTAGTTCGCTTCAGTACTGGCTATTCCCACAACCTTAGATTTTTGCGATTTCCTCTTTCCTTTAGCCTTACATTACGGTGATCATGGAGTGCTAGGGTTCTTTAATCCCACTACGTAGATCTTGGCCCTTATGACTTCGTGGAGGAATCAATGTGGCCCACAGACTAAAACGTCTGAAGACCCCTGGTATAAGGTGGACGTGGAGATGTAGGAAACCAGGATTAGAGATGGTTGGGCGACCACTGAGTTTGCAAAGATGTTAGAAGAACTTAAGGAGAGGACAGAATTTACCATCTTTCACAGAACACACTCATTACATACAGAATCAGGCTTGAGAACATGGGCACGCGGCCAGCCTCACAAAGTCCATTGTAACTCCTAATTATTTAGATACCCACGCTGTTCGAGTACGAAATTGCATGTTCAGCAATACTTAACTGTTTTTCTGAATTAGAATATTTACAGTATGTGAACTCGACAGGCGCCTTGTGCAGCTGGCTGTATTCGCGATGCATCCGTCGTGTCTGCTGGTCCTGACAATTTGAAATGTTCCTTTCCGCCCGCAGCTTCTGTAGCGTCGGGCGAAGATACGACTCGATGGGCTGGCTAGAGTTCAACCACTTTGCGGCGGCGTGCGGCAAGCTAGGCGGATTACGCGACATATTGCTCCGTAGACGTCTGTTGGCGGACCCGGATTACTTTTGTGCACCGCTGCACCTATCAGTCTACATGAAGGTCGCCAACCTCGCTTTGACCCGCGAGACAGGGTTAATAATCCTGTGCAGCACTAATCAACGGCATGTAGCATTCCATCTGCTTTCAAAAACACTCGCATATCCGACAACTGGATTGGAAAACGAGCATCACAAACAGGCGCTACACAGTCACCAAACGGTTTATATCGCGTCCTCTATAAACAATGCAAGATCACAATAGAGTCAAAAAGGATGAGGACTTACACAAGAACTCCACATTTAAGATCTCCATTCTGTCTGAACGGAATTTATTATCTTATAGCCAAGTCCTCCACGTTTGTTAAACAATACCTCCAGCTAGTTGATGGTTCCAGTCTCTGCTACGCAGCTCCTTTCGCGCACTATATAGCAACGCCCTCCGCCACAAACCGTTGGGTGGCTTGCGGAGTATAAATGTAGATGTAGATGTAGGTTCAAATGTGAGCGAATTCTTAAGGAACCAAACTGCTGACGTCATCGGTCCCTAGACTTACACACTACTTAAACTAACGTACGCTAAGAACAACATGCACACCCATGCCCGAGGGAGGACTCGAACCTCCAGTGGGAGGGGCCGCGCAATCCTTGACATGGCATCTCAAACCGCGTGGCACCGGACTAAGGAAAAATCAGCCCTTTATTTCCAGGCTGGAGAACAGCCCCGTCCCGAAGAAACCGGAAAACTCACGCTGGCGTTCCGAATAGCGACGAGCCCTAACCGGAGAGTACGACAAGGGAATAATATTTCGGAATCTGACCTTTCAAGGAGTATAAACGGACGCTCATAAAGTACATGATCATTTGTC
Source organism: Schistocerca piceifrons (assembly GCF_021461385.2). Classification (NCBI taxonomy): domain Eukaryota; kingdom Metazoa; phylum Arthropoda; class Insecta; order Orthoptera; family Acrididae; genus Schistocerca; species Schistocerca piceifrons. Next base: position 105,462,337 of record NC_060140.1, read on the forward strand.
TTGTCAATGACGCGGTCGGTTTTTTTTTTTGTCATCAGTCTACTGACTGGTTTGATGCGGCCCGCCACGAATTCCTTTCCTGTGCTAACCTCTTCATCTCAGAGTAGCACTTGCAACCTACGTCCTCAATTATTTGCTTGACGTATTCCAATCTCTGTCTTCCTGTACAGTTTTTGCCCTCTACAGCTCCCTCTAGTACCATGGAAGTAATTCCCTCATGTCTTAGCAGATGACCTATCATCCTGTCCCTTCTCCTTATCAGTGTTTTCCACATATTCCTTTCCTCTCCGATTCTGCGTAGAACCTCCTCATTCCTTACCTTATCAGTCCACCTAATTTTCAACATTCGTCTATAGCACCACATCTCAAATGCTTCGATTCTCTTCTGTTCTGGCTTTCCCACAGTCCATGTTTCACTACCATACAATGCTGTACTCCAGATGTACATCCTCATAAATTTCTTCCTCAAATTAAGGCCGGTATTTGATAATAGTAGACTTCTCTTGGCCAGAAATGCATTTTTTGCCCTAGCGAGTCTGCTTTTGATGTCCTCCTTGCTCCATCCGTCACTGGTTATTTTACTGCCTAGGTAGCAGAATTCCTTAACTTCATTGACTTCGTGACCATCAATCCTGATGTTAAGTTTCTCGCTGTTCTCGTTTCTACTACTTCTCATTACCTTCGTCTTTCTCCGATTTACTCTCAAACCATACCGTGTACTCATTAGACTGTTCATTCCGTTCAGCAGATCATTTAATTCTCCTTCACTTTCACTCAGGATAGCAATGTCATCAGCGAATCGTATCATTGACATCCTTTCACCTTGTATTTTAATTCCACTCCTGAACCTTTCTTTTATTTCCATCATTGCTTCCTCGATCTACAGATTGAAGAGTAGGGGCGAAAGGCTACAGCCTTGTCTTACACCCTTCTTAATACGAGCACTTCGTTCTTGATCGTCCACTCTTATTATTCCCTCTTGGTTGTTGTACATATTGTATATGACCCGTCTCTCCCTATAGCTTACCCCTACTTTTTTCAGAATGTCGAACAGCTTGCACCATTTTATATTGTCGAACGCTTTTTCCAGGTCGACAAATCCTATGAAAGTGTCTTGATTTTTCTTTAGCCTTGCTTCCATTATTAGCCGTCACGTCAGAATTGCCTCTCTCGTCCCTTTACTTTTCCTAAAGCCAAACTGATCGTCACCTAGCGCATTCTCAATTTTCTTTTCCATTCTTCTGTATATTATTCTTGTAAGCAGCTGCGATGCATGAGCTGTTAAGTTGATTGTGCGATAATTCTCGCACTTGTCAGCTCTTGCCGTCTTCGGAATTGTGTGGATGATGCTTTTCCGAAAGTCAGATGGTATATCGCCAGACTCATATATTCTACACACCAACGTTAATAGTCGTTTTGTTGCCACTTCCCCGAATGATTTTAGAAATTCTGATGGAATGTTATCTATTCCTTCTGCCTTATTTGATCGTAAGTCCTCCAAAGCTCTTTTAAATTCCGATTCTAATACTGGATCCCCTAGCTCTTCTAAATCGACCCCTGTTTCTTCTTCTATCACATCAGACAAATCTTCACCCTCATAGAGGCTTTCAGTGTATTCTTTCCACCTATTTGCTCTCTCCTCTGCATTTAACAGTGGAATTCCCGTTGCACTCTTAATGTTACCACCGTTGCTTTTAATGTCACCAAAGGTTGTTTTGACTTTCCTGTACGCTGAGTCTGTCCTTCCGACAATCATATCTTTTTCGATGTCTTCACATTTTTCCTGCAGCCATTTCGTCTTAGCTTCCCTGCACTTCCTATTTATTTCATTCCTCAGCGACTTGTATTTCTGTATTCCTGATTTTCCCGGAACATGTTTGTACTTCCTCCTTTCATCAATCAACTGAAGTATTTCTTCTGTTACCCATGGTTTCTTCGCAGCTACCTTCTTTGTACCTATGTTTTCCTTCCCAACTTCTGTGATGGCTCTTTTTAGAGATGTCGATTTCTCTTCAACAGTACTGCCTACTGCGCTATTCCTTATTGCTGTATCTATAGCGTTAGAGAACTTCAAACGTATCTCGTCATTCCTTAGTACTTCCGTATCCCACTTCTTTGCGTATTGATTCTTCCTGACTACTGTCTTGAACTTCAGCCTACTCTTCATCACTACTATATTGTGATCTGAGTCTATATCTGCTCCTGGGTACGCCTTACAATCCAGTATCTGATTTCGGAATCTCTGACTGACCATGATGTAATCTAATTGAAATCTTTCCGTATCTCCCGGCCTTTTCCAAGTATACCTCCTCGTCTTGTGATTCTTGAACAGGGTATTCGCTGTTACTAGCTGAAACTTGTTACAGAACTCAATTAGTCTTTTTCCTCTTTCTTTCCGTGTCCCAAGCCCATATTCTCCTGTAACCTTTTCTTCTTCTCCTTCTCCTACAACTGCGTTCCAGTCGCCCAAGACTATTAGATTTTCGTCCCCCTTTACATACTGCGGTCGGTTTATGCTGTAATAAAAGCAAATTTAGAGCTTTGTGTTTGTGTGTGGGCGATTTAACACTAAAAGCTTGCAGGCAGAAGCTAAAGAGATCAGTTATACCGAACCTGGCAAATCTGACCCTCAGCAAAGGGCAGGGTGATACCAGAATGTCTCCGAGCGCTTACACGGCGAACGCAGGTAAGCGCATGTCGCAATGAACTGCATCCGCTGTGTAAATGCCTGGCTAGCGCAGACGTTGCGTGTAGCCTGTTCCCCGTGTTTGCACAGCGCGCGCGCTTGGGCGTGTTTGCTTTACGCGCTCCGCTGTAAAGACAGCACGGACTGCAAAATCAACACACAGAGAAGTGGTCGTGACTGCGGAATGAATCTGTCTCTCCACTGTGGTGTGTACCCGAACGGCACTCGAAGTGGAATCATTACGCTTCGCGCGCATCATCTGTCCTATCCAGGAGGCGTTACGCATGTACTCACCTAAATACGCGGAAGGTTTTATCTGCCTTGGCCCTCAGACTAGTCGAGGGACGTTATACCGGTCACTAATAATGCAGGGCTTTCGTACGTCGCTGTCGGATAACAGGCGAAGGTGAGAGGGAATGATTGCTTGTCATCACGACAAGAGGATTTGTAGAAAGTCTGCAGGTACGACTTCGTATGTAACGATAGGAGAGGTGGGCCACAGACTGGTGTAGCAACTGTCATCGTTTGACAGCTGTACAGGAACAGAAGTGACTAGCGAACAAGTTAACACAACAAACAGAAGATTTACACGGCATGGGTAAAATAATGTGAACACCTGTACTGACTTGGGAATGGTTTATTAATAAGGGTTCAAAAATGTTCAAATGTGTGTGAAATCTTATGGGACTTAACTGCTAAGGTCATCAGTCCCTAAGCTTACACACTACTGAACCTAAATTATCCTCCCGAGGGAGGACTCGAACCTCCGCCGGGACCAGCCGTACAGTCCATGACAGCAGCGCCCTAGACCGCTCGGCTAATCCCGCGCGGCTTTATTAATACGGGGTTGGTCCCCCATTTGCCCGTAATACAGCTGCGATTCTTCTTAGAATACAGGCATATAATGATTGTATAGTCTCCAGTGGAATGTTATGCCACTCTTCGATCAGAACCTCTTCTAACTCCTGTAGTGACGAGGCGGAAATCTGGTCCGGAGTCTGTGCTCCAATACCGCCTACAAGGTTTCGATAATGTTCAACTCCGGAGACTGTGCTGGCCAGGAAAGATGCTGCAGTTCAGTTGCATGCTCCTCATACCACGATTGTACTGTCCTGGCTGTGTGAATGGGTGCATTATCATCCTGAAATATGGCATCATTGTTGGGAACAACATTTGAATCATGGGATGCACCTGGTCACCCAAAATATTCACATAATCGTTGGTTGTAACAGGGCCTTTGAGAGTAATGATGGGACCAGCAGAATACCATGATATGGCTGCCCACACCATCACACTTCTACATCCATGCTTAATTGTTGGAATGAAGCAATCATGATGGTAGGCTTCTTTTGGCGTTCTCCAGATATAAACATGGCCCGATGTTGGAAATAACGAAAACGTTGACTCGTCGGACCATATGACGTGCTTCCACTGATCAGCTGTCCAAGGTTTATGCTCCTGACAAGTTTTACGCTTTTTTTCCATTGGTTGTCGTCACTAATGGTTTCGGTATAGCAGCTCGTCCATGAATATTCGCTTTATGGAGTTCTCGGCGGTCAAGGTTGTTAGATATGAGGTCTCGAACATGGCTATTGAGCTCTGCAGTCACTTTAGCTGCCGTAGTTTTGTGTTGTTTTGACACAAATCGTGTTAGCGTCGATCTCTGTCATTTAGTTCTGATTTCCGCCCACTGTTACGTTTACACAATGATGTCTTTCCATGTTTTGTGAGGCTGTCATGACTGTAGAAACAGTTACTCTTGCAACATTCAATAAATTGGCTGTCTTGGTACTGATGCCTCAGCTAATCGGGCCCCCGCAATCTGCATTCTTTGGAACTCTGTAAGGTCTTTCATTGCACGTCGACCTCGGCCTCTGAATGCAAATACGGAGTATGTACTACTCGTAAACAACCTGCACTGATTTCTAGCCCATACTGAGCATGCACAGTTCAGTGCGACACGTGCCTTACCTGCGTTGTTGACCGTCAAACACAACCATCCCGTTACTACCACTGCTCACATTATTTTACCTATCGTCTGTATTAACTTGTATTTCTCTAAGTGTAAAAGGACGTTTTACAGATAGTGCAACCAGAATTGGAGTCCGGCTACCACGATGTGAACAACGATGAGGCACCCTGAAGTAAGCACGAACTATGGTGTCATCGCGATGAGGCTCCAGCGGCAGGTGGGCTGAGCGGTTACCGCCGACTACGGTCGCAGGTTCGAATCCTGCCTCGGGCATGGATGTGTGTGATGTCCTTAGGTTAGTTAGCTTTAAGTAGTTCTAAGTTCTAGGGTACTGATGACCTCAGAAGTTAAGTCCCATAGTGCTCAGAGCCATTTGAACCATTTTTGGTTACCGCCGTCCGTCCTATATTCCGGCGGCAGAGAGCGTTCGTAGTAGAGTAAGTGTGGCTCAGCGGACGCGCGCCATTGGGTCCGTCGGGTTCCGCGCGACCGTTAGCTGCGTCAGAGGGCAACTTGTCATTCCGTTACCAACCTTGATACTCCGTGGGGCGGTATCGATACGTGACACCACAACAAGGACGAACGCTTGCTCGAAATTATGCGACCAGTTACGCGAGTGTTAATTATATGTGTATGTACATTGCATAATACAGGGTTATTACAAATGATTGAAGCGATTTCACAGCTCTACAATAACTTTATTATTTGAGATATTTTCACAATGCTTTGCACACACATACAAAAACTCAAAAAGTTTTTTTAGGCATTCACAAATGTTCGATATGTGCCCCTTTAGTGATTCAGCAGACATCAAGCCGATAATCAAGTTCCTCCCACACTCGGCGCAGCATGTCCCCATCAATGAGTTCGAAAGCATCGTTGATGCGAGCTCGCAGTTCTGGCACGTTTCTTGGTAGAGGAGGTTTAAACACTGAATCTTTCACATAACCCCACAGAAAGAAATCGCATGGGGTTAAGTCGGGAGAGCATGGAGGCCATGACATGAATTGCTGATCATGATCTCCACCACGACCGATCCATCGGTTTTCCAATCTCCTGTTTAAGAAATACCGAACATCATGATGGAGCACCATCCTGTTGAAAGATGAAGTCGGCGCTGTCGGTCTCCAGTTGTGGCATGAGCCAATTTTCCAGCATGTCCAGATACACGTGTCCTGTAACGTTTTTTTCGCAGAAGAAAAAGGGGCCGTAAACTTTAAACCGTGAGATTGCACAAAACACGTTAACTTTTGGTGAATTGCGAATTTGCTGCACGAATGCGTGAGGATTCTCTACCTCCCAGATTCGCACATTGTGTCTGTTCACTTCACCATTAAGAAAAAATGTTGCTTCATCACTGAAAACAAGTTTCGCACTGAACGCATCCTCTTCCATGAGCTGTTGCAACCGCGCCGAAAATTCAAAGCGTTTGTCTTTGTCATCGGGTGTCAGGGCTTGTAGCAATGGTAAACGGTAAGGCTTCTGCTTTAGCCTTTTCCGTAAGATTTTCCAAACCGTCGGCTGTGGTATGCTTAGCTCCCTGCTTGCTTTATTCGTCGACTTCCGCGGGCTACGCGTGAAACTTGCCCGCACGCGTTCAACCGTTTCTTCGCTCACTGCAGGCCGACCCGTTGATTTCCCCTTACAGAGGCATCCAGAAGCTTTAAACTGCGCATACCATCGTCGAATGGAGTTAGCAGTTGGTGGATCTTTGTTGAACTTCGTCCTGAAGTGTCGTTGCACTGTTATGACTGACTGATGTGAGTGCATTTCGAGCACGACATACGCTTTCTCGGCTCCTGTCGCCATTTTGTCTCACTGCGCTCTCGAGCGCTCTCGCGGCAGAAACCTGAAGTGCGGCTTCAGCCGAACAAAACTTTATGAGTTTTTCTACGTATCTGTAGTGTGTCGTGACCACATGTCAATGAATGGAGCTACAGTGAATTTATGAAATCGCTTCAATCATTTGTAGTGGCCATGTATTTATTGAACAGGAAATCACAAAACTCCGACCTCCAACTTTCACCATCTATTCCAGCAGAGTTGCTGTTTGTTCTATCTACCATCTACAGAATTCATTATTTACAGCACAAAACACCACAGCACATAGCACATAAACTCAGCCAGTACATAGTACATCTAAACGTTTCTCCGCTTCTTTTGATGCCCATTGGAGGACGACAGTTTCCAGTACCGGCTGTGGCCGTGTGAAGAAAAGACTGATGTTTGTACATGCTCCATAATTTGCCTCAGTCCTTAGGCAGAATCGCCTAGCAGCTGTTACTGAGCTCGACTGTCCGAGATCATTTTACCGGCCACTAGTAGTCCCAGTCACTGTAAACAATACTGAGACTTATCTTACTTTTTTCGGATTAGGCCCTTTTGTACGCCTCGGATGATTGGATCTCCCATTTTTAAGTGTAACGTGAATAGTCTAATGCGATAAGATCTCGAAAATTCCTTCCTTGTTCAGCTGGTAAACAATTATCAGTGACCTATAGCCGGTGTCTAAACGACTATTCCCTCTTCACGTTTCCCATTGTATGTTAGCCCAGATTCAACAACCTACTTCTTATCTGCCTAGAGTAAACTCTGCTGGCTACTGGCTGATACTGATTAACTTGACAGATATCCTGAAAAGAAATTCATATGCTTTTAATATTCTACGAGGGTCACTCCAAAAGAAATGCACACTATTTTTGTAAATATACAGTTTTCATTCAGCATGTGTGAAAGTTGTACAGTGTGTAGATACATCCTTCCCGTTTGTTTTCAAACTTAGTTCAACCTGTTCCCGTGAGTGGCGCCGTCACAGCGTGTCTTCAAGATGGCTGCTACAAAAAGCCGGCCGTAGTGGCCGAGCGGTTCTAGGCGCTGCACTGGAACAGCGCGACCGCTACGGTCGCAGGTTCGAATCCTGCCTCGGGCGTGGATGTGTGTGATGTCCTTAGGTTAGTTAGGTTTAAGTAGTTCTAAGTTCTAGGGGACTTATGACCACAGCAGTTAAGTCCCATAGTGCTCAGAGCCATTTTTTGTAGCAAAAAAAAACTATTTAAACCTAACTAACCTAAGGACATCACACACATCCATGCCCCGGGGCAGGATTCGAACCTGCGACGGTAGCGGTCTCGCGGTTCGAGACTGTAGCGCCTAGAACCGCTCGGCCACCACGGACGGCGGCTGCTACACTCGACGTTCGTCAGAAGCAACGTGCTGTCATAGAATTCATGTGCTGTGAAAACGACACAGTGGGAAACTTCCACAAGAGGTTGAAAAAGGTGTATGGAGATGCTGCTGTCGATCGCAGTACAGTTAGTCGGTGGGCAAGCAGAGTACGTGATGAAAGCGGGCACGGCAATATTGAGGATTGTCCTCGCAGCGGCAGGCCTCGTACTGCACCCACTCCAGGCAATGTGCAGAGAGTTAACGAATTGGCGACTGCTGACAGACGCATCACAGTGAACGAATTGTCAGCCTACATTGGGATAGGGGAAGGAAGAGTTTGCAGAATACTGAAAGTGTTGGCGTTAAAAAAAGTTTGTGCCAGGACAGTGGCTCACAAAGAAACAAGAGGAAAGTTATGCAGTGAACTTTTCGTACAGTGCGAGAATGGTTGAGATCAATTTCTTGGAAGAATTGTGATAGGTGATGAAACATGGCTCCATCATTTTTCACCAGAGACGAAGAGGCAATCAATAGAATGGCATCATGCAAATTCACCGAAGAAAGAAAGAAAATTCAATACCATACCTTCTGCTGGAAGGTTATGGATACGGTGTTTTTCGATTCCGAAGGACTCTTGCTTGTGGACATCATGACAAGTGGAACCACCATAAATTCTGATGCATATGTAACGACACTGAAGAAACTTCAAGCTCGACTGAGTCGTGTTCGACCATATCGACAAAAGCAGGATGTTTTGCTGTTGCACGACAATGCACGGCCACGTGTCAGTCAAAAAACCATGGAAGCGATCACAAAACTCGGATGGACAACACTGAAACACCCGCTTTACAGTCCTAACCTGGCTCCATGTGACTATCATCTCTTTGGGAAACTGAAAAACTCTCTTCGTGGAACAAGGTTTGGAGATGATGACTCCCTTGTGCACGTTGCCAAACAGTGGCACCAACAGGTTGGTCCAAATTTTACCGTGCGGGTATATAGGCGCTAGTTCCAAGATGGCGTAAGGCAGTTGAGAGGGATGGAAATTATGTGGAGAAATGAAAATATTGTTCCTAAAGGATGTATCAACACACTGTAAAACTTTCAAACATGTAGAGTAAAAGATGGATTAAAAAAAAAAGTGTGCATTTCTTTTGGAGTGACCCTCGTACATGACACAATTTATCCATATGACACATCATTTTGCCCATATGTGATATCCCAATTGGTAGACGAATGTGTCTGCACTACCAACAGAGCCGGCCGGAGTGGCCGAGCGGTTCTAGGCGCTACAGTCTGGAACCGCGCGACCGCAACGGTCGCAGGTTCGAATCCTGCCTCGGGCATGGATGTGTGTGATGTCCTTAGGTTAGTTAGGTTTAAGTAGTTCTAAGTTCTAGGGGACAGATGACCTCAGAAGTTATGTCCCATAGTGCTCAGAGCCATTTTTGAACTATCAACAGAGACGTCCGGTTGGGAAGCGAGGTATTTGTGGTCCGTCGAATGAGTGTCTGCACGTTCCAACATTGCAGGAGTGACAGCTGTGTACAGACGGAGGGCACGCGTGAGATCGGCCAGGTTTGCGCGAGCTCGGTGCGATGATGGCAGACGCCTCGCCCAACGACTCACCGTTTTTTAGTTGACTGTCAGATCTCCGTAGACATTCTGCAAGCGCCTGTGAGTATATACGAAGCTCTGGTTTTCTGCCGAAAGAAACTCATTGACAGCTCTATGCTTGGAACGTTGCAGACGCCATTTTGAAGGCTATGTATGTAGCCGCCATCTATCGGAAGTTCATGAAACTATAGCGGCTGAAGCGGGAATATTCCACGATGTCCTACAACAAACTGCATTTTTTTCAATCGAAATTGGCCGATAAAAATTGTGTTGCATTACTAGTTGAAGGCCCCTCGTACATTAGGTGTTGTTGTTGTTGTGGTCTTCAGTCCTGAGACTAGTTTTATGCAGCTCTCCATGCTACTCTATCCTATGCAAGCTTCATCACCTCCCAGTACCTACTGCAGCCTACATCCTTCTGAATCTGCTTAGTGTATTCATCTCTTGACCTCCTTCTACGACTTTTACCCTCCACGCTGTCCTCCAATACTAAATTGGTGATCACTTGATGCCTCAGAACATGTCCTACCAACCGATCCCTTCTTCTATTCAAGTTGTGCCACAAACTCCTCTTCTCCCCAGTTTTATTCAACACCTCCTCATTAGTTATGTGATCTACCTATCTAATCTTCAGCATTCTTCTGTAGCACCACATTTCGAAAGCTTCTATTCTCTTCTTGTCAAAACTATTTATCGTCCATGTTTCGCTTCCGTACATGGCTGCACTCCATAAAAATACTTTCAGAAACGACTTCTGACACTTAAACCTATACTCGATGTTAACAAATTTCTCTTCTTCAGAAACGCTTTCCTTGCCATTGCCAGTCTACATGTCATATCTTCTCTACTTCGACCATCATCAGTTATTTTGCTCCCCAAATAGCAAAACTCCTTTACTACTTTAAGTGCCTCATTTCCTAATCTAATTCCCTCAGCATCACCCGATTTAATTCGACTACATTCCGTTATCATCGTTTTGCTTTTGTTGATGTTCATCTTATATCCTTCTTTCAAGTCACTGTCCATTCCGTTCTTCCAAGTCCTTTGCTGTCTCTGACAGAATCACAATGTCATCGGCGAACCTCAAAGTTTTTGTTTCTTCTCCATTGATTTAGGATGCAGGTGAAATCAGGGGAAGTTATGACAAAATGTTTTGTTTTGTTACGTATCACAATGCATATGAAACCGAAACTGACGGTGGAGCGTACGAACCTAAACAGGGACCAGGTTGGGAGCTACTGATTTAGAACATCCAAGCAGCTGACCTCATAGCGAATGAAAGTAGGAGATAATCCTGGTGTCGGACGGATGTTGTTTGTTTGCTGTGCGGTTTGAGTGACCTCGCGTACCTGCGGTCTTGTGTGTTTTGTTGACGTTGCCTCGTAGTTATGACTTGCGGGCCGTCCCTGGGTGGAGAGGAGCGTCCACGCCTAGTTAGCGGCAGAGAGCGCGACGCTATCTGCTGGCGCGGCGACAGCGGCGTGCGGTGTAACTCAGGGGCTGCCCGTCCTATCTGCGTGACGTTTACTGCCCGCGTAAATCACGGCTCGCCAGCCCGGCGTCCCCGGTCGAACCCCGGCGACGGCTGCGCTGCCATCGGACCGACACGGCCGCACCGCGACCCGCCGCACTAAATTACGTTTACCTGCCGCTGCCGCCGTAAAGTTGGCACCGCCGCGCACCTTCATCGAATCCGTCCTGAGCCACACCTCATCGCGAATATTACTCGACAGTGACACCGGGCGTTCTGCGATGACACTGCCGCCAGCACGGCGAGGTAGCTAACGAACGAGACAGTTACGACACGTTAGTGCTAGAGCATTCCTCCGGCGTTTAGAATCCTTATCAGGCATGCGTCACTGTACACACCGAACGAACGACTTGGAAGACGCGTTGCTAGGATCGTAACAGGTCACTATAGCTCACCATTACCCCCTCGCAATACCAAAGGAGGGGGCGATAAATGTTCAGATGTGTGGGAAATCTTATGGGACTTAACTGCTGAGGTCATCAGTCCTTAAGCTTACGCACTACTTAACCTAAATTATCCTAAGGACAAACATACACACCCATGAAACTTCCTGGCAGATTAAAACTGTGTGCCCGACCGAGACTCGAACTCGGGACCTTTGCCTTTCGCGGGCAAGTGCTCTACCATCTGAGCTACCGAAGCACGACTCACGCCCGGTCCTCACAGCTTGACTTCTGCCAGCATCTCATCTCCTACCTTCCAAACTTTACAGAAACTCTCCTGCGAACCTTGCATAACTAGCACTCCTGAAAGAAAGGATACTGCGGAGACATGGCTTAGCCACAGCCTGGGGGATGTTTCCAGAATGAGATTTTCACTCTGCAGCGGAGTGTGCGCTGATATGAAACTTCCTGGCAGATTAAAACTGTGTGCCCGACCGAGACTTGCCCGCGAAATGCAAAGGTCCCGAGTTCGAGTCTCGGTCGGGCACGCAGTTTTAATCTGCCAGGAAGTTTCATATCAGCGCACACGCCGCTGCAGAGTGAAAATCTCATTCTGGACACACACCCATGCCCGAGGGAGAACTCGAACCTCCACCGGGACCAGGCGCACAGTCCATGATTGCAGCGCCACACACCGCTCGGCTAATCCCGCGCGGCTGGGGGCGATAGTATTGTAATCTAGTCTGTTTCTTTATATTTTCAAATTTTCAAAAAAATGTTTATAATTTTTAATGAATTCTTGTACCATATTCCATGTATGTTTTAGATTTTTCAGTAAAACTAAAACCAAAAATTGTAAGCCTCAGTAGTAGTTTTATGGGTGGGCTCGAAATAAATATCCCCCCCCCCCTATGGTTATGCGCGTTATGGAAAGTGCCTTGGTACTGAGAATCTAAGTCACGTGTATAAAACAGTTTCAAACGTCTGATTACTTTGCAAATGAGTTACTGTTTTAGATATTTGGCGGTAAGCGTGTAAGCATGAAAAGGTTTACAATGGTTTGAAATTATGATTACAGTTTGTTGAGAGTCGCAAAGTGCTCTCATTATAAAACACTGAATGAATATCGTCTGGGTAATTTGCGCTCCATTGCAAACAGAAGCAAGTTTTTCGTACATCTAAATGTCTAAGACGCCATATATTCTCAACTATGTGTCGTGCAGTGATAAAATCTTGCAGGTACTTTCAGTGGTGTACGTTGATACTGTCTGGAAACTGTGTTCCATAAAGTGTCAATAGTAAAGAAGTAATAAAAATTTTTGAAACGTTGTTCACGGAAACAGCTGCAGCCAAAAAGCACTATTACAATTTCAATTAAAAATAGTGTCTCGGCTGTATAAAACAATTTATTTTAATTTTAAAATGTGATCGGTTTCGATCGGTGTGAGATCAGCTTGAGCACAGTTGCTCCATGATGAGTGATGGAGAGAGTGGTAAAGAGCAGTTGATCTTAACGCCTTCCCATAGCGGTTCCTCCTCAGTGCCGCTGTCTCCAACAATACTGAAGTAACTGGTGTGAAGATGACCAATCGGGGTAGCTCAGTGTTTAGCACACTGGACTCACATTCGAGATAACGACGGTTCAAACCCGCGTCCCGCCACCCCGATGTAGGTTTGCCGTGATTTCCCTCAATCGCTTAAGGCAAATGCCGGGGTGGTTCCCTCGAAAGGACAAGTCCGCTTTCCTTCTCCATCCTCCCCTGATCCTAGCTTGTGCTCCCTCTCAGATGCCCTCATTGTCGGCAGGATGTTAAACACTAATATTCATTTCTTCTCTTGGCGTGAAGGTGATCTAACACATATCGAAACCAGACACCTTTTAACACAATGTCTGTTTACTGCATAAACAGCGGAAACGTAGCATTTGGAAAGGTGCAGAGGAATATTTTGATGTATTTATACGTCTTATCATAAACCTAAATGTAAAAACTGATTAATACTTTGCCTGATATCTTATGTATTGAAGCGCCAAAGAAATTGGTATAATCATGCTTATTTAAATACAGAAATACGTAAACAGGCAGAATACGGCGCTGTGGTCGGCAACGCCTATATGAGACACCAAGTGTCTGGTGCAGTTGTTAGATCGGTCAATGCTGCTACAATTGCTATCGAGATTTAAATGAGTTTGAACGTGGTGTTATAGTCGGCGCACGAGCGATGGGACACAGCATCTCCGAGGTAGCGACGAAATGGGGATTTTCCCGTACGACCATTTCACGAGTGCACCGTGAATATCAAGAATCCGGTAAAACATCAAATCTCCGACATCTCTGCGGCCGGAAAAGGATTCTGCAAGAACGGGACCAACAACGACTGAAGAAAATCGTTCAACGTGACAGAAGTTCAACCCTTCCGCAAATTGCTGCAGATTTCAATGCTGGACCATCAACAAGCGTCAGCGTGCGAACCTTCAACGTAACATCATCGATATGGTTTTTCGGAGCCGAAGGCCCACTCGTGTACCCTTGATGACTGCACGACACAAAGCTTTACGCCTCGTCTGGGCCCATCAACACCGACATTGGACTCCTGACGACTGGAGACACATTGCCTGATCGGACGAGTCTCGTTTCAAATTGTATGAAGTGGATAGATGTATACGGGTCCGGAGACAACCTCATTAATCCATGGACCCTGCATGTCAGCAGGGGACTGTTCAAACTGGTGGAGGCTCTGTAATGGTGTGGGACATGTACAATTGGAGTGATACGGGACCCCTGTCACGTCTAGACAGGAATCTGACAAGTGACACTTTCTAAGCATCCTGTCTGATTACCTGCATCCATTCATGTCGTTTGTGCATTCCGATGGACTTGGGCAATTCCAGCAGGACAATGCGACACCTCACACGTCCAGAATTGTTACAGAGCGGCTCCAGGAACACTCTTCTGAATTTAAATACTTCCGCTGGCCAGTAAACTCCCCAGACATGAACATTATAGAGCGTATCTGGCATGCCTTGCAACGAGCTGTTCAGAAGAGATATGAACCCCTCGTAGTCTTAATGATTTATGGACAGCCCTGCACGATTCGTAGTGTCAGTTCCCTCCAGAAATACTTCAGACATTAGTCGAGTCCATGCCACGCCTTGTTGCGGCACATCTGCGTGCTCGCGGGGGCCATACAAGATATTAGGTAGGTGTACCAGTTTCTTTGGCTCTTCAGTGTATAGGCTCGGTAGAGCGAGTGATAATTCTGACATTTTATAGCGGATTGGTCATTGTGAGGGAACCAGCACAAGTAACATTACCTTTAAAGAACAAAGTTTTTACCACAACTCAACTAGTAAAAAAACCAATCACGAAGTCGTAAAATGAATACTGGTTAAATCATAGATTAAACTATTAATAAAATTCCTTTCATTGTAAGATGAAACTATGTCTCCCTCCACGTCTATACAATAAAAATGCGGCATATCTTAAAGTACCTTCTTTTGAATAAAAAATAAACGTCTTTTGCAAGTGGCTGTATACAGGCAAAACTGATGAATAGCTGCAGGCAGTTACTGCATGACACCCTTATTTGAAGACATTGGTACCGAGTCTTAACTCATTACCTTTAATATTTACAAACTATCACGCAAGTTCTGAGACTGCTTTTCTATAACCGTTACATTACAGTTCAGTTTTTCTGTTATATGAAAAGGGCATTGTAAATATCTCTATAAACATTAATTACTGTTTTGTTCACTTTATACAAGCAGTATCAAATATTTTAGAAGAAATACTGTAAAAAGTTGCGTGAATAGGTTAACCACGCACAAGGTAACCCCTGCTGAATCCTGATGATGCTGATGATTGGGTTGTGGGGTGCTCAACTGCACGGTCATCAGCACCTATACAAAGTCCCAATATTTTCAGAGTCCAATTCTTTTTACACATTCTAGTCTAGCCACTTTCTCGAATGATGATGATGATGAAGAAGACAACATAAACACCCAGTGCCTGACTCCCGGTAAATTAGCAGAGAACTGAGGTAAATGATGCATTCCCTTTTTTTTCTTTTGTTTTTAATGAAGAGAACTGTGGAGAACATAGGTGTGCTCGGTCTCCGCTGAAAAATGTAACGGAAGCTCTGGGAAGCTGTTTTGCATTAGGTTTCTCCGCGGGAACTCGTAAAAAAGGCCAATCGTGGGCCGGTCGTATCCTTGGTGCGGCGCATCAAGAGAAAGCACCGTGGATGACGGAGGGAGTGGCGGGGAGGGGGGTAGCAAGGTAGCGAGGTGTATCGGCGGAGGCGGCGCACCTGTCGGCGTGCGGCTCTCGCCATCAATCAATGGCCACCAGCCGCCAGGCGGCGAGGCTTTTAGGAAATGAGAACTCCTGCCTGCACCAGCGACGTCGCACGCCTCGCCTCGCAGACGCTGCTTCCCGCCCCCCTCCTCCTCCCCCCCCCCCAACCCCTGTCTTCCTCCTGCGACATGACGTCACGCGCGCGTAATATTTTATTACGAGGTTACTTTGTCATCTCGCGAATGGACCTGGGAGCCGCGAGGCGGCCGTAACGAAGCCGGCGGCGGGCCCCAATCCGTTTCTGCCTTTGAGAGCTGCTCTGTTTCCAACTGTCTGCTGTGTTCTTTCTGCCCGCCGTGTATTATAGCGATAACTGCTATTGGTACGTACGCCCACTCGCACACTGTAGAGAATTAGTAAATAGTTTGCTGCTTGATATATATAAACTTATTTCGCGTTTATTGCTTTCACCAGTACATCTACAAACAAATAGTAAAAACGTATTATAATACAGGGTGCGTCAAAAAAATGTATACACACTTTGAAGCGTCATAGAAAATTTATTTCCCGTTCTACAATGTTAAATTTCTGGAAATGGAAAGCTTAAAGTCCAATTGGAAAAATAAACGTACTTTGCAAATGTGATTAATGTTCAAACTGGTGGCCTTCAGCATCAGTATATTTCTGAGTACGAGTCACCACTGATACCGTACATCGTACCAAAGTGTCCAATGAGACTTCTGCGCACACCGCCTGAATCTCATTCCAAAGTGTGTCCAGGTTACGTGGTTTACGTTTGTACACCAAATCTTTTACTCTGCCCCAGAAGAAGAAATCCAGCGGCGTGAGGTCTGGAGAGCGTGCAGGAAACTCGATTGGTCCCCTGCGTCCTATCCACTGGCCTCGCACATTGTGATCCAGGTGTGCTCGTACGTCCCTATGGTAGTGCGGCGGGGCGCCATCTTGTTGGAAATAAAACTCATCATTGCCGTATAATGCACGAATGGCAGGGAATATGGAGTCAGCAAGCATTGTTAGGTCCGTTTCTCCAGTAACAGTACCTTCAAAGCGGAAAGGCCCAATGAGTCCCCTTGCAGACAAACCACACCACACATTTACACCAGGCAAATTCACAGCCTTTTCAGCTGCAATGCGAGGATTATCTGCAGCCCAGTGCACACAATTGTGCCTATTGACAGTTCCATTGAGTTTGAATTGGGCTTCCTCCGACCAAATTATGCTACCCATAAATCCCGGTTCACGTCTCACCATCTCCTGAACCAATTCACAAAATTCTAACCTTCGATCTGGATCGTCGTCACTTAGTTGTTGCACCAGCCTTGGAATGTACACACGAAACTTGCCTTTCTTCAGAATGCGTAGCACACTACTAGCACTTACATTACTCTCACGTGCCGCTTGCCTTGAAGATTTTTGAGGCGAACGCTGAAACAGTTCCAAGACTGCAGTTGTGGAATCATCACTTGTAGCTGTGTGAGGTCGCCCTGATCGACCTTTACGCACATCACACTCTGTTCCATGAATTTCGAATTTGTCTCGTAGACGTGTAATTGTTAATCTTGAAGGTGGTTATGTACCATACTCACTTCTCCACTGTCTTCGAACCGCAGCTACATTCTCAAACTTCCAGTACCACATAATTATCTGCTTCCACGCTTCAAAGCTCAAACGCACGTCCGCCATGTTGCAGTTACTTCCTTGCCACTGCTGCCAACTGTTGAAGAAACTTAACATTACTTTTTCACAGATATTTAACCTTGTAGAACAAGAAATAAATTGTCTATGACAGTTCAAAGTGTTTATACTTTTTTTTGACGCACCCTGTATATGTGAAACATCAAATCATCGAACAACTTTAAAACATTATTGAAAAAATATTACATCCAACTACTACGGTTAACACTAATAGTTTACTCGAAATTGATACGTCAGGACGTGAGTGCAATACCCAACAACCGCCCGGCCAGCCGCGCGCTCTAACGCGCTGCTTCCCGAGCGTGAAGGCGTGCCGGTCCCTGACACGAATCCGCCCGGCGGATTACTGTCGAGGCCCGGTGTGCCCGCCAGCCTGTGGATGGTTTTTAAGGCTGCTTTTCATTTACCTCGGCGAATGGGGGTTGGTTCCCGTTACTCCGCCTCAGTTGCACTATATCGGCGATGGCTGCACAAACACTGTCTCCACGTACGCGTAGTACACCGTAATTATTCTACCACGCAAACCTTTGGGGTTACACTCGTCTAGTATGAGGCGTTCCGGGGGGGGGGGGGGGGGGTGTCCACTGGGGGCCGAACCGCACGATAACCCTGCGCTGGGTGTGGGGCAGCGGTGGGGTGAATGGACTGCTGTAGCCTGTTGTGGGGTTATAGAGGGCTACGGCGGGACGAAGCCTCTCCGTCGTTCCCAGGTCCCCGGTTTAAATACACACAATACCCTATGCAAAAAAAGCCTTGTAAAATACATATTGTATAAATATAAATAAATGCGATTGTTTAACAGATGTACTGATGAAGGTCGAAACCCGAAATAAGCTTATTTAAATAAATAAAATATCAAGCTGCAGACTGTCTACTAATTCTCTGCATGACGTCCAAAAAAGTAATGACTTATACTCCTGCTATTGTCGAGTGACTTATTTTCATGCACTATCAAATCGTAAAATATGCATAGGGAGACCATATTTCCAAATGAAAAAAAAAAAAAAAAAATAACTGTGTGGATATTGGAAACAATCTCCATGTGAACCACAGTTGCTTGCTTACTTTTTTACACAAGCTTTCTCGTCATTCTTAAGTAACTTTTTCTTGGATTTCATGTTACCACTGCATTGAGAACAAGTGATATCTTTAACAAATTCTTTGCACACTGTACAGAAATTCCGTTTCCTTCATATTACTTAATAAGGAAAATATCCATTCCATAGCTGCATTGTGAGTAGGGATAGTAAGAAAAGTGCTACACAATTTTCAAAAGTTGTGAATAGTCGTCTCCATGCCGATTGTTCAAAAATCACACCGTCAAGACGCCGTACCGCGACAGTCGCCAATCGGCTGTAGTGTTGCCAACCTACTTTTGCCTCTTGCCAATTTATGCCCATTTTCAGTTCCGGCCCGCCAAATGACGCTTGACACCATAGAACAACAACCTGACATGGAAATCCAAAAATCGTTTTCTTTTTTTTTTTTTACTGTTTTGTAAATGTACGACCGGGTTTGGAACAGAGCGATAAAACTCTGGTGATTTGGTAACCCCAAACATGCATGCATTCATGCAGTATCATGTCACTAGGCATAAGGTAGTACAACATTGCAGAAATGCAGTATCAAAATTCAATTATATATTTCTATTTTCTCCAAAATAGCACACAACAACCAGTTCCTCCAAATCCTTTTCACTTAAACTCAAAAGTTTGTCTGAAAGAACAATTCTGCGCATAGAACATGAAATGGCTCTGAGCACTATGGGACTTAACATCTGAGGTCATCAGTCCCCTAGAACTTAGAACTATTTAAACCTAACTAACCTAAGGACATCACACACATCCATGCCCCAGGCAGGATTCGAACCTGCGACCGTAGCGGTCACGCGGTTCCAGACTGAAGCGCCTAGAACCGCACGGCCACACCGGCCGGCTATAGAACATGAAATTTATAGTTTAAGAAGACGTGACAAGTGCATATTTAAAGGTAAGAAATTTCAGACAATGTCAGGAGCCATAACTAAACTTTATAATTTGACACAAGCGTTCATAATATCCCGGGCGGTACGGACTTCAGCCGCTTTCCTTTGTTAGCGACAATGAAAAGTATGCACCGCCAACTGACTTCGTAATACAAATGCAGGAACGATATTGTTTAGTGACGTGTTGTTACCGTATTTTACACACAGTCCTACAAACCAACGCCCTGTTCAGAGCTGCTTAAATTATTCATTCCTAAAATAGTGAATTGTATACATTTTATTAACTGCATATTGAACTTGCTTCAGAGGCGATTGTGGAGAGTGGGTAAGGAGCGGGAGAGATAAGCTGCCTACGTACTTTTCATGTCGCAATAATTTCATACTCACGTACGATAATAATTCGTACCGTTCACCGTAGAGAGCAAGAATTGGCGACAGTGACCCAAGACACGGAGTACGTTGATTTCTACCAACGTCTACCGCGCCGAACTACGCTCTTGACCTTACTAACAAAGTTCGCGAGATTACTCATATACCGCACCACTGGCTTAAATCACGTGGAAAAAAAAGTCAGTAAAATGTGCTTTCAAGCGGTAAGTCGTTGTAATATATACATTGAAGTGAGAAAAATAATATAATGCATTATAAATGCATTATAAATGTCTAAAATCAGAGTTGTTTCTTTTTTGAGTCATCAGTCTTCTGGCTGGTTTGATGGGGCCGGCCGCGGTGGCCAAGCGGTTCTAGGCGCCATCCTTAGGTTAGTTAGGTTTAAGTAGTTCTAAGATCTAGGGGACTGATGACCTCAGATGTTAAGTCCCATAGTGCTCAGAGCCATTTGCACCATTTTTGATGGGGCTCGCCACGAATTCCTCTCCTTCGCCAACCTCTTCATCTCATTGTAGCACTTGCAACCTGCGTCCAGAGACCGATGACCAAGCAGTTTGGCCCTTACCCCCTCCCCCTCCCCCTCCCCCTCTCTAAACCAACCAACCTACGTCCACAGTTATGTGCTGCTCGTATTCCAACCTCTGTCTTCCTCTGCAGTTTTTTCCGTCTACAGCGCCTTCTAGTACCATGAAAGTCATTCCCTGACGTCTTAACATATGTCCTGTCATCCTGTCCCTTCTCCTTGTCAATGTTTTCCTCATTTTCCTTTCGACTCCGATTCTGCACAAAACCTACTCATTCCCCACCTTATCAGTCCACCAAATTTTCGACATTCGATTATAGCACCACATCTCAAATTCTTCGATTCTCTTCTGTTCCGATTTTTCTACAGTCTGCGTTTCACTACCATACAATGCTGTGTTCCAAACATACATTCTCAGAAATTTCTTCGTCAAAGTAAGGCCACATTTCTTTCTGAATCAACATTTTCATATGCCAGTATCAGACGTAAAATGTTATAACTAAGATGACGTTCCTCTTCTACTTCCTCAAGTCTTCTTGCCTTCATATCTTGTGCTGTATAAATTTTCCAGTATCTTCCGGTATTGGCAAACTCAGTTACTGCTTTCCCAAATGGGACGCGTTTCTGCAGTCCACCTAGCTTGAACGTTTCGAGCAAGGAAGTTAACTTGCGCCCAAACTAAGCTGACACTCGGTGCGATGGCTGATGGAAGCGATCGCAAATGGGAAATGCCTTTACGGTCGCTCCCATCAACCACCGCGCTGAATGTCAGCTAGTTTGAGCGAACAGTAACTCCTACAGGTTTTTTTTCTGTTTGCTTGTCTGCCTTTTCTATTTACTCGTTTTCCCATCCTTTGGAGTCCATTTGTTTAAATGGTTCAAATGGCTCTGAGCACTATGGGACTCAACTTCTGAGGTCATTAGTCCCCTAGAACTTAGAACTAGTTAAACCTAACTAACCTAAGGACATCACAAACATCCATGCCCGAGGCAGGATTCGAACCTGCGACCGTAGCGGTCTTGCGGTTCCAGACTGCAGCGCCTTTAACCGCACGGCCACTTCGGCCGGCCCCATTTGTTTACAGGACACCAATTTATTCTGCATCATGTGCCAACGTTTCATACTGCTATACTTAGAGAATCATGCGATGCTACGCAAGTATGTGGAATATATGCCCTGTCCCATTTTGCCTCTGTGACACTATCACATTGGATAAAACTTGCACTTGTATCTCTTAATACAATGTCTTTAAGGTTTGTAATCCAGTTTGTAACTTATGAGTATTTGGTTTTTTTTCGCTCGATTAATATTTAGTCACACACACACTGCACGGACTGCAATTACTGTTACGGTTTGATTTCATGTTTCGCTTAGCATGTTTTCAACAATTTGCTCTTGTGGCTCCTTCCTGTAGCTTTAATCTTGCAACACTGTGACATTCAAGTTTTAATGTGATGAAACAAATTGATGGTTAACGGATCGATCCATTTTATCGAAGCACGAGCACAATTGAAAACAGTGTATTTCCAAAGAAAATAAATTATACCCGATTGGCAGTCGTGTCACGCTACCGCAAGTAGATTGCGTCAAGCGTAAATGAGTGGGAGATAATTCGTCCAGTTTTGTCGTTAATTTGTTTCCACTGGTGGGTGGTTGCCATTACAGTAATTTCAGAGCTCCCGCCTTGCACGCATCAACAAAATGCCATTTGTGGAAACTGCATCAGCCTGAAATACAACAGCCCGCAAAATGAAATTTACTCTGAATATTATTTGCTGAACTTCGTATGACGCATTGCGTCATCAGAGCCACATAAAAATGTTTCGGTAGGTTTTTTGAAATTATCAGGCAACGCTCGAACGTTTACGCGGTAGTTCTTGTGAGATTAAGAAAAGCAGAAGCGCGATTGGAGGGAGCGTAGCTTTTATTTACTACTTATGCAAACTTATTTAGTTGTGATTAATGGCACATTTCTAACACTTTTGTTCTATACTCTAGCTACCTCGAATGGTAAAAAGGGACACACACAGACATAGTGATGACGATGTTTGGTTTGTGGGGCGCTCAACTATGCGGTCATCAGCGCCCGTACAGATTCCCTGTCGGTACACAGTCCAATCTAGCCACTGTCACGAATGATGATTGAATGATGAGGACAACACAAGCACCCAGTCCCCGGGTAGAGAAAATCCCCAACCCGGCCGGGAATCGAGCCCGGGACCCTATGATCCAGAGGCAGCAACGCTAGCCACTAGACCACAAGCTGCGGACCCCAGACATGGTGAAAACCAGTCGTTGTAGCACAGTGAGACTGGCAGAGTACAGATATACATCGGACGATAAATGGAGTTGATAATGATGGATCTGTATTCCAAATTACAAAAAAATGGTACAAATGGCTCTGAGCTCTATGGGACGTAATATCTGAGGTCATCAGTCGCCTAGAACTTAGAACTACTTAAACTAATTTAAGGACATCACACACATCCATGCCCGAGGCAGGATTCCAGCCTGCGACCGTATCGGTCGCGCGGATTCAGACTGAAGCGCCTAGAACCGCTCGGCCACACCGGCCTGCTTTTGAATAGACTTACACAGCCAGTTGCTGGGCGGTCTTCAGTTTTCTTGGTACGATGTGAATCGTTCCTAGAGTTGCGCTCTACCGAAACTACAGTTCGGTAATTTTGCTATGGTGCATAAGTGACGTAGTGAATGGTAGGATTACCGATAGCTTTAGTAACATGCACGAACATAAAAATGTGTATAATTATTGTTGTTACCTTGCCCCCAATAGAACTGCAAGATTTGAGTTTCCTGTTATCGATAAGTGCGGAAATTGTTTATGAATAACAAAAGGGTTCAAATGGCTCTGAGCACTATGGGACTTAACATATGAAGCCATCAGTCCCTTAAACTTAGAACTACTTAAACCTAACTAACCTAAGGACATCACACACATCCATGCCCGAGGCAGCATTCGAACCTGCGACCGTAGCGGTCACGCGGTTCCAGACTGTAGCGCCTAGAACCGCTCGGCCAATCCGGCTGGTTGTGGTTTAGGAGAAGATGTAGAACGTACATACAAATAAATCTTGAATTAAGCATTGACAATTTCAGTTCTGGTACGAATACTGTTATTTTTGATAGACAGGGTGATAACGATGTAGAACAAGAATATTCCGTAGGCGACCCAGACCTTTATTTATCATCACTCATTGTCAGACGGTCCACCGTTTCCAGTTTCTAGGGGAATCTAGTAAGACTCTGATCGCATACGCAAGCAAAGCGACCGAAATTTGGTAACACATGGTTGATATGCAACCTAATGTATAGGTAGTTCGGTCGAGATTTTAACTGATCAAAGCTACCAGGAAAACTAGTCCACCTTAGCCTGCGGTAGTTCTACAACACTAATCGTTCCACAGCTCTAGCAGACAGCAGAATATTTTCTTTAACATGGTTTGGGTTGCAACGTGTTGTACATTCTGTTGTCCAAGAATGCTCGCATTCTTATCGTTTTGTGGCATTTCCAACCCAAATAGAGGTATTACAATGAGAGACAGTAAATACTAAGCGAAACCTCGATACATGTCGATAACCCTTGCATGTACACTGTCGATTTACAACAATCCCCAATAAATGACTCTACCTGCATTTTACAAACTTGTGTCAGTTTCTGTAATATTTCTCCTCATTACGAACCTCCAAAGAATTCACAGAACACCCATGGATCCAAAACTTCCACGTATTTGCATGAAAATAAGATTGGTTACAGCAGATCTGACTGTTGATCACCTCTTATTGACAGACGTTTTCTGAGTTCAGGTTACACTTCAAAGCAATATCTCTACGGTTTTCCACAAATACACAAAGTGACCTATAATGTGATATAGTACCACATGTTTCTGGGAGACAGCCTGTTATCAGTGGCACAATTTCTTAACAGTGTCGTGATCTCGCAACTGCCGGATTCGCCGGAAAAACTGGTGTTATTGTATGAGGAATAGCTATATAGTTTTAATTGGCATCCCGAAAGAATAAAGATTATTAATTTTTATGACGGCTCGTATAGTGCAGCAAGAAGGGATGAGTAGGTAGGACACCCTGAGGCATCAAGGAATTGTCACTTTGGTGAAGCTGGGAAGTGTGAATGGGGATAAAAATTGTAGAGGGTAAGGTTTACGTACTAGTTAGCAGATTCAAATGAGTCGATATCATTATTGTCCACTCTCTCTCTCTCTCTCTCTCTCTCTCTCTCTCTCTCTAACGTAGGAGTAGCATTGCAGAGTGCCCGGGAAAGATGCGCAAAGCAGGAGCGTGGATGGACACAGATCTGCGTTGTGTTAACGACGTGTGAGCCCCGGGCATGCACACCGGCGCTGAATAATTCATGCCGCCACCGTGAAAGAAAACTTGTGCTCCGGAAGGATTATCTGTTTGCTCGCCGCATTAGGCCAGTTACACCCCTCTGGCTGACTCGCCCCTCTTGCAAATACCCTTCCCTTCCTCCCTTTTTTCTGCTTCCACTTTCCTACCCGACATTAAGCCACTTCAGCAGCGAGGTAAACTGAAGCATTCCCACTGGGAACGGACAGTCGTCCATACACTTGGATGACCAAGTAATCATGTGGTAAGGATCGTATCCCGCGAAAAGAGTAAGTTTGTGGCTTTCGTATTGACGTCGCGGTCTGCAAGCCTTCGTTCATCTTTCTGTAGTGTTCAGGGCTGCTTTAAGGCCCAAGCGACGGCTTGGGGCGCCAAGTTGAAAGTATCGCCAGAGGCATCACAAGTGGAAGATTTCTATAAAAGGCTTATCTCAATTATTTGCGAATCCTGAGATGGCTGAAAGTGTACGAGGGAAAACGGAACGTCAAGTGATAAGTCGCCTGCGCAGAAAAATGTACTCGAACCGGCCCTGCGTCCACAGCTCGTGGTCGTGCGGTAGCGTTCTCGCTTCCCACGCCCGGGTTCCCGGGTTCGATTCCCGGCGGGGTCAGGGATTTTCTCTGCCTCGTGATGACTGGGTGTTGTGTGATGTCCTTAGGTTAGTTAGGTTTAAGTAGTTCTAAGTTCTAGGGGACTGATGACCATAGATGTTAAGTCCCATAGTGCTCAGAGCCATTTGAACCGGCCCTACGAGTGTCTAACAAAAAAGCATACTAACATCTCGCCGGTCTGTTGAAACATACAGCTAAATGCCCCAGCGAATGGCACCAAGTGTGTGATTAGTCAGTGCTTGGCAGACAGAAAACGATAGTTCAAAGGTAGCCTGCACATTTGTAACCTGCCTCTGTTTTGTCCTCTGCAGAAAATGTTTCAAAAAACTCTAGAAGTTCTCCAAAGTTTTTCAATATTTTCAAGATACTAGAAGCTCGCATAGTCCATCGAGTAGGCGAAGGGGTCGTAGATTAGGTTGGTCGTTGGTGGTCTCACTGAGTATGCTTCTGAAAAGTCCCATCCTTTTGTTGGATTCCCTTACGTTGTTTATTAAGTCCTTGGCTAAAGCCATAATATCCCTCATAGACGTAAGATGGCGGAGACTGTCTACAGCTGCCAAGTCTAAACTGTGAGCAGTGCAGTGCACGTAAAGTCTTTGGTTGTATATCCAAAACTAACTTTTTTAGTCCTTTGAACTTACCTCTCATATTCGAGGCACCATCATAGCACTGACCTCTTAAGTTATCCATTGACAAATCAAGACGAGCGAAAACGTCTTTTAAAATACTAAAAAGAGTTTGTGATTCAGTGTTGGGGGGTCTCGTATAAGCCAATAAAGTCTTCGTTGATGATTAAGGGATCATCGACAGTGCGGATACAAAATGACACTTGTTCGTGAATCGAAGAATCACTTGTTTCGTCAACCATAATAGAAAAATGTTCAGTTTTTCTCAACACAGGCTTTCCTAATAGATCTATGATCTCGTTTTGAATATCGTGGGACGGCCACTTATACCCCGTACTTCCTAATCAATCTTTAAACTCGGTTATGTCATTATTTCTGAGTTCCAACAAGTGAAAAAAAATTGAGTTTACATCTTCGTGCCCTATAATTGCTAGTCTTTGTCGGCATAGAAATTGCACGGTGGTATTAATTGTCTCCAGAACTAAACGGCCTACCTTCATATCACTATCTAACTGTTCATTCAATTGGGAGGCCATACTTCGGTCAGTGATAGAATTCAGTTTCAGAACACCTTCTTTAACGTAAACGTATTTTTATGAAGATGGAATTTTTCCAGAAACTTTTTCCAATTAGAAAACCCTTCGGAAGTAAATGTATCTTCCTTTTTTGAAGAAAATTGTAATAGATTTTTAGCATCTGCCTCTTTGCAGGTTTTGCAAAAACCTTTCTCGGTAGATGCTTCATTTTCTAGCCATGTATATTTGATCATCAAGACTTCTGAAATGATCTTCCCTTACCGGATTGTGCAGGTTTCGGCTGTGAACGGTTCTCACCTGAAGACGACGAAGCAATTGATGACACGATAATTGTTGGAGGTTGACTTCCAGTATAATCAACTTTCAAGCGCGCCTTTTTGGTAACAAATATATCCATTGCAAACTTCAGTCATAATGCACTAAGAAACTGAAGTAAATGAATAAAATATAGTCATATAAAATAGTCCACTAGACACTAAAGATGGAACACCAAACACGTCTGCAGCATGCACTGAACGAAACTATCCACACTGAATGACTGCGACAGCAGGGTGGACTTTATATAGCCGCGGCTTCGTAAAGTCTCGAAGCGTCAAGGCAACGCGAGGCGAAGGGTTTCAGGCGCTTCTGCTCCAGTGTTTCTGATATCGCCGGGGCCGCAACGCTGGCCCGCCGGCGCCAGACTTTACCCGAAGGTTCGAACACCGGGACAAATTCTAAGTGTGCCCGCAGCACCATAACACTATCATGATTCACACTCGTCTTCAGTTAACCTGCTTACTGCCGTAATAATTATTTAACTCATTACGAAATGTATTTTAAAAGGTAACCATCATCAAACAAGGAAAAAAAAAATCCAACATAATTGAGTGATTTTACAAAGCATAATATAACTAATAATTTTCTTAAATTATTGGGGGTGCTCCGCCGCCCCCCCCCCCCCAAACGAATTTTTAAGGGACCTCGGGCCCCCTCAGGTCCCATGGAGTCGGCGCCTGTGGTTGTTCTATCCGTGTAGGCCGGTGTATTCATCCCTTCTAGATGCTCAGACCAAGTTTTAACTCCGTACAGCCATTACTTGATCTTTGAGAGCGCAATCAGTGAAGTTGTGTTTTTATTGTATGTTACGAAAATGGAACAGCGGAATTTAGAGCAACGTTATGCCATCAAGTTTAGTGTTACACTTCAGGAATCCGCGAGTGTGACTTTTGAAAAATTGAAACAGGCCTATGGGGAATATTTCATATGAAGAGAACAAGTTTTCCGCTGGCACAAATCATTTTTGGAAGGCCGAGAACTCGTTGAAGATGAACCTCGCTCACGAAGACCTTCAACTTCAAAACCTGACGAAAACGTCGAACGTGTGCACGCTCTCGTGAGATCTGGTGAAACTGTCAACCAAGCATTTTACAAAGATGTCCTTGATAGGCTCAACAAAAGAGTAAATCGAGTGAGACCGTGCATTGCAGAAAGGTGGATACTGCACCATGACAACGCCAGATATCACACGGCCATTTCCATCACAGATTTTTTGACATCCTGTTGTTCCACAGTCCCCTTATTCACCTGAATCCATGTCAATTTTTCTTTTAACGAAATTGAAAAAGTCTTAAAAGGACGTCATGTTGGGACTCTGAAGAACGCTCAAAAGAAAGTGACCGACATGTTAAAGGCCCTACCAGTTGAAGCCTTTCAGCACTGATACTGGAACACACGCTAGGGATCACGAGGTGTGTGCGCAGTATAAAGCTGTGCCGCTGACGTCAGCGTGAACGCAACCAACCCTCAGCAGCCTACAATTGCCATAACGTATTGCGTTGAAGTTGCGTTTACCAGTGAAAAACGAAGTTGTTTATGGCAGTGTGAATTTTTATTAGTAACTGGCGATTGAGTTCAGAGTTACGTCGTTATTATTAGTAATATTGGGGGATTTCTTAGAGTAAGTTTTTAAGTGAAAGATAATGGTTTACTGTGCGATTGTCAGTTTTACTGGCCTCAACAAACACAACTAAATAAGTTAGTAATTCATATATTTTCTAAAAACAATGAGACTGAACGAAAATGAATGAATGCTTGTAAAAGTGCAGACTTGTTTTCAATAATGAAAGGGAGTTGAAAAGTGAACTCTTGAACATTCCTTCGAAACGCAAGCTGAAAACTGGCGCTGTTCCTACTCTAAATCTACCTTTCTTCGGTGCTGATTTAGAACTTAGTAATGAGCGTAATAATAAGGAAATGTTTGTGCACAAAAACGAAGCTACCGTAAAGAGGAATTTTTTTTTCAGGTAAATGTATTACCAGCTAATGAAGGAATTTCTACTAGGCATAATATTAACCGTGAAAACGAACTCTGCTCTGAATGTGACTGGCAAAGAAAGAATGCATATTTAAGGACCGTCTTTCTCGAGGTCGCGCTAAGTTACTGAAATTAAAACATATTTGAAAAGTGATTCAGGGCTCTTTTGTGACTGTCAACAACAAGTGGTTATGAAAGGACGTAGTAACTGGTCATCTGAAGCCACTTTATGTTGCCTGTCTTATAAAGCGTTATCTTTTGTCAGAGACGTATTGAAATATCCTCTTCTCGTGAAGTCAGTATCAAAAAGAAAATTCAGGCAGTTTAGCGTCCCACAAGGTTTCATTGATTTATACCTTAGTGCTTTGACAACGCAAAGCTATTAGCGAAATTTGAAAAAGACGTTCAAATGTTCAAACGTGTGTCAAATCCAAAGGGACCGAACTGCTGAGGTCATCGGTCCCTAGACTTACACACTACTTGAACTAACTTACGCTAAGAACAACACACACACCCATGCCCGAGGGAGGACTCGAACCTTCGGCGGGAGGGGCCGCGCAGTCAGTGACATGGTGCCTCTAACCGGCAAGAAGACGCAGTTCGGAGGCTTTACACCAGTATTTCACGGGCCATAGAAAAAATAGTCTAACTAATATAAAGCTTAATAATAATAATAGTAATAATACACTAAAACCTTGAAAACCTCGACTACTTTCATACCTGTGTATGAGTTAAACAAACGTGCGCCCTGTGCCCGTAAGCGTCAATGGAGTGCGATGTGACGAGAGGGTTCACGGTGACGTCACAGCTCACAGCCCCTCCTGCGCGTAACCCGTACTGTGTATTCCGTACGAACGGTGGCAGTTCGCCCAGCTCGAGACATGGTTGGTTGGTTGATTTGGGGGAGGGGACCAAACAGCGAGGTCATCAGTCCCATCGGATTAGGGTAGGATGGGGAAGGAAGTCGGCCATGCCCTTTCAAAGGAACCATCCGGGCAATTTGCCTGAAGCGATGTAGAGAAATCACGGAAAAACTAAATCAGGATGGCCGGATATGTGTTTGGACCGTCGTCCTCCCGTGTGCTATCCACTGCACTACCTCGCTCGGTCTCGAGACGTGGACGGGAACTGCATTGTTGCCGGTTCCAAGCGACGTTTCCGGTAACCGCATACACATGCTCAAGCGTGTGTATTGCAATTTTTGTCTCTCGTTTGCTTATGCTAAATCTGGCGCTTACCACCATAATCAGCCGTGACAACTCGCAACACTTTGAATAAAAATTTACAAAATAACTAGCTACGATCACGTTTAATGCTCGTTTAGACTACGGCATTAAGGCCAGGTTCTAATGCAAATGCGCATGAAAACACATAGAAAGGATCTCTTTGGGGATTATGGTTGATCATACTTTGAAATTTATTTTACATTTCCAGTAAAAAAACAAAATGGCGCCAGTAATTGTGATTTGATCAACGGCCTGTGAATTTGACGTACGCAGACTGTGTACAGTGTAGCCCCTCAAGAGTTATCCTAAATCAAAAATGGGTAACATCAGTCGATACTACATTAAATTTATGGGAGCTTATACCTAACCACAATGCAGAGCCTTAAATTTAACGATATGGTGCTAACTCGAACTCTGAGTTAGATTTTTGGAGGTTTGTTTCACTATTTATGGTTTTACAAAAAAATAGTTCATATTAACAAATTTCATATACTATAGGTATACTCTCCCAAGATAGGTGTTTACTTTTCTGGGGTCAGAGATAGAAGTTAATAGATTCAATCATTTTTATTTTATGCTGCACGCAGTTTTGACGAATCGCTTCTCGAGGAAATCCTGTTTAAAGTTTAGGGAAAACTTTTGTATGTATTATTAGTCCAATATACATAAAAACTATATGTTATTATATATTTTTGGTGTCGCTAAAGTTAGATTTTCAGAATTCAAACTGGTTAATCCAATATGGCGGAACAAAAATTATATTTTGACCAATTTTGACAACAACAAAAAACTGTTTTCGTTACTTTCGTTTAGTCTGGAACTCCAGGACTGTATATCAACCTTTCCTCGAACTCGAGTTGTTGCTGGAGAGCAATTTCCTCGTTCTTCTTGGCCAGAAAAGCGAATCTGTCTGAGATGGATGTCCTGCGTCCTGCAACCTGCACACATTGTTCGTCAGCTTATTCGGCGGATATGTTTGCATGTATACTGCAACGTATATCATTTTGTGAACGTGCGTCACGGCACAGGTTTATTGCCTGAGCGGGGCGTCTCCGACTGAGAGCGCCCCACGGTGGCCGTGACACTGCTTCGAACAGTGGGCTGTAGAAACTTTTGTAACGCACGGATTAAAAACCCTACGTCCCAACATTCTAGAAACATACACCGTTCAACAAATGCAATAATAAAAAAAAAATTCGAATTGTCGAACATTTTGAATGAGAATCTGGCCGTAACAGCAGAGCACTGAGGACACTACTGAACGCTCATTGGTTGTCGGGGACGTAGATGCGCAGAACAAGCCTAATTCGACCGTCATCTTTCATAATTCCATCTGTAGTATTCGTGCCTTTCAGTGCTGCTACCAAGACTGGAAACGACGACTCCGCTGTGTATAGTTGCCGAAGGGAACTACTTTGAAGAAGACAACATTGTCGTATGAGAAAAATAAATACTTCGCTAGATAAAAAATTAGTTTCATTACTTTTCTCATACACTTCATATATGAGATTGCTTCGTTTCTTGCGTCGTCGCATTTAGTCTTTACTTTTCTCCCCTCTATAGTGTTTGAGTTAAATGACATTTCAGCACACTTATATCTAATGTAGATCAATAAACGTCTTGTGGTGTGGTTATTGCGCATGTGTTGAGGGCGCGCCTGCGTTGCTGTTGCAGCGGACAAGCTGCCGGAGGGCTTCCCGCAGATAACGCAGTCGCCGAGCACCAAGGTGGTGGAGATCGGCCACAACGCGGTGCTGCTGTGCTCGGCCACGGGCGCGCCGCCGCCGCGCATCTACTGGGTGCGCGACATGCTGCCCGTCGACACGGCCGCCAACCCCCGCTACTCCGTGCTCAACACCAGCATGCCAGGTCAGCACACTGCTCCGACAGAACCACCTCACGCCGGTATTACACTATCAAATTTTCTTTGTCAAATAAATCTCTATAGTGTAATAACGAACTTTGTCAAAGTTAGGGCTTCGTAAAATATTCTTTGATCAAATCTAGCGCCTCGCGTTAGATTTTATCAAAGAAAGCGTTTGTCTTCTGTTTGCTGCATGGAGAAACGTAACCACTTGGAGCGCTAGCATCGCTACAGCTGTTTGCCGTTTAATGTAGTGTTTGTAAATTTGGCCGCGAAATCCGTGAGCACACGTGACATTGGCGCATGCGTAGTGAAGGAACTCTGAGGAAAATATTTGATGACGGCGTAATACCATAGAGTAGAAATATCTCTGGAGTGAACATTGCGTCCTGCGCATGTTGTCAACATTAAACTGGAATTGTCACGTGATCTAGGGACGACGTCGATTGTTTAGCGCCAATTCGCGTCCGCCATCAGGTAACGTCACGTCTCGTCACATAACACCAAAACATTCTACAATACATTTCGAATGGAGGCATTCGTACAGGTCGTCAACGGAACGTCACGTCATTTCACGGTACGTCAAGGTTTCTCGGGAAGAAAATTTTAGCGGTACCAGTCTGTTAACATCTTGAGTTAACCTATTTTCACCGCGCTCTTTCTCCTTATAATAGTGGATTTTGTACTGTTGTATCTTCAAAAAAATGGCTCTGAGCACTATGGGCTCAGCATCTGAGGTCATCATTCCCTTAGAACTTAGAACTACTTAAACGTAATTAACCTAAGGACATCACACACATCCATGCCCGAGGCAGGATTCGAACCTGCGACTGTAGCAGCCACGCGGTTCCGGACTGAAGTGCCTAGAACCGCATGGCCACCGCGGCCGGCTGTTGTATCTTCATAATTTTATTTTGTAACAGCGCTTTGTTTTAGTGACAAATTGGAGATGTTCCATGACGACTGGGATATTTTTTCCACTTTCTTACACAACCGAGGTCGTATATCTGAAGGCGAAAAGTTATTTAGGTTTTGCGATAACACAACGGCGCTGACGCCCACAATGTATATGTATAAGAACACAAGTACACGAAGCAAATTCCACCATAGGACATTTTAAGCAAAAAAGTCAGCTTTAAAGAAGGAGTAAAATACAGTTGTTTATGACGTTATTAATTACGTAAGAAAAAACATAATGGATAAGTTTAACAGGCTTCATTAATTCGTTTGAAGCTTTCTTTGATGTGTACGAATGTACATATTTTCCCTAGCAAATAATTGTCGATGTTTTGAAACGTTGTCTCACTTCTCAGTAATTTACCAAACATAATTGATCAAGAACATAGGTCATAAAGTTTGCTTCGGCCATTGACAAATTTTGTCGTTGTTAGCTCCTCAGTTCTGATACTATACTCTTAACATTTTATGCATATTAGGGATGGTGATTCAAAACCCGAATTTCGCCGTTCAGTACTGTGTTAAGCGACTTGACGAGATGTGACATGAAACACATTGTAAATACATGCTGACTTGAAGCTTCTGTGACGTCATGCTCGTTCATTTTGCTCTTCAAAGCTAAGAGCCCAATTTATTTCAAATATCAGACGTAAACTGCTATGGTGACTGCAAATGTCTATACTAAATCCACAGCACTTACGAAGGGAATTTGTCTTTACTAGCGATATGACAACATTCAAAATTTATAGGACAAATGTCGGACAAATCTACGCGTCCCGAGATCACGTGACCCTTGTGGCAACGTATGTTGACAACACAACTTCAATTCTGCGCTTCTGAATGCTCACTCCAGAGATATTTCTACTCTATGTGTAATACCACAGTCAAACATATACACTCGGGGCATTCTCTGCTGTGAAAATTGTTACCATCTGACAGTTGGTGAAACACTAGCGCCCCAAGCGGCGAGAAAGCAGCCATGAAATTCAAACTTGTTTTTAATCATTTTTCTAGTTAAATAGCGAAATCGTTATTAAACTTTTGCGTCCCAAGCATTATTAAATTGTCAAGACATGAATGATCATGAAATACGAGTTAAATCTCGATTCAGTGACATAAGCTACAGCTTAATGATTAAGAAATACTTTCGAATATGTGTGTAATTGCAGCTTACTCCACTGAAAATAAGAGAATGTAAACACGTATTTCATGCTTGAGAAGAATATATTTCTTTTGTTGTCTGTTATTTATTATGCCAGGCACATCTCGAGACAAGTCACGGGCAAAAAATTATAATGAAAATTACGCATTCAAGTGAGCAACACAATAACCTGATGAAACAAGACACTTAGGAAATCATGTAAAATAACGAAGAAACTAGACTGAAACTGTAGACTGGTTTGAGACACATTTAAGGGTGCAACAGAGATAAAGTATTGTTTTTTTTAAATTTTTTAAGTGTCAGAAAGGAAATTATGTTTTGCATATCATTTCTGATTTATTATGTACAGAGTTTAATTAACAAAAAAGTTGGAGAAATTAGTTTCATTTACAAAAAAAGACTGAATTTATCACTCACGTCATTAACATAAATATCAGATGTTCACTTTCTTGCAGTACACATGAAATTACTATTGTTCTTACAATTCTAATATATAATTTCTTTATCTTACATCTGAAAACAGTTAAAATAATATACCAATATAGCATACCGAAAATGTTCTCCAAGAAAAACTTAAAAATCAGTTTATGTTGTTTAAAAAAGTTACAGTATTTTGGATACAGAATGTGCAATGCTATAGTTGCGTTTTTATTATTATTATTAACTTCTCGCTTAAAGTACATAATTTGATGGGTGTATTGATACTGGTTACGTTAAGTAACATTCGTTAAACATCGTAATTCATTGTATTTCAGTACAATGAAAGGTTTCAGAATAATGTGCATAGTGTAAAAGTTTTATAATTGTAACGTTACTGGTTCAAATCTCCCTAGTCGCACCATTTTTTCTTTACTTTTATTTAAAGTCCATACCTATTAGTAAATGGGGGAGATTTGATAGTCGTAATAAAATAAGAGAAACCAGAGCTCGTACGGAAGATTCAAGTGATCGTTTTTCCGAAGCTCTTTTAGAGAGTAACGGCAGAGAATAAGTCTGAAGGTAGTTCGAAGACCCCTCTGCTAGGCATTTAACCGTGAACCGCAAAGTAGTCATGTGAATATAGATGGAAATGTTAGTTAACAAATATCGAGTCATAATTTTCATCCTTCATTTTTAATTACTGATCTTATGAAAATCAATTAAAATTTGATGCACATTGTGAAAAGCCGTGTTGTCAAGTGAAAAAACAACGCATTTCAATAATACTGTTCAGTCTCTAGAAATGAAAAACTATTTCATAATGTATTCGACGATTCACATTATTTTTTTACAAAATTTTAATAATTATAAATACTCGCATTTTCGTGGGGTTAGTAAGTAAATTTGTTTTGTTGAGGAATTTCCATTTGTTAATTAATATGGACACTGTTAAGCTTCAGCGTGAGCTAGCAGCGACTAGGGAAAAGGAGTATAAACGTTTTGCACTTACCAGCGCTCAGAAATCTTCTAACCTTCAAAGGCGAATTTTTCGAGGTATCTTTTTTTAATTTTATAATGCACTGCTTTAAGAAACTGATGTGTGGCCACTGACATTAAAGTTCTGAAAGAATAAAGCAGATCGAAGCGAGCCAGACCGTAAAGTATTATTACCAGATTAACATTCCTCTTTTAAAGCAACAAATAAATCACACGAGAATCGCTTTTATTTTTTTACGAACGAACACGAGATATCGATATTGAAACGTGACCTTACTAATGTTTCAAAATTTGTCATTTTTTGTTAAAAACAATTTCAGCTCAGTAAAAGTCCAAGTAATTTGTTTGCAGTGAGTGTTTAAGGAAACGCTGTTGCGTAAAAGAGGAAGAATCACCCAAGAACAATGCTTCTCCAAACTTTTGATGATCCCTACTTTCAGAAAAGACTGTTGACAATAACTTTGGACAATTAATTACTGGACATACTAAAACATTTGTAGTGTCCCAGAAAAACAAAGCAAAGTACAAAATAAAGATTAAGAAGACGCAGAAGGACAAAATTCGTCACAATAAGACGAGTGAGCCAGGCGATGATTGATCAACTTCCGACGTTAGCAGACGACGCCACAATCCTCGTTTTCTGTACACGCACATTCTGCAGCATACTCAAGATCTCAGAAAGCCTCACTTGGCACTGCCATTTCATCGCTGACGCACTGGCAACGTGCTTGGCGGCTGATTTACAAGCAAGCACAGGCACGAGTAGTCGATTTTGATCAGAAAGTCGTTCGTGTAAAACGGGGATTTAGAGTTTATGCAGGAGCAACAATGGGTACATATCACATGCATTTCTATACTGGTCTCAAGTCCGGAGGCCACTTCAACATTGAGGGAAGTTGCCTAATGTAAAGAGTAACTGTGCGTACAGTTAAAAAAAAGTGTGGGCCCTCTGCTGGCGTTGAAGACGCTTAGGGGCTCCCTCAGCGGGTCTTTTGTTTCTGGAACTGGGGGAGCGTTCGTCTCGTAGTAATGGCGAGGTACTTGTTCGCCGTTCCCCACTTCTGGCGCCATTAAGGGACAGCGGCACCTCTCTACAGTCTTCGGCTCCAATTCGGCGCCACTCCGTGCCCGTAAAATGGCATTATCGGGCATTTGTGTGTCAGCGCCCGCCCCTGGGACCATTAGGGGGGTGGCGCTCCTGCGGGGGCTTATATCCCATCAGAGCGCCCACTGATCCCATCCCGTCTGTAGCCGAGAAAGTTCCGCCTGCGAGCCGAGTGGTCCCCATTGTCTGTCTGTCCGCTGACGACGTTCGCACCTCGGGCTGCGCCGGTGCGGGTCTCTGTGTTAACGCGACCCGTGGAAGCTGCTTGTCCGATGCATTTCAGAACCGGCAGCGACACGGGCGAGGCATCATTATTCAAAGAAGGATCCAGGACTACTGTAACATCATTTCCTGGCCGCCCAACAGACACCAGAATCGGAGCTAGTACTAGTCTGATGTTGAAGATTGCGTACATTAGAAGTCAAGGCGGCACTTGCATGTCATTGCTGTCTCTCTCTCTCTCTCTCTCTCTCTCTCTCTCTCTCTCTCTCTCTCTCGCCTAAGGATATGAGCCCGTGCAGGCGACATCAGTCTCACGTGACGAGGAATGACTGCTAGTCAGACAGACGCGCGGTGCATGGAGTATCAGTGAGCGTGCTGTCCCTGTGTAGAATGGGGAAGGCGCTCAATTGATAAGAGTTTGATTGCGATGGCCTGGAGGCTCGGCACGAGCATTTCGGAAACTGCACGACTCGTCGGGTTTTCGAGGAGTTCTGTGGTGAGTGTCTTAAACATGTGGTAAAACAAAGATGAAACCACGGCCACACGTCGTGGGGTTGGGCGGCTACCCCTCCTTACAGATGTCGAACGTCATACAGGCTGGGCAGACTGCTAAAACAGGACAGGCGCAGAACAGTGACGGAACTAACATCACTTTAATCCTGGGCAGATTACAAGTGTGTGAACTCAGTGCACCGAACACTCCGACCGATGGGCCTCCGCAGCCAACGACCCGTGCATGTGGCGACATGCACGTCAAACGGGCCGACTTTGAGCAAGAGAGTCACCACAGGACATTTTAATTTCTACTTTCTATACTTTTACAAATAAATTCATAAAACTTTGTCACCATGACCAGGAAGGATTGAGGACTCACACTCATCGCAGTGGAAGTTCAAAAACGTAGCAAAATATCTTTTTTTACGTGTGAAATTCCATCATTTTTTTCACTTATTACTGGCTGCATTTGTTGCTATAGGTACACTTTTCTTCCTAAGTAAGAGATTCCTCGACGAATTTTTCATAGCATACAAGCAGTAGTTACAGGTGTATGAAACTCCAGAATTTTCCAAATCTAATACAAAACTGTGGAAAAAATTGAGATAATTAACTATAAAACTTGGTTTTTTTTTATAAACATGAAGTTTAAATTGTAACAGTTCATTCATTTTTTTCATAAATTAAATAACTTCTAGAGTTTCATACACCTGTAACTATGGTTTGTATGCTGTGCAAAAGTCATCGAAGAATCTCTCTTACTTAGGAAGAAAAGTGTACCTATAGCAACAAATGCAGCCAGTAGTAAGTGAAAAAATGATGAAATTTCACATGTATAAAAAGTGTTTTGTTACGTTTTTGAGCTTCCACTGCTATGAGTATGAATCCTGAATCCTTCCTGGTCATACTGTTAAAGTTTTATGAATTTATTTGTAAAAGTATAGACAGTGGAAATTAAAATGTCCTGTGGTGCCTCTCCCGCTCCAAGTCGGCCTGTTTGACGTCCTACCCCCCTTAACTCCACGACATTTCCAACTACGACTGAAATGGGCACCGGACGATGGCGCAGTGGCTGAGCGTTGCATGGTCTGGTGAACCCTGATACCCTATTCAAGGGCGGGAATCGCTCGTCTTCCCGGGGAACAGGTCCTTGTCACCTGTAATGCGGGACGAAGACAAGCTGGCGGCGGCTCCATTTTGCTCTGGCGAACATTCCAGTGGGCATATATGGGTCCACTGTAGCTCGTCCAAGGCACCGTGATGCCCAAGAAGTATCGTACAATAGTTGTAGACCACGGACACCCATCCCTGACGATTATGTTTCCCGACGGCAGTGGCATTTTTCAACAAGACAATACGCCAAAAATGTCACAAGGCCAGGAATTTGATGAAGTGTTTCGAGGAACACAGTGGCAAGTTCCAGTTGATGTTCTGTCTCCCCATCTCCCCAGGTTTGAACCCGATTCAACACATGTGGGATGTGGTTGAAAGTGATGTCAGAGCTCATCCTCCCGGAATTTACGGTAATTAGATGACTTGTGTGTGCAGATGTGGTGCCAACTCCCTCCAGCGGCCTAGCAAGGCCTCATTGCTTCCATGCCACGACGCGTCGCCTCTTTTATCCGTGCCAAAGGTGGACGTACCGCCTGTTAAGTATATGGTCATAATGTTCTGCCTAATCAGTGTAGATTGTAGGAGTCTTAGCTGTATTGGTTGCTTTCCGTACTTCCCGCTACGGTTTCGCGAGAGTGACAGAATCTGAGAAGGGTGGCGCTGCGATCGTTTCATATGCGTCGACCCGTTACCCTTACTGACAAGGGGCTGTTTGGTTTGGTTTGTGGGGCGCTCAACTGCGTCGTCGTCAGCGCCCGTACAAAGTCCCAGTTTTTGCACAGTCCAATTTTTACACAGTCCAATCTAGCCACTGGCACGGTTGATGATAATAATGATGAAATGAGGAGGACAACACAAACACCCAGTCCCCGGGCAGAAAAAATCTCCAACCCGATGGGGACCCCGTGACTGACAAAGGGACGCCACGGCGTTGGGATCACGAATTTACTTCAAACTTTGTATACCTTTAGTAGGCCATTAAAACGACGTAATATGCACTACTCTGGCAATTCCGAGAAAAACGCAAAATAAGTTTTACGCGTCTGTTACGTTACTGACGTATCTGTGCGTACGTGCCGGACATTATAGAGTTCATGGTGGTCAACTGGTTAGCGTTCGAGCTTCGTAATACCTAATCGTATGAGGCGACGGTTCGACTCCCGTTCAAACCTTCGTGCTTGTAGTATCTACATCTACATGGATACTCTGCAAATCACACTTAAGTGCGTGGCAGAGGATTCATCGAACCACCATCACAATTCCCTATTATTCCAATCTCGTATAGCGCGCGGAAAGAATGAACACCTATATCTTTCCGTACGAGCCCTGATTCCCCTTATTTTATCGTGGTGACCGTTCCTCTTTGTAGTATCTACATTTACATGGATACTCTGCAAATCACATTTAAGTGCTTGGCGGAGGGTTCATCGAACCACCGTCACAATTCCCTATTATTCCAATCTCGTACAGCGCGCGGAAAGAATGAACAGCTATATCTTTCCGTACGTGCCCTGATTTCCCTTATTTTATCGTGGTGATCGTTCCTCCCTATGTTGGTGTGTGTCAACAAAATATTTCCGCATTCGGAGGACAAAGTTGGTGATTGCAATTTCGTGAGAAGCTTCCGTCGCAACGAAAAACGCCTTTCTTTTAATGATGTCCATCCCAAATCCTGTATCATTTCAGTGATACTCTCTCCCATATTTCGCGATAATACAAAACGTGCTGCCTTTCTTTGAACTTCTTCGATGCATTCCGTCAGTCATATCTGGCAAGGATCCCACACCGCGCAGCAGTATTCTAAAAGAGGACGGTCAAGCGTAGTGTAGGCAGTCTCCGTAGTAAGTTTGTTACATATTCTGTGTCCTGCCAATAAAACGCAGCCTTTGGGTAGCCTTCCCCACAACATTTTCTATGTGTTCTTTCCAGTTTAAGTTGTTCGTAATTGTAATACCTAGGCAATAGTTGAATTTACGGCTTTTAGATTAGACTGATTTATCGTGTAACCGAAGTTTAACGAGTTCCTTTTAGCACTCATGTGGATGACCTCACACTTTTCGTTATTTAGGGTCAACTTCCACTTTTCGCACCATTCAGATATTTTTTCTATATCAAGTGTAAATTCTGTGATATTCAAAAATGTTGCAGCTACGCTATTCGTTCTTGCTACATTAGCAACGTCTCACCGCTACGCAGATTAACTGCCAAATGAGGCCTGCGTCTGCAGATCAAAGTGCTGAGGTGCAAAGCAGTTCCGCGTACCTTACCTGATTGCATGTACAAGGAATTTCGTAAATCACGACAGGCATAAATTTTCGAGAAAACACTATTCGTTTCTTCATATACTTGTCGATAGTTATAAATAAAGGCACTATTTGTTCTAATATTTAAATTTAATGAAAAATAGTAAGTAGTGAATAACATGAAATTCACTAAAACTTCATGCAAATAGAATAAAAATTACGTTTGAGCTTGAGTCGAACCGTCGCCTCATACACGTTTGTTTCATGAATCTCCGAGGCTAACCACTTTTTTTTTCTTAGGTTCGTTTGGTCAGGGCGGACGTCACATGATATCCGTTCAAGTTGATCGTCGATTCTTTTACGCAGTTTTTTTTATTACAGAGGACAATCGGCCCTCTGACCGAACACGCCGGCAGTTGACCATCTGAACTCCAGCATCCGCGCACAGATAAATCCGTTACGGTATATAAGAGACGCGTAAAACTTCTCTTGCGATTTTCTCGGAATTTCCAGAGTAGTGCACGTTTCGACTTGCACATTACGTTGTTTTAATGGCGTACTGAAGGTGTACAAAGTTTGATGTAAATGTGTGATTCCCCTTGTGAAGCGCGCAGGAGTATGAGGTTAATCGTCACTTGCAAGGTGGACCGCGCCTACTCGTGTTCACCAATTTCGTTCAGATTTACTGTATATGCTGGACTTGGCCAGAAATGAAAGTGACTGATGGTCGAGCGTTTAGACAAAAATAGCATTTCTGACGCGGGTTGGACGAGACATGAGTCATCTATCTTATCTCTCCAAGTAACGGTTGGCGCAGCGGAAAATTAATATTTTCAAACAAGGCGAGAAAAGGAAAATTTGGA
This sequence comes from Schistocerca piceifrons, assembly GCF_021461385.2. Classification (NCBI taxonomy): domain Eukaryota; kingdom Metazoa; phylum Arthropoda; class Insecta; order Orthoptera; family Acrididae; genus Schistocerca; species Schistocerca piceifrons. Next base: position 105,503,721 of record NC_060140.1, read on the forward strand.
ATTGCAAGTAAATTTCCAGGAAGGGATTGTAAGGCGTACACGAGAACTTCGTATGCAAAAGTAAATAATTTTATTATTTTACAGTTCACGGTTTGCACGTAATGCGGCGATATTCATCGGGAAGACAGGGGAAGCAGTAATTTTCACGGCGCCTTGCACTTGCTGTAAAGGCCACACTTTGGAATTACATCGTCACTTTAAAGTTTCTGTATAAAAACAAACATAAAAGATTCTAAATTTTGAAAAACACTGCGCTCAGTCACGAACACAATTAATTTGTAACCTAGGTTTCGGTGTCACAAGAGACACCAACTTCGGACAAAACTAAAACTAAATGTTACAGCATAACGTACCAAAAAATACGAAAGCTGCGGTCATACCTGACAGTGTCAGATAGTCAGAATTAAAATAAAATGCAACAGAGGTGCAAGCCACTAGGGGCTGTCATGTGTCCTCTACTACAGTCAACACAAAACTGTAAAAGATTCTCTCTCATCGCACAGTTTGGCAGTAAACCACGCATAACATACTGTTTCGCCAAGTATTGGCAATGATAACTGGTGACGGACAATGGAATACATTTTGATGCAGGCTGCTCGGGATGTGACTGCTTTTTCACTCTCGATGAGATTAGAGCACCATTTGATCAAATTCTTCACCTGACGATGGTAACAGAAATCACTAAGTTGCATTAGCCGCCGAGGGCTGCTCGAAAGCAAAAATGAAACTAACGGAATACGAAGCCCTGTACGCTTTAATTACCATCCTCTCTTGAAATGTTATTTACCGTGTTCCCGTGGACGCTGTAATTTCTCTGAAATTTATTTGCAATCCCAAATCTTCATTTGCCTTTCCTATTTTCGCGTTTAATGAAACTGTCAATAGATACGATATATTGAGCATTATTTCGGTTTATTTGCGGTGTAAGTTACGTAAAATCTGAAAATAAAAGGAATTGTCAGCACAGGGAGTCGAACAAATGCCCCTCACATTATTATCCTGCACTATTTCCGGTGCCCCAACCGCTGCCTTGTTACTATGCTAACATAAAAGGTTCATGCGCCCCCCCCCCCCCCTTTTCCCGAAAATGCTTCTTTTTTTCCATATGCTTGGTAATTTGCGGCTCACACTTCTGTCACTTACATTTCTGGCCGAGTCGTGCATATACCAGAAATTTGTACGAGTAGGCGTGGTCCGCCTGTTAGTGCGGAAGCTGAGTGGATGCACGATTAGGCCGAAAATGATCGACTCTAAGGATCAGCTGACCTATAACAAACCTACTGTACGTTTTGAGAGGCTATGGATGATATGATACGAAGATTAGGCACTGCAGTGCAAAATAATGTGCTCCCTACGAGGAAGAATGATGCCTGGAAAAAATTCGAAGCTACCAATCATACTTCAGATGAAAAGCATACAAAGTTCGCGTAGTCCAAACAAAATTGTTGTATTCGTGTTTATTCCACCTCCACCATGAAAAAACATATGTGCTCCATCAAATGAAGGAAGGGCACAGAGCAACAACACTGTCGTGTCTATGCGACCAAGAAGTGCGCTATTTTTGTATTAATTTGGGTATTGCAACTTGTGTTTATGGGCTAATAGCGAGTTGTGTAGCTTATCATCAATTCCTGTTACCATCCAGTTTCAGCCTGTGACCATTTTCAAATACAGATGCACATGAATGACACATGAGTAGTTGTATTTAAAATGACAGTAATTTGTCTTACCTAGCAACAGGAATTTGTTCCCACATACAAGATTTTTTCCTTTAGTATTTATTTCATTTACAAGTGACATCTCTGCCCCTTTTCTATAGCTTTGGCTTTTGCTTTTGTTTCTTTGGATTGTAAGAAGAGAAGTTTATCATGGAAAGCCTCTATAAAGCAAGTACAGATTTAGATGATAACAAAGTTAGGAAGTATCTGTAGTCTGCAATGTTATTGGTTTATTGTTATTAACTTCGCTGTACTTTATTAGCTAACAGATTACAATGTTTCATAAGTGTTGATAAGTTAAAAATATCTGCCATTCTTTATTCCTCAATTATGCCTTATAAATCTATATTTTGTTACGTGTATAGAGCTGCTAGGCAGATTTTGTGAAGTATTACAAAATATTTTATTACACGGTATATGGGGATTACGTGTACTGCTCAGAGTTTAGTACAAACATTTTGCTACAATTTTCTTTTAATGCAGCTCCCAGAACCTGTCAGTTAACTGACTTAATTGGTTAGGATAGAAAAGTGTTTTCAAATGTGATGATGCTATTTTTCTTTTTCTGCTTATCTAAATGCTTCTTATGTTGTAACCACTTAGTCAATAAGTTGCGCATTGGTTGCAGGAGCACTTCAGATTACTGATAGTGAGGAAGAGGATCAAGGGAAGTATGAATGTGTAGCTGAAAATGATGTGGGAACAGAATATTCACATTCCATAATGCTTTATGTTAAAGGTAAGTTTGTAGAGGTAAATTTGATATATCTGATGTAATATTACTTCTATAATATATTCCTCCTTATTTTTTCGATATTATTAATTGTAGATGTGTATGTTTTGTCTGATTTACTGCCACAGTTACATACACAGTCTTACGTAATAGCTATGTCTGTGCCACGTTATAACATACATGCCTATTCAACAATTTTACTTGTTGGCCAAGCACCATACAGAAATAATTTGACTTGGAACCAATGGTCTCAGCTCTTAGATGGCCTGCCAGATTATTTTGATATATTTGGTCTCTACATTTAATTTTAAAAGAACTGAAACTTTTTGGTTAGTGACCAAGTCAGCTTTTCTTCACCTTTATCTTACTGTATGAGGAAAAATGACCAACAGATTCTATAAACATTTTTAACAGTTTAACAATGCTGTATGTTGCACTGGCCAACGCCAATGGGAGGGGTCAGCGACTGACCCCACAACCATCACACATTCTCTATTTAGGATAAATCACATTACTTACGTATTTCCATATTTTTGGTAGATTATAAGATTAAAATGTTGATAATTGTTATTGGGAAAGGGTTTCTGGGACATTTTAGTAAAAAATAAATAGTTTTTTTACATTTATTTTTATTAATTTCACAATTACAAGGATTACTCAGATTCACATTCAGAACACTTTACAATACGAACTACTTCTTCTTTCTTGGTGTGTGCAGGGCAGATATACTTCCTGCAAGAAGTGAAAGCCTTCATGTACTTACGGTCTTTGCTTCTGACACATAAGTAAGAGCGTCCTTTCTTTGACAGATTATGCACAGCTGCATGTGTTACTTTCCGTTGCGGCTCCGTAACGTTGTTTCCTCTGCTCACAGTACCTTGATTTTGATTACACTCATACCCAAAATTTGATAACGCTGTAGTGTATTTTGAATGTAGGCCTACAGCAGCCGGCCGGTGTGACCGTGCGGTTCTAGGCGCTTCAGTCTGGAACCGCGTGACTGCTATGGCCGCAGTTTCGAATCCTGCCTTGGGCATGGATGTGTGTGATGTCCTTAGGTTAGTTAGGTTTAAGCTGTTCTAAGTTCTAGGGGACTGATGACCACAGATGTTAAGTCCCATAGTGCTCAGAGCCATTTGAACCATTTTTTAGCCTACAGCAGTTTGAGCGTGTCTTTTCATGTTGAGGTCACAAAGTCCACGAGCAAGATCTTTCAGGTACTTCTTTCTTCCAGAACTCTTTTTTGGGTAATTCTTTGTCCATTCCTTGTGTGTATCTTGAAATACAACAGATGAATTGTATGCTGCTATGTCAATCAAGTTGAAAAACACCGCCATTGCCCATCAACGCGTTGCTCGATGGCAGCTGTGCGTTCTTACACACTTATCGAATGTATCCACTCCTGACTTTCTGTCCAAGGTAACATTTTTACCCGGTTGTTTCAAGTTAGACATTTCTATCAATCTTCTAACTATTTCAGGGCCACCGTTATGGTTCTTCTCATTAGCGTGCTTTCCAGTGTAGGGATCCGCAGCGAAGCAGTGCTACACCTTCAGTTATAACAATCGCTATAACTCAACAATGAGTGTAAACCAAAATCTGTTCTTATTGTCAATTGTAGCAATTATAATTACGATAAATGTCGTGTATTTATTTAATAAACTACTGAGCACGACAGGAGGTTTAGCCTAAAAACTTCGTTGGGGTCAGTTACTGACCCCCGCATTGGTATGCAACTGTTAAGGTATTGTTATGGAAAGGGAAAGTTGCCACTCACCATATAGCAGAGATGCTGAGTCGCAGGAAGCCACAACAAAAAGACTGTCACAAATAAAGCTTTTGACAAGTATGGCCTTGAGAAGGGCCGAAAGCTTTATTTGTGACAGTCTTTTTGTTGTGCCTATCTGTGACTCAGCATCTCTGCTAAATGGTGAGTGGTAACTTTCCTTTCCATGATATTGTTACATTCCATCATGGATTTTTCATTGTTTGACATTTCTTCACTTGTTTTTCTACTTGTTATTTCATTTTGTATTTTCACTATAAATGAAGTTTTAATAGATTTTTTTTTTTTTTTTTTTTGCCTCATGTTTTGCAACATTTATCCCTGTTCTTGGCACTTCCTTTCTTTGCTTTTTTGATTAGTATTACAAGTGGAATATTTAATTGATAACTTACTTAATATACAGATTTTCAATGCTTTCTGAAATACTGTGATAACAATAAATTCGAGGAATTCATAACCAGAAACATTTTCTAAGTGAGTGGAGGCATCATAACCAGAAACATTTTCTAAGTCGGTACCAGAAAAGATGGTTCAATAAGAACTTCTACAGCAAAGTCAATTTCATCTGTCAAAATAAAATAATACTGGAGGAAATGAGGCTAATCAAGAAATGTGTAGGGAAATCATGTGGAGTAGTAGGTCAACTGAGATTTGATGGGATGTGGCGGATGAAATTACTAAAGAAAATGTGAAAATCTTAATGTTTAGAAATGTCAGATGCAACCATTGATTAGTCATATGCAACAATTGATTATTCATAGGTAAAGGAAGAACAGGCTGAAGTAGATGGATAGATCTGACACAAATCAATAGTAACAGAGGAAGAATAAAGAACAAGCACAACATAGACAAGAAAAAGGAAATGCAGGAGATACAAGAGAACCAATGTGGAATGTAAATCAGAGATGAGAAATGGAAGTTAAATAAATGGGGAAGATTGCAGAGATGTGAGGGGAATGGAGAAGTGTATAAAAAATTAGACAACAACAGTAATGATTCGTGAAAGTTGTGGCTAGATGGATGGAAGAACAAAACACCTCTTGTAGAGCATTTTCCAATCCTAGAGCTTCTGATGGGATGATGTTTGCAGAAAGAAAGTGTTAGAAATAATACAAATCAGTCATAAGGTGAAACAAGCACTGATTTAATGGCTTTTGGATTGAACAGCATGCTCTTTGATAGGCTTTGTGTATTACCATTATAAGCTTTCAGTTTATTCGATTTTCAGCGACAGCTTATCGGCCCATGTGCCAAAATGCTGATAGTGTGCGGCATTTCATAGGTGTGCCTCATCAACAGTGAGGTTATAAATTGGTGGTTGGGGCAATTCACAACAAAATAATTCATTATGAGAGTAATCATAAGAACATGAATCATATAGCAAGGTTTATCACAAGTTTTCAAATATCATCTTTTACTAATTTTTGCTCTGTCCTTTTCCCGACATCTGAACATGGGGTCATGGTGTCATTGTGGTTTTACTAAAAAATTCTTCATCAATCTATTTTCTCACCCCCCCCCCCCCCTCCCCCTCCCAGCCTGTACATCGTCCCCCTCTCTGCCCAACCTGACCCCAACTGTTGCATATTTTATTCAATGAACTTGTCAGATGTATTCTTTTTGTTTTCTAACACACAGCTAATGAGATAGAACAGCCTGCCAACAGTAATATAAAATGAGATTCAAAAGCTATGTTTATATAATAAGGCTAGTGACATACAACATCTTGATTATATTCAATTCTTCTTTCATAAACTCTCTACACAGAAGTAATATTTCTGTAGCAGAGTATAGGACAATGAAGCTTATTTTTCAGCAGATCTAGCTTCATATTGAGAATGTTCTTGTCTTTTAGTTTGTCATAGATTTTTGCTTCCAAATTGTGGGGTGTTGAGCATTTAATTTTATTATTGTAATTGATGAATACCAAGTACCTATTAACTTGTCTTTATTTCTTGTATTACATTAAGGAAATAACTGTATATGATATAAATTCTGATTTTCTATTTATAAACATAGCAATTCCACAGACATTTATGGAAGGGATGTTAAAAGTTCTATGTTTCAAATAATGGATGACATGGTTTCCTTGGCTGTGTGGGCCACATGTTCATAATTTATGCCGTAGCTTTGCTAGGGACATAACATTGTTTAAACTTCCCCAAGAAACAACATTGTCTTCTTACTGGTTGACAGTTACTATGGTATGTTGCTTTATGTAGCTCCATGATACTACCACAAGATAAGATTCGCACTGCAAATGCAAAGCTATATAATTTACTAACTAGCTAAATATGGTGCATATTCCAGTTGAAATTTTCATGTAGAATTAATCCTATAAATTTAACAGAATCCACTTACCCCAGGAATGGCCAAGAATTTGGTATGCAAGGAGTGTTCTTGCATGCGTGCATAGCTCTCCCATCTGGCTGCACACTTCCCCCTACCTCCGTACAATGTTGTCTGAGCATGAGGATGGGAAAGTGAAAGAAGCAGCAAATGCAGCGCTTACAGATAGCAATGCAGTCACACTGCATGTAACTTAGTTTTATGTTTCATATTTGTCAGTAATCTAGATCACAAACAAAACAAATTTTCGATATTATTTAATTAGGTATTTTTGTGTGCTGAAGACATAATTTTTATCTGCTACAAAGTGTCGGTATAGAGAGAGGTGCAGACAGATTCATAAATTTTCAAACGCAGGTTGCCACATAATCATAACTTATTTAGTTTCATAATCAAAAAAACCCTTTCACCCACGTATGTTGATCGAAATTAAGGAGATGTGGAAACTCGTCCTGAGGAAAACAGTTTATACCTCATGTATAGTTATAACATAAAATAATTTCTCTCTTAAACAGGAATTTCATTGCAGATCAATCAGTTCCATCTGCACATGCTCATGGGCACTTTAAACTGAAATGGTAGATGTAAGAAGGGCAGTGTCCGGAACATGTTTAGCAAACTATCTTTGTAATTCTTTCAAGGTCATAATTAATTATTCGAAATCCATGTTTTCTTTGATGCCATTGAGCTTAAGGAATTAGACAGTGTTTTTTGCCAAACTTTGTCTCTTCCACAATGTGATCTTCTTTTTAAATGCTTCCCCATCAGATCAGAAATAAGTTGTTTCACACCTTGCAACAGCTTATTGTGGGCAATGTGCAGACAAGTCCATGTAAAATGCAGTGTCTGCTGTCTATTCCAGATGTTCTAATTTTTGTTACTGCTTTCCTTTTTCCTTCAGAAATTCAACAATAGTGGGTTTGAAATCAGAAATTTTTTGTAGGTATGCCCCTTCATGTAACCGATGTACTTTACATTATTCTATGTACAACTCCATAGAAAACTGTTGCAACCGACAGTGGAATAATGTGTGCAACTTCAGAAAATTTACTACTCATACCATCAATTTCATCATATCCTTCATGTCTGCAAATTTATCACAAAATGCTTTTTGATGTCAGAACAATGAATCCTATCTGTCACTTTTGTAATTTTTTGCTCTTTCATTGTCAACTAAATCTTTAAATTCTTTCTACGTGGTGTTATCAAGCAAGTGCAAAAACTTGATAGTGGTGCTCCCCCCTCCCTCCCTCCCTCCCTCTCTCGAGTGTTTGAGATAGGATGTCAAAAATTTTTTAAAAATCGAATTTTCTAAAATATGTTCATTTTGTAGTGGGCACCTTCCTGAAGGGTTTGATACATAAAACATATGTTCGATGAAATGTAAGACATGTTACTTAAAACGTGTGCCAAAGTGTAGTGCCAGGCCTCTTCACACAGCATTTTTCTATACACATCACTGTATTTTGCTCTGTGGAATTCAAATGTGTATATTTTGTAATGGTATCCATAAAACCTATATTCAGGACAGTGGAAATTAAAATGTCCTGTGGTGCCTCTCCTGCTTCTAGTTGGCCGGTTTGAGATCCTTATCCCCCTTAAAAAAAACAACCTCAAACTTAATACTTAGTGGGATTATTTGTAACTGGGAGTTTAAGTACACTGCATAAAATTTGTGCTCTTTATTGCCTATTAGCTAATAACTTTCTCTTTTGTTGATATAAAATTGAATATAGTAAACACAAAAACCAGTAAAGACAAGACTAGCAAAACAGTACACATTTCTTCAATCCTAAGGTCCCAGTATTTTTTCCTCTCTAATTTTGCTACAGTTTTACATGGTGTGCTTTACTTTCAGTGGAAGAATCTATTACCTCATCAAATTTCGTTACACATTTTGCTGCATGAAAACTCAAAATTTCGTTGTCTAATACTGAAAATGCTGTTAATACATATAGTACCCATGACTGGTGTGGTTTCTCAATTTGATTTGATTACATCTGTTTTGACACTGTCTGCTAGATAAAATGAAATAGGCCTTTCTGATATTGCAGCAATTGTAACACATGTCAAGTAAATGTGGTTGTTTTGGCACAAATGGTCATTTTTACCCACATCATTTACACACATAACACCATGGGAAAGCTTTTATTTCTAAATGCGATGGGGATTCTCCTGGCAGACATATTATGCACACATTCAAAAATCAACTTATGATTTGTCCCAAAATCAACTTAGAATGTGTTCAGAAAGCAACAGGTCTGTGTTACAAAATCATTTGCATAATCGACAGACCAATGTACACTGAATGCTAGGCGCTTTGTGAATATGAATTTGGTGTCCCCTGAAATTGTCACCTGGGGCAGATACCCTAATAGTTACGTAACTCACCATCACTCATAATAACAAAATTACTGACATGCGAATGCAGCCATGGGTAGCAGGTTGTGTGTGTGTGTGTGTGTGTGTGTGTGTGTGTGTGTGTGTGTGTGTGTGTGTGTGTGTGTGTGTAATCAGTATTCAACAACCAGAAGAGATAATGAATTGGATAGGCATGCATAAAGGATAAGTAATTGGTTATCATCCATCGTACATGACTATCCATTGTTGTGCACATCTTCTACTGGATGAGTAGTGATCTGTCCTCACATATATTTATTTTTTGTAACAAGTGTTACACCCACAGCATAGTAGTGAATAAATTTGTATCATTCAAAAGTGGTGAAGTTTCAAATGTTTACAAGACTCATAACACTGGACTGTTCAGTATTAACTGTAATATTTGAAACATTATTAATCAGGTACTATATAAGTAATTTTGGATTGTTCCAGTCCGTCGAGTGCCTCCACAGTTCTCAATCCCTCCACCAGAGGTTCAGGAGGTGATGTTGGGTGCAGACCTCAAGCTTACGTGTGTTGCTGTTGGATCACCAATGCCTTATGTCAAGTGGCGTAAAGGTCTTGATAAAGACATTACTTCAGATGACAAATTACCAATTGGTAAAAATGTGCTGGAGCTTACAAACATACAAGAATCAGCAAATTATACATGTGTTGCTGCTAGTGCACTAGGTGTCATAGAGGCAACAACAAGTGTGAAAGTACAGAGTAAGTAATTTAGTCTGTATTTAATGCCTCATTTAGATGTTACATAAAAAATTCCAAAACTGTAATTTAGTGTGATACCTCAGGGAAGGCAGCTACTTACATCAGTATTGTTGTAATAACATTTTTTGTTAATACCAAGTGGAGTGTTCTCAAGTATTTTGTAGTATATGTCATTTTAAAAGAAACTTGATATTATACAGGATGTGTCACAATTAATTAAATGCATTATATTATAAAGTAAGAAAAACTTCTAAATTAGAAAATGTGCAACAATCAGGGTTGCAGGATGACATGAATATGTGACAGATACAAATGCCTACTTTGCAGTCACTAAGAGAGGAGCACCCGCAGGTGTGCTGAGAAGTAAATGGATAGGGAACATGAATATGTTGTCGTTTCTGTCTTGTGTGAAGACTGTTTCTTTATTTCCTATCTTCAGGAGTATAGAGATAATTTATTAAAAAATCAAAAAACCGTGTACCTATACAGCTATGCAACAAAAGGTCCATTAATTTGTCAGTGTGCTGAAATTTAGGCCTTCCTTGATGATCATTCTGATAGTTTTCTTAACCTGCAGCTCTTCCAGGACCACCAACAGATGTCACTGTGTCAGATGTCACAGCCACATCGGTTCGCCTATCCTGGAAATATCGCAATCCAGAAGATCCTCAATACTATGTAATTCAGTACAAACCAAAGTATGCCAACCAAGCATACAGTGAAATCTCTGGCATTATAACAATGTACTACACTGTGAGGGGACTTAGTCCTTACACAGAATACGAGCTCTTCGTCATTGCTGTGAACAACATTGGCCGTGGACCGCCCAGTGCCCCAGCAGTTGTCACAACAGGCGAGACAAGTGGGTTTTCATTTGTTAATAGTTAATTATTTGATTCAACTGTGCGTATGTTTCCATTACATATTCTGTGAATACTGTAAGGTTTGGTCGCTGTGAACACCTGATTATGTTAAGGAAGATGTTCAGCTACTCTAAATAAATAATCTCTCTCTCTCTCTCTCTCTCTCTCTCTCACACACTCACACACACACACACACACACACATTCACTCACTCTCTTTCTCACTGTGTGTTTGATGCTTCACTGTCTACCCAGCAACTGTGTGGACATAAATAATGGAATTCTAAAATCAGAATTGCTTTTTTAATAGGCTGTGATGAAAAGAATACAGGGAAAGGGACAAGTCCTTACTGCAAATAATACATTTTCCTGGAGCATGCTTACATGTTAATATAATGCCATTAATTAAAAACAGCGATTCATATCTTTTCTCATTTTTTCAATATGCATCATATTTTTTGCATTATATTCCCAAATGAACAGTATCTTCTTTTACAAACTGAATAAAGCATGTTTGTATTGAAGTATTTCAGTTTTTACTTAGTTACCTCTGCATTAATTTTCTTGCTATTATACAATATGTACAGATCAATAGATAAATTAAAAATGAAAAAAATGTATACATAGTTATCTGAACTGTTGAACCTTGTGAGGATGAGGGAGGCCGAGTTTTATCACATTTTGGCCACCCAAGTCCTCACAGCAGATAGGTCCCTCTCGTTTTGGGATCTGAGTGACCTTCTCCACCTTTCCCTTACTCCACCCTGATGAAAGAACTATATAACTTATCTAGAATAGGAGACAGATTTAGTGCAGTTTTCCTTAGAAGAAATTATATTTTTGCATAATAGGTGTGTGTGTGTGTGTTTATTTTATTTTTTCCACAGGCATGAGCACATGTATGCATGCACATTCTGTGCACATTCAAGTGCGTGGTGCATGTGCGCATGCACAGAGAGAGAGAGAGAGAGAGAGAGAGAGAGAGAGAGAGAGAGAGAGAGAGAGAGAGAGAGAAGTAGGGCATGCAGGATTTCATATCACTTCTATCCATATATTACTGCATAATTTGGAACAAGTTAAAAATTAAATGTGACAAAATAATACAGTTATGTCTACAGAATGACAGGAATATATAACACGCATTCTTCTTCATACATTCCTTTCTGATTGTTAGTTTTCTGCTTCAAGTTAGAGATTATGAAAATGTTGCTGCTTCTCTCAAACTAACGTTAGCAATTTCCTTCCTTTGGTGCTGTACTATAATTTGCTTTTTGGTATCTGTGGCTTATAGTCAATATATTCAGACAAAATATGTAAATGAGTGTGCTTAAAAAAAAAGTTTTATCCCAGTTCATATGACCAACAGAACCAAATAGTACAACGTCTTCTCTCCTCCAGCCGTGTTTATTTCAAATATTGCGACTCTTAACTACTCCACACAAAAATTTACATAACTCATAATCCTTTCAATGAAATTTTTTCATGCCAACAGTAGTTTTTAACAGTAGTCTTGTTTAGCTAAAACTGAAAATTTTTGTAAGATTTTTTGTACCCTAGTATTTTTTGACTTAAGAAGAGAATTTTTTAAAATTTGCGTCATTTTTATTTGCAATTTTTGAAGAGCTAATTTTTCAATTTTCATGCCCAATCTCGGAAACTATTCGATGGATGGCATTTATCTCAAACTTGGAATCTAATCGATGGATGTAAGTTGTAATTTTCTAATGTGTAGTCTTACTGTTTGTGAGGTGTTGCGCAAATGAGAGAGAGCAAATTAGTAAATGTTTAGCTGCTTTTTGTCTCCAACCCTCTTTGAATCTAAATGCTGGTAGTGTGTGCTATGTCGAGCACTTACGTATCCACTATTATATCACTGCTTTGATGTCACTGTAATTTCATCTCACAATGCCTTTCATTCTCTCATAGCACTCACAAGTAGGTTAAAAACTCTTTAACCTGTGTTAGATGCCGTACCACACCAATCTGGTATGTTGTTAATTTTTTCTTCATCCAATGATTTAATTATTTTCCTGCTTGGTATTCACCAGTTCAGCAGCACTGCAATGTGCACTTTATAAAATATCTGCACTCTGAGTTTTAGAATATAACAGTTGTCACTTACTAACTAATTTCATTTTTTGTCAACAGTGTTACATTGTTATTAATAACTCATTGCATGTCAACATTCCTGAAAATTTGACATAAAAATTTTGTTTTTAATTGTCGAATAATAATAGTGAAATATTGGTTTAAAACTCTCAAATACTGATTATATAAGTTTGTGATATTGTGAGAATATAATTAAATAGTCTACAAACTTGTAGCCCCATCTTTATACACAATAGATTAATTGAAATTTTATTTTGCCTTTCTAGCTGATTCTTCCTATGGAGGTGGCAGTAAGTTGGAGACTTTTTCATTAATGTGGTCTGCATGTGTTGCTTTTGCTTGTGTGTGCTTGTGTTTTATTGCTAAGTTACTTTGAGCAGGTACACCATAACATGATGACATCTTTGTGGAAATACTGCTACGCATTTGTTGAAGGAAACAAAGGGGGAGGGGGGGGGGAGATAAGATTGAACTAATGTCTTCTTTCATCAAACGAATTCTTTTTTTTCTTTTTTTCATCATACTAAAATAGAACTCACATAATAGATCACAGGGAGATGGGGACAAATCGAGAAGGAATTTCTGAGTAGAGAAAGGCAGTGTTAGCTTGAGTGATGGTACTGCGGAATCAAGTAAAAGACAGTGAGAATCACTGACTGAGCTTGTTTCTTCTCATCTGTGGTTATTACCCTATTTTCTATGCTCCAGATATATGAGCACATTATACACATCTCTTGCTATGTTACTATCTGAATACCTACCAAGCCATGAGGCATAGGTGTTCTCATATGAGATTAACAATTTATTGTTTTCTTTATGGCTGTTACAAAAGATAAAAGTTTGTTGTAAAGAATGTTTTGAAAAGCTTTTATTCTTATTTCAAAACTTTCTTTGCTTATAATGCTCACTTGCATATTGTGTAATGCACTTTTTTCAGATTAGTGTTTTCCTTTTGCATGTTGTGGGACATGTGAAGTAGTTTATTAAGAGTATGCAATTGAAATTGTTCTCTTAGGACTATCCTGGACCCATGTTAACAAATTTGAGGAAATGCTGTTCACATTTCCTCACCATACTTATGACAATAGTTATCATGTATTTTATAGGTGGGTAATGGAGCCCGTCAGGAAAACAGCAGGTAGGTCGGGAAAGTAGGTCAGTGTGCATTTGGTATGCTTGTAGGAAGGTCTTGTCTAAGATAGCCTGAAAATAATATCTCACATCGGTATGAATGATGATTGGGTTTTGAGGCCATACTCAGCTCCTTTAGATACTTGGCAGCTATTGTCGCACACAGAGTGGAAGATGGGTCGTTATTTGCAGCATTTTGCTAAGACTCAATGACAGTCCTCAGATTTCGATTTGGGTGGGAAGTCTAAAATAGAGGCTCAGACAATTCTGCATCGATCTGGGATGGGAGTTTCTCAACCTCCACTATTGACTGAAGAATTGTAGGACCCATTCATCAGGACAGGCATGCACTGAACAAAGAAAGTAGCTAGTGAGTTAGTAGAGTGAGTGTAGCATGTACATGGACAATGTTAGATTAGTATCCCTCCATGCAGTCAGTGTCAAATTACCTGTTGTGATCAAAGAAAGATCTTTCACATTACTCTTGGAGGAGAGCTTAATGTAGCTTGTAGAGCAAAAGAGAGAATATTGATGTAGTATTAGTAAAATGCAGGAGCAGGCCCCAGAATTAACCTCTCGTATTATATCTAACTATGGCCATGTAACATTAGAAACAGATAGCTGTCTGAAACCGAAAGTTTGTAGCAGTGAAATTCAGGTATGATTATGTGTTTCAAGGATAGGTTGGATGGCATTGTTAGCAACATATTTATTGCTGCAAAGAACTCAGTAATATCTACTGATGTTATTACATATCTGAATTTGAAATAATCTGGACAAAGAAAAGCATCAAAAGTGGGTCAAACAGGGTAACATAGGTCGACAAATTTTGTCTTGTTGTCTAGGATTTGCAAGAAAATATGAATTTCTGACTAATCTATTGTGTCAGTCATAAATCTGAAGCCTGTTTCTCTAAAACACATGAGGGTTTTGCACCACCACATCACCACCACCACCACCACCGTTGAAACATATACCCAATGAATTCCGAAAGCAATTACAGGCAGATAGAGGTAAAATGGAACCATAAAATGGTAAAAAATTAATATGAGACACATATAAATCAGAAGAAGCAAATGCGGTGATTTGGACACTTATCAGATGGAGGCATTACGTTTTCCTGTGAATGAACACTGTGTTCTTCCCATTGAGTGTCACTTCTCCTTCATGTGTGATATGCCGCCAGTAGTCAGACATCATGTTTATTCTCCAACAACCTTGGTAATGACAATCCAGAGTTTTAAGTTCCTGATGGAACCGTTCACCGTGTTCCTCTGATGTGTCAGCTAAATTGTCCAGAAAATTGTTTATGTGTGACATTAGACAATGTAGGTTTTGGGAGACTTTACATCCTAACTGTTTAAACAATTATAGCATATCTTCTAACTATGGAAAATCCAGGGTGGAATCTAACAATATTATGAAAAGGAAAGTTGCTACTCATCATATAGCAGAGATGCTGAGTCGTAATAGGTACAACAAAAAGACTGTCACAAATAAAGCTTTCGTGTGTGTGTGTGTGTGTGTGTGTGTGTGTGTGTGTGTGTGTGTGTGTGGTCTATTGTTGATGAAGGTCTTACTGGCCGATAGCTTTATTTGTGACAGTCTTTTTGTTGTGCCTATCTGCAACTCAGCACCTCCATTAAATGCAGAGTATCAACTTTCCTTTTCATAATACTGTAGCATATCTTCTGCTATTTCTCTGTAATAAGGCTGCTCATTCTAGCCAAGGAAATGATGCATAATATTTTTTAAGCTTCTCTAAGCTTGCTGTTCTGTTTCCATAGTTGTGCTTTTAAAATATTCATCACACATCTACTTATGTATATAGAGTCCAACAAATATCCCATTTTTTCAACTTTACAGCTGATATATTTGGGGTTAGTTGCACTGGTATTGGAAATGGTTTCCAGTTTTGTCCTAATTTGATGTGCAGTGGAGGCAATAAAATGTGATGTGGATTAACCAAATGCTCATTCACAATGCTCTTCAATCCCACTATCAGGGTTTTCCTCTGAGACCTCTCTCTGTGACTCCAGTATTCATGATGTGCTCTACTGTCCCACTCACACATTTATAAAGATATCTTTGTGTACCATGTTTGCTGGTTGAGAAGAGTGCCAGTCAGTTTAAAGTCACCACATACAAGCCTCTGGTGTTTTTCACACTTCACATTTTGAAGGAGTACTTTCATGGCACTGTATGTCTCTTTAAGTGTACTGAATATGCGACTGGGATTGATGCTGGTTCATTTCCAATATGTAACAATACTGCTTCCAAACTTTGCTTTGAATAATCTATAAATAACCTCCACTGCCTACTGTGATAATTTTGAACTCCTGCTCTGATTATTAATCCAGTGACGTCTTTGTAAAACACTGTTAAACCATCTTCCACAATATTTCCCTGATGCCATTATTACGATTTTTTACACTTTGGAAGTACATTATTTTCACTGAGACATGATCACAGAAGTTGTGCTGAGTCTTTCTTGAGTCCCATGTCTTTCATCAAATTGTTAAGTTCTGTTTGAGTAAGAGGTTTTGGGTTAGTTTCAGTACTACATTCGGAATAACAAGATTCACTTTTTACATGAGTTACTGCGACTTCAGAGAATTTATGTGTATCCACTGACATTGCTAGAGATGAGATTGGCAGCTCTGGACCAAGAGGTAGAGTTCTGATTAGCAAAACTAAGTTCAGATACCAGATTTTGTTTAAGTTTCTTCATTGTATCCCACTACTTCTTCCCGTTGCACCGTACCATGAGAATAGTGAAGTTGAAACATTTCATTTTACCTTCACTCCATTTCCACATAAAGGGTGGTGCAAATGATTTGCTCTGATCTTAGACCTTCATGATGAAATAAGCGAAATATGATTTTTGCATAAATTCTGTTATTTGTCAACAAATTATCATGTAAGTTCCATATGGAACAAAATATATATGGGCTCTTCACACATTGCCTTCCTGAGCAAATTTTTGGTGAAATAATATCACTCACAACAACATGTGTAAGCACCTTATTTAGCTCTCACACTCACTCGACTCTTGATTTCTGCAGCGTCAACTTTGGAGGTCAGCTTTGGAACGTCAGCTTTGAAGGTCGTTTCCCATGTCAACCTGTGTAATCAGTTGCTAGTTACAGAATGGGGAGCTTCATGATGAAGACTTGTGCCACAGCCAAAGATTCATGTAAGATTGTTCTGAACGTCTTGTTTGAAAATTACTTTGAGCAGATAGAAAACTAACTCTTCACATGTTAATGACCAACAGACCCAAACTTTTCAGATCAGTTAGTGTAGGTAGTGGCATCACTGATAGTAAATCTGGTATAAACTCGATGACTACAGGCATTATAAAGAATGTTAAGAAGTGTAAGAAAATATTTTTGCTTCACAAGAGTGACAAGGTACAAATTACAAAGTACAAGAGCAGTCAGCACTAAATATTTAGCTCAACAAAAAGTTGCTCAGTTACTGTACATAAACAGTTCCTCCTGTCAGTCATCAAAGAAATGTCAGAATAGTGGTTATTGAGATGTAATCACATATAGGAAAACCAACTAAAATGATTCATTATGACATTTTTGACGAATGAAAATCACCTGTATAAAATAGTTGTGCCAGATGTACCCTCCACCTGACACCAGACAGGTAGTTTGTGGAGTATAGATGTTGTTGTAGATCTATTGTCTATCTCAGTAAACATTTCTGAATTTGATTTGTGTTGTGAAATGATGTGGTACATGGAGTGTAGTTAGTCCAATTTAACAATGTTTGAGTCACATGAAATCTGATTAATTGCATGTGAAACAGATAAAGGTTTGACTGTTTTGGTTTTATGTTCAAAAATGGCTCTGAGCACTATGAGACTCAACTGCTGAGGTCATTAGTCCCCTAGAACTTAGAACTAGTTAAACCGAACTAACCTAAGGACATCACAAACATCCATGCCCGAGGCAGGATTCGAACCTGCGACCGTAGCGGTCTTGCGGTTCCAGACTGCAGCGCCTTTAACCGCACGGTTTTATGTATAACAGGGCTGAACCAAAACTAATAGTGTACTATTGATATTAGTAACATACTTTGGATAAATTATTTGGACACTTATACATCCATTTTGAGAAACTTTAAGTAGATATTTATTCATATTGTTTTAGTCAAGTACAAATAACTAACAATTTTTGAGGGACAAAGGAGCATCTGCTTACCACTCAATAATGAGGTTATCAATGCATCAAAAGCAAAAAAGTTTAGTAGCAGAAAGATGTTTGAATAGTGAAGCAAGATGCTTTGTATTTTAAGGTAATCTACTACTACTTCCAAGAAGTGTATATGAAATCAGGATATGCTGTTCAACTCTTACTTTTAAAAAGTCACTTCTCCAAGAGATACTACTCCTTTTCTGTGCGCCTCATATTTCTCAAGGTTTCAGTTTTTTGTTAGTTTATAGTTCCCAAAATTACGATTATTAACAAAGGTGTCACTACTAGTTTTCCTGTAAACAGTGAAATTAACTACATGTTGATATAAAAATTTGAAAGTAGATGTTGATGAAGAGTGAGATTCCACAAGCAGCGTGTCATAAGGGAAGAGTTGGAAGAATAACATTAGAAGTCATTCAAAGAGGGAGATGGGAGCAGTGAAAGTGAAACAGAAATAGCATCCAACTTAGTAAGAAATCTCTGTCTGTCAACTTTACTGTTCTTAAATTTTTTGGTTATGTTTAATACATTATCTGCGCCCTTCAGAAAAGAGATGTTATTACTACAGTTGTATAGGCAATGCAGACAGAGAGAGACAGAGAGTGAGAAAGAGAGAATGAAAATACAAAGAAAAAAATGAGGAGGATGAAAACAGAGCATGGTGCAAATTCAGGTATGAACTAAAAGGCAACAAAGTATTTTGCTGCTTTCACCTATGAAGCCCAAAATGCAGATTTATTCTTTCGTAGTTAAGCTTTGATAGGATATGTTACTTGCTAATTAGTGTGTTCTAGAGCTGTGGCCATGATTTGTGAATGTAAACACTATAGTTATTCCTGTTTCTCATCAATAATATCCCAATCTGTCATCTTTACTGTTCTTAAAGCTTTTGGTTACATTTAATACGTTATCTACCCAATAGTTGTTTGAGATTTTGTGGTATCTCTGTTGCTGTTGTTACAGGTTTTTGCTTTTGCCGATGCTGCACAGTTAAATGTTGTGTTTTCTGCACTTGTTTTAATTTTACCAATTATTATTGCATATTTGAATAATCATCTTGCTAATGGTCATGATCTTTCATTTGTATTGCATCCAGTACTTTTTATTTCTGGGACCATCAATGTGTAGAGGTGATTTCATGACAGGAGTGTTTGCTATGTTGTTCTTAACGTATGCGTCTTCAATTGTGCAGAACCAGGGACGGCACCCAGGAATGTCCAAGTCCGGCCACTGAGTTCCAGCACGGTGGTGATTCAGTGGGATGAGCCTGAGACACCTAATGGACAAGTCACTGTAAGCACAGTTTTTGTATCTAAAATACATTAATCTCTGCTGTATCTCCTTTTTTTCCCACTTAGATTCAAATTAGCTACTACGATATGGGATTAAGAATGTGTATTTCTTTCTTACTAGTTTGAAGACCCTGAAATTTGTTACTGAGAATACATCATTTCATAAATAAGGTGATTTTATACCACAATGTGAACAAAGTATATAGTTAATAATTTTATGATAAGGATAGAGTGCTACTCACCATGTAGTGGAGATGTTGAGTTGCAGACAGGCACAACTGCTAAAAAAGTGAGCTTTCTACCAACAAGGCAGTCTTCTAAAGTAGACATACACACACATTCACACAAACACAACTCACACACATTACCACAGTCTCTGGCCAATGAGGCCAGACTGTGAGCAACTGTGTATTATGGGACAAGCAATCTAGGTGGAGGGGTCATGATCTTTCATTTGTATGGAATCCAGTACTTTTTATTTCTGAGACCATGCAGACTGACAGCTTGTTGGCTATCATGGCCACATAAAATGCAGCACAATGGTTGCAGCTTAGCTTGTAGATTACATGACTGCTTGTGACTGGACTCAAGCAGTGGTGGTGGGAGATGTATGGGACAGGTCTTGCGTGTAGGCCTGTAGATATGAGCCATGAGACAAGGGATTGGAAGCGGAGGTGGAGCAGCGATTGATGAGAATGTTGTGTGGGTTTGGTGGGTGGTGGAGTACCACTGTGGTAGGGACAGCAAGGGTAGGATATTCCTCATTTCAGGGCACAATAAGAGGTAGTCAAAACACTACTGGAGAAAGTGATTCAATTGTTCCAGTCATGGGTGATACTGAGGGTAGTGCTCCTTTGTGGCTGGACAGTGCGACTTTGGGAGGTAGTGGATGACTGGAGAGAGAAGGCATGGGAGATTGTCCATAGTTCATAATTTTTATATATTAGCACACTGTATAAACACGACTAATAAACATTTACTTACAAAGGAAGCACATGTTATGTATTACCCAGCAAGGGGAAGTGCTAATGTGACAATAGCAGGAACTAACTTAGTCACGTGGATAGCTACAGTCTCACTCCAATCAAAGTAGTGCACATTGTTGTGTTGCTGTGCGAACATGGATGGTGAGCATCAAATATGTCCCTGTGGGCTGACATATTTTTATCTTTCTTTGACAATCAGATATATACAAATGCTGAAATATTTTAAAAACTAACAAAACAACACTAATTGCAGGCAGCCATATTATCTTTCGTAGTTGGCTACTTTTTAAATTATTATATCCACTTTTTCTTGCTGCAAATGCTCTCATCCACAGTCATTTGCTGGTGACAAAACATTTGGCAACTCAGAAAGGGAGGGCAGTGGAGAATAAGTTCTTTGAAACTATCCATAAGGTGATGGGCAAATAAAAAAGTCTATATGATAATTAAAAACACATGGCAAAGGATTAGAAATAAAACAAATACAGCTTATTAAATAAAAATAATGAATAAAGTAATTTTCATACAGATTTAAAAACAATAATTTCAGAGCACCTGATGTGATTCAATCAAACAACTTCTTGCTTTTCAGGTACATGTTTCATTCCCCTGTGCTACACCACTCGTCAGGAGAACCAATTAGTCTTTATGCTCAAAAGTCTAGAGCATGACACACATTCTTTATGTTGATTACCCATTTAGTAGTTCCCAAAATGTTTGATGGCAATAATGTTCAACCTGTGATCACTGGGCAGTTATTTTCCATAATGTGCACGATTTGGCAGGAGTAATACAGATAAAAAATTTTAAACATCACTTTTTCGATTGCCTCCACTTTCTATTAAATAAAAATACTGCAAAGACACTGATAATCTTGCTTCACAGAGTTGACTAAATTGGAACAGCACATTTATATACTCCATTTCTTTTAGACAAGTGGCAATCGCAAAGTGATGTTTGATTGGGTTAACAAAATAGATACAGGCTTAACGAATGAACATGACAGTGAACATCACATTAGAACACAGGAGTGTCTGCCAGTACCTACTGCTCTACTTCGCCCCTCCATCTTTCTTGGGCATTAACACAACAGTGCTGCCACTGTGGCAACAGTACCACTTCACTTTGTTGAGTAATAAATTGATTCAGATGATGGCCAGCATCATAAGAGCCCATTTCAATGAACCACTTTTGTGGATTTGAGTTGATTGTCATACATTTACATATCAAAACTGAAATAATATAACACTGGGTGGCCATTACAAGTTTCATTTAGTAATAAATAAAATCGACAGAGAGTGGCTTTATGATTTTGTTTGCCAAGCATTTAAACCGTGTATATTCAGAAAGGAGAGGAGAGCATGAAATATTTTCACTGTGAGAAACTTTCTTGTGTACATACACACTACTTAATTTTCAAGTGAATAATAATAATAATAATAATAATAATAATAATAATTACCACTTATTGGCTGTGGTAAGTTATTTTAGATTAAACAATCGAAAGTCCAAGCTGGAATATCATCAGTGTTATGAAAAGTGTGATTGCTGCTTGCCATAAAGATGGTACATTGAGTTGCAGACAGGCACAATGAAAAGACTGGTATACATTTAGCTTTCAACCAAAGTCTTCTTCAGGAAAGAAACATACACTTTCACCCAAGCAAGCACACCTCACACACACATGTCCACTGGTTCCGGCTGCTCTGACAAGAATGCAACTGAAATGCATCAAATGGGAGCAACACTCTGGAGTGGGCCAGGGAAGGGAGAAGGACAGCAGGGTGTTGGTCAGAGAAGAGGAAACAGCAGTGTCTGGAGTGTCTGGTGGAACATGCAAGGACTAGAGTTGGCAGGTCAGGGCTGCTAGGTACAGTGTTGGAAGGCTGTGGGAGAGGGGGGGGGGGGGGGGGGGGGGGAGAACAGGGAGTAGGAAGGAGAGGAGCAAGTAAGATGAAGAGACTGTTAACTGCATTGGCAGAGAACAGCTCACAGTGTGGGTGAGGGGATGAGGAGGGTGATAGGACAGGGGGGCAGAAACAGTTGGATGGAGAGTGTGGGGACAATGTTGGTTGAGGCTGGTATGGTTTTGGGAGCAGAGAATGTGGTCTAAGGATAACTCCCATCTGTGCAGCTCAGGAAAGCTGGTGGTGGAGAGGAAGATCCGGATGGTATAGGTTGTGAAGCAGCTGGTTGTCCGGAGTTGGAAGGGGGGGGGGGGGTTAATTTGGGGGAAGAGACCAGACAGCAAGGTCTCATCGGATTAGGAAAGGATGGGGAAGGAAGTGAGCCATGCCCTTTCAAAAGAGCCATCTCGGCATTTGCCTGAAGTGATTTAGGGAAATCATGGAAAACCTAAATCAGGATTGCCGGACACGGGATTGAACTGTCGTCTTCCCAAATGCGAGGCCAATGTGCTAACCACTGCACCATCTCACTCAGTATGAAGCAGCCAGTGAACTCAAGTGTGTTCAAGTGCATGTTGTGCCACAGAATGATACACTCTGCTCTTGGCCACAGTTTGCTGGTGGCCATTCATCCTAGTAGACAGCTGGTTGGTACTCATAACAATATAAAAAGCTGAGCAGTGATTGCAGCAGGCCTGATATATGAATGGGTGCTTTCACGGGTGGCCCAGCCTCTGGTGGAGTAGGATAAGCATGTGACAGGGCTGGGACAGGAAGTGCTGGGTGAGTGGATTGGGCAGGTCTTGCACCTTGGTCTTCCAAGGTACATGGCCCCTGTGGCAAGGGATTGGGTAATTAGAGTGGCCGAGAGATGAACTAGGATGTGGAGGTTGGGTGGGTAACAGAACACCACTTTAGGAGGGGTGAGAAGGATCTTGTGTATGATGCCCCTAATTTCAGGGTGTGATGATAGATAATCAAAGCCCTGACAAAGGATGTGGTACAGCTGTTCCAGTCCAGGTAGGTATAGGTTGGAGGATTAGAGGTGTGTGAGGATATTTTATATGTGGTGTTTATTTTTTAGCTTAGTGATATGCTAAAATTAATTTTTTATAATTGGACTCTGTCAGGAATGAAAATGAATGACATGAATGGCTGTCCTTCACTGTCCAAGCTTGTGAGAGTAATTCATTGAAAACTGACTCATAAACAGAGACTATTTTGCTGTGTTCCATAGGGTTATAAGGTTTACTATACAACAACACCAAATCAACCAATGGCATCCTGGCAGTCACAATTGGTGGACAACAACCAGTTGACAACAATCAGTGATCTCATCTCACATACAATCTACACTATCCGTGTGCAAGCATTCACAAGTGTTGGTCCTGGACCACTTTCTGCTCCAGTGTTGGTTAAGACACAACAGGGAGGTAAGAATATACCAGCAGTTTTACATTTTAGATATTACAACTGTTTTATATTATTTTTGTGTGAGGTGATAACATGTTCCATTGAACATTAGCATGATTTTTATGTAATGCTCTAAATGAGTTCATTTACAGACTACAGATTTGTTGTGCGATGAGTATCTACTGATCACTTACAGATTACAAAATAAGACAGTGGCTTAAATTTAATAAAAATGAAGCATATCGCTCTTTGACATTACTTATATTTGTAGTAAAAGATACTTAAATCTGACAACAACAGTAAACATCTTTTTGTTGTACACAATACATGCTACTGATTTTTATTAGAAATTCATCTTTAGAGAAGAAGTCATTGATAAGTTAAATTAAAAATTTTCTTTGCTTCCTGTTGGACATTTATAGATATGGATATCAGTACTTATTTTCAAACTTTGCATTGTTTGTTACAAACTTCATTAGTGGGTATATATAGTGAAGATGTACCTAGAACTCCAGAAGAGAATACTACATTTTGTTCTAGTTTCCTTATATTATGAAAGTGTAAGCTTTCACAGGTGGAGTTTGTTTCAATAAAACTCATTTGGGTGTGTGGCCACATGATGATGTGATAAAACTACTGTGATGCTTCTTCTGACCTTGATGAAGACTGCCAGTGATAACAGTTGAAAATTAAGTAGTTTTGTCATATATTGATGTTGTCCCAAACCCGTAACAATTTTACTAAAAAACTCCATATTGTTGTTGTAAAAGTAGATGCATTCTTTTACAAGGATAAACATAATTTTTTCAGTAGTTTATGTTTTCTGATATCTTTAGTAAAAATTGTATTACACTATACTTAAAATATCTATGAAAATAATCAGTTTTTTAAAATATAATGTAATTAGATAGATAACAAATCTACTCACCAAGCAGCAGCAGGGGAAGACTGAATCAGCGTCTCCTCCTCATCCCGTCTGGTACGTCTCCCCTGACCTGGAACTCGGGGTGACTTTTCTGAACTCTCCCCATTTCCTAAAGCCTCCCCATAAACTGTCAAACATTTTGTAAAACTTAACTATGCTTGCCAAATACTTGATCATGTATAGTGCTTTTTGATGTTTTTGTCAAGCGTATATCATGTTTGAAGCATTTGCCAGAAATTTTGATTAATGGAAATTTTTACAAGATGCCAGACATTATTTGTAATGTTGTTCTGCCACATATGTTTAGTGAAAAATTGTTTTATTACAATTTATCTCATTATATTGTGGGTTTTCACAACCACAGAAACTGCAGTCAAGTATAAAAACAAAATAGCACTGACAGTTACCAAAATGGTAGAGGTGTAGCATCTTTCCCAGCCATATATTACACATGAAAAGCTTATGAACAGAATCAGTATTTATGCATAAAGTCACATACAAGTGGAAGTGGAATGAAATAAAAGAAATCAAAGTTCTCTGGTTCTTCCATGGATGATGTGGGCTATATGTTCCTACGTTGTGGTATTATAATGAACTGTCTTAGAGGAATAAGTAGAAGAGAATAAATTTCCGAAAACTTGTGTCTTATTTTTCAATGCAAGGGCAAAGTAATGCTAAACAAGTTATTGAATGTTTCACTGTCCATCTGAGGAAAGTTGATGTAATCGTCAGGTTCTGAATGTAACATTCCGACTAACAAGTTTTCAGTTGTATATTTCTCTCTCATTTTAAACCATTACATGGACCAGTGTCTTGTTTTCTTCTTCTTTAAATTCAGTGCCAGAGTCAGTGTTGTTTTTTGTGGTCTTCAGTCCAAAGAGTGGTTTGATGCAGCTCTCTGTGCTCCAAAAATGCTTTATCTGCACTTGTAGCCATTCACACTAGTGCCAAAATACAGCACATGTAAAAAGCTTCTGTTCAAAAGTAAGGTAAAATTGACAGGCTTTAAATGTACAGGCGTGTTTGACACATCCATGGCTGGGTAAGAATCAACTCTGCAGACAAGTTTGCTCGTTTAAGAGAGCCTTAACAAATTAAAAAAAAAAATCATTATCCATTCAAAGAAAGTTGATGTAATCACTAAGTTCTGAGGGTAGTGTTTCCTTTAGCACATATTCATGGACAAATCTCTCATTTTAAGCCATTCTTCTTCTTCTTCTTCTTCTTCTTTGTCTTTAAACACAGTGCCAAAATCAATCCCAGGACTGGTCTGTCTGCATTTGTGGTCAGTCCCACTACTGTCAAAATACTTACGAAGACAGACAGAATCTGCTTCAAAGTGAGGTTAGATTGACAAATGCTGTTTGAATGTGTATGAGTTTGCTTGGCAAATCCATGGCTAGATACGGGCAATTTTGTCAAACACGTTTGATTGTTTACAGGGACCTTAAACATTGCCAGTGCTTCCTCTTCATCCCTCTTCCTTTGCCTTCAACCATTCTGTCAGAAGAAGGAGCTACTGACTCAGAAAGCTTACACTTTTACTTAACTTTTAGATTTTTTCTCCTGCCACTACATGGTGGTCAGATTTTTTTTATCCATCCAATTGCAGTAAGGGCACCCATGTCTGGACCTGGGTCCCTGTCTCTTAGGGAAAGGAAAAAATGTAGTGTAGTCAGATGTTTTTCTTTCAATAAAATGATTTAAAAGGTGGTATTAAACAGGCTTTTAGTAGGGTCAGAGCTGGAACTTCTTTTTGGCTACTTACAAGTCACCATGTATCTTCCAAAATATTAAAAGTACTCTGTACCTCCAGGTCTAGCACATCCCTGCAAACTATTGTATGGGCACCCCTGAATTACACCATATTTAAAATAACAACAAAAATAATCAATTATTGATAATATAATATAAAGGGATAGATACAAACTCTACCCGCCAAGCAGTGGCAATGGAACACACACACAAAAGGATTTAACTTTTACAAGCTTTCAGAGCCAGTGGCTCCTTCTTCTGGCAGAAGAATTGAAGTGGAAGGAAGAGGGATGAAGGAAAAGGACTGGAGAGATTTAGGGGAAGGGGTACAGTTCAGAAAAGTCACCCAGAACCCTGGGTCAGGGGAGACTTACTGGATGGGATGAAAAGGAAAGACTGATTGTTGGGGACTGTACTGGATGAGATCTGAAAACCTGATAGCTTAAAGGTAAAAGACAGGATAATATGCAAGATAGAGATTACTACTAAAATGTTGTGCACAAGTTAGTAAGAGTGAAAAGCTAAATGCATTGTACAGGGTGAGGCAGTGAAACGGCACGATTTCGATAGTGGTTGTCGGGCGCGGAGGGGGGTTGCGAGAGTGGGGGAAGTGACCTTGGGCGTCTAGAGTGGTGGAAGTTTCAGTAGCCATGGAGCGTTGGTCGAGTGCGCAACGTGTATATGCCGTAAAGGCATATTACAAAAACGCGGATAGTGTGGTTGGTGCTCAACGCGCCTTTCGTCGTGAATTCAACCTGCCGCCACGGGCTCCCGTGCCATCAAGGAAAGCCATTCTCCTTTGGGTTAAAACCTTTGAAGCTACTGCTAGCACAACAAAGAAAAGAGGCGGCAGCACAAAAACAATCCGGACACCCGAGAACATTAATCGTGTGCGCGAAGCGTTGGGACGAAGTCCGCGAAAATCCGCGAGACGGCACAGCGCAGAACTTGGTCTCAGCAATCGATCAGTAAGACGGATTTTGAAGAGTGACCTTCACTATCATCCATACAAAATTCAGGTAGTGCAAGCCCTTAAACCTAATGACTACAATAACCGTATATGCTTTTGCCAGTCAATGCTTAACGTTATTGAACGAAATGAAGAAAGAGTGCATAACTTATTGATGAGTGATGAAGCCCACTTTCATCTTAGTGGGTACGTAAATAAGCAAAACTTCAGATATTGGTCCTCAGATAACCCGCACGAACTTCATGAAAAACCTCTCCATTCTGAAAAAGTAACAGTCTGGTGTGCAATGTCATCTTGTGGAATCGTGGGGCCCTATTTTTTTGAAGATGAAGATGGCAACACAGTGACGGTAAACTCTGGACGTTATGCTGACATGTTGACCATTTTTGGTCTGCCTGGAATTGATCGACATGATCCAGATGCTGAAACACTCTTCCAGCAAGATGGTGCAACAAGCCATACTGCTAATGTCTCAATGGAATTGCTCAGACTTGCATTTCCACGACGTCTAATCAGCAGGAATGGCGATTTCCCCTGGCCTGCCCATTCGCCAGATCTGACGGCACCAGACTTTTTTCTTTGGGGCTACCTCAAGTGCAAAGTCTTCCAGGAAAATCCACCAAGAACAAAAGAAGACCTGAAGGAGCGAATTCGACAGGAAATTAACAACATTCCAGTACAGATGCTACGAAACATCATGGGACAATTTCATCTCAGGCTTAGACAATGTGTGCAAAACCAAGGACGACACCTCACTGACACCATATTTAAAAAATGATTGTTTTTAAGTTAAATCTTTAATTTCCACTCTTGTATTTGAGATCCATGTTCAACTATTATGATTTTACTTGTAAATAAATCTTTGGTGGTTTTGCAAAATCGTGCCGTTTCACTGCCTCACCCTGTATGTATCAGAGGTGGGGTGGGGGCGGCAAAAAATAGAATTCCGTACATCCAGCATTGCTTCATAACCTTTCCTCGGGTCCTTACAACATGACCCTAACCTGTCCTCTGCAGAACTCCAGGCTCTACATTCCCTAGAAGTTGATGACTTCATCATCATCCTCCCAACAGACAAAGGATCTACCACTGTGGTACTTGACCAATAGGAGTGTGTTGGCGAAGGTCTACGACAGCTGTCTGACACTTATACTTACAGCATCTGCCATCAAGATCTCGTCCTTGTGATTCAAACTGCCCTGCAGTCCCTCCTAGAAACCTCAGGCCCCTCACAAGAACTTACATCTCAATCCATAGAACTTCTTATCCCACCCAAACCATGCACCCTCACCTTTTACCCAATCATCCTGGCTGTCAAAGCACCCACCGAACGTGTATCTGCCTTAGTTGATTGACACCTGCAACCCATAGTACAAAGACTTTCCTCCTATATTAAAGATAACAACCATTTCCTAGATCATCTGAAATATGTGCCCATCCCACTCCCACTACACACTTTCTTGTCACCATTGATGCCATCTCCCTCTACACCAACATCCCCCATGTACATAGTCTGTCTGCTGTTGCAATTTTCTCAGTCAATGCCCACCTGATTTCAAGCCCATGACATCCTTCTTGCTCATATACTTCACCTTCGAGGAGCCGACATACAAATCAGATCAGGGGTATGGTCATGGGAGCCAGGTTGGTTCCTTCCTATGCTAACCTTTTCACGGGTCGCTTGGAGGGGACTTTCCTGGGATCCATAAGCCTTCATTCCCTGGTTTGGTTTAGATACATTGATGACATCTTTTTTCTATATGGACTCATTGTGAGGCTGACCTGTTAAAATTCCTGGAATCTCTTAAATATCTTCTCCTAATTAAATTTCACGTGGTCCTATTCTGAATCCGATGCCACTTTCCTTGATGTTGATCTCATCCTCACCTGAGGCCAGCTACACACTTCTGTCCACATGAAGCCTACTAACAAACAACAGTACTTACAAATTGACAGTTGCTGCCCTTTCCATGTCAAACGTTCCCTCCCATACAGCCTTGTCATTCAAGGCAAACATATTTGTTCAGATGCAGACTCTTTACAGCAATACATCACCAACCTCACTTGAGCCTTCACCGGACATAATTATCCCAACAGCCCAATTCAAAAGCAGATTTCCTGGGCCATCACATCCAATCCTGGTACTGATGATCCCCCCAAAAAACAACTTCAGAGCACACCACTTCTCGCCCAGTATTATCCTGGCCTTGACTGTATCAGTCAGCTACTTCAACAAGGCCATGACTTCATAAAATCATGCCCTGGAATGAGATCCATTCTGTTTGAGATTTTGCCCACCACACCTAGAATAGCTTTTCGTCACTCTCCCAATCTCCGCAATATCCTTGTCAGACCCTATGCTCCTTCTGCACCTATCTCCCTACCCTATGGCTGCTACTCCTGTGACCACCCCCACTGCAAGACTTTCCCTATGCATCCTCCTACCACCACTTATTCCAGCACTGTAACTGGCAAAACACATTCTATCAAAGGGAGAGCCACCTCTGGATGACACAAGTTATATTCCAGCTGTTATGTAAACACTGCTCGGCCTTTTACATTGGCATGACTACTACCCAGTTATCAGTCAGGATGAGTGGGCATGGACAGAGGGTGTATACAGGCAACACAAGATATCCTGTTGCAGAGCATGCTATACAGCGTTACAGTCATGACCTCAGTTCCTGTTTCACCACATGTGCCATCTGTATTCTTCCCCCAGACACCAGTTTCTCAGAACTCCACAGGTGGGAACTAGCACTACAACATGTCTTTGCTTCTTGCCACCCACCTGGCCTTAATTTATGTTAATTCCTTCCATCTCAGCATGTATTCACAGCAGCTACTCCTTTCTTCACCCTATTTTAGATTCCTACATCTTTCATTTTCTGATTTGTCTGTTTTTCACCTTCTCCCATCCCACGTCTGTTACATACAATGCATTTAGCTTTTCACTCTTATGAACTTATGCTCGATGGTTTAGTAGTAATCTCTGTCATGGATATTACCCTGTCTTCCACCTTCAAGCTCTCAGGTTCTCAAATCTCATCT
Organism: Schistocerca piceifrons; assembly: GCF_021461385.2. NCBI lineage: Eukaryota > Metazoa > Arthropoda > Insecta > Orthoptera > Acrididae > Schistocerca > Schistocerca piceifrons. The sequence continues at coordinate 105,534,024 of NC_060140.1, forward strand.
GGTGCAGTCCCCAAAAATCAGTCTTTCCTTCTCATCCCGTCCAGTAAGTCTCCCCTGACCTGGGGTTCTGGGTGACTTTTCTGAACTGTACCCCTTTCTCTAAACCTCTCCAGTCCATTTCCTTCACCCCCTCTTCCTTCCCCCTCAATTCTTCTGCCAGAAGAAGGAGCCAGTGGCTCTGAAAGCTTGTAAAAGTTAAATCCTTGTGTGTGTGTGTGTGTGTGTGTGTGTTCCCGTGCCACCACTTGGCGAGTAGATTTTTTATCTATCCATTTATACCATATTTAAAATGTATTTTATAAACACTATGTGTAAAACAAACACTGTTATTTTCATATATTATGACAGAGAAAATATTAATAATTCGTTTTGTAAGCATTATGGATTGACTGCTTTGTGTATCAATGCTTCCTGGACACCATAAACTTCAACTCCTGTTATATCATACCTTGATGTTTACGAATCCACTAGTCTTGAAGAGCTTCCTGTCTCATTTTGATAAGTACTGTTCATTTCTCATAAGTTTTCTTCTTGCCCATATTTAAATATTTTAAATTCACTTTCATACAAATAAAAAGTTAATATTTGAGAAAAGAGCCAACATACAAATTTAGTGTATTCCTCTACTTTTTCGGAATTACAAATTTAAAGTCTGTGCTACAAAGGTTGCATGCATTCTCAGAGTGATAACATAACCCATACAATATAAAAATGACCTATAGTCAACTAGTACAAAACTAAAACAGAGTTCCTCAACTATCCATGTCATTGAAGTGTATTAGTTTCTCCAACATAATATTAGAATGCCTATGTACACCGATGGGCAGCAACTGGCAGTGGGGTTGCACAGCCACTGCCCTCACAGTTTTGACATCTGCCACTGGCTGCACTCCACTGTCTAGTTTACCAGATACCTCAAACAAAATAGTAAACAGTTATAGAACAGACATATAACATGTAAGAACCTTATTACTGCAAGGAACTTCAACTTTTCTTCCACAGTATTTGCTTCCTTTCTGTTTTATTCATGTTCTGAAAATTTCTGTAACCTTTCTTTGTGCTTTTCCAGCACACGAGTTAAGCAATATGACTGATAATCCGAACATAAATATATAACAAAGATGATAAAGAAACAACCACACATCTACAGCTTGTGTGTGAAATCTCTCTCTCTCTCTCTCTCGCTCTCTCTCTCTCTCTCTCTCTCTCACACACACACACACACACACACACACACACACACACACACACACACAAATAAGCACAAATGCACAGTATGATGGAGGTATTTTTCTGAAAATTTGAGTGTAAGTTTCATCCTGGTAAGTTCCATTCTTTAGAGATTTGGCATAACATAAATTAACTTGACAGTTCATATATTGCTACTGGTTTGGTAACTATAAACACTGACTTTCTTCTGTTTGCCAGTTGTTACACTGTGACAGCATCTAGTATAGGCTATCGTCCATCTACATCTACGTCTACATGATTACTGTGCTATTCACAATAAAGTGCTTGGCAGAGGGCTCAATGAACCACCTTCAAGCTGTCTCTGCACTGTTCCACTCTTGAACAGTGTGCGGGAAAAACGAGCACTTAAATCCATAACTGCTGTGCCTTCTTTTTGTCATGCCACAGAACAACTTTCACTCATAATATATCCAAAACAAATAAACATACTGAGATATGGTTTGTGCTAAATTATAGAGGATGATGTGAGAAATATATATGACATATTCAAATTTTTTTTTTAATATTTATAATTGCTGGATTATGACATACCAACTTTGTTTTTCTCAATTGTAATTTCTTAATAGAATTATCTCCTTTTTCTGTGGCACTGGAGAGAGCTTTTGAAGTAGAATTCAATGACAGGCCATGTGTGTAATTTGATCAAATAGTAATGAGATAAAAGTATTACAAACCACTGTCCTGCTGCCAAGAGAACAGATCTCAGAAACACACTCTTATTGTATCAAATGTAAGCAAACATGTAATGTGGGTACAGTTTGCAATTTTTTTTATTAAGACTGCCATATCACGGACTGGAAATGTTGACCTTGAGCATTGTTAGATATTGTAAAGTAATTTTGGACAGTCAGTACTGCATGTTGAATTGTGTCTGGACATACGACAGTACAGGGCTGAATTATACCATTATCACTTGTACAATTTGTACTGTATAATATAACTCTGTACAATGCCACTCATACCATTTATTCAGTATGATCAAACTGGACCAATAAAAAATCAATCCATCAGTTATACGGTATTTCACATTTTCAGGAATGCCTGTGTTTCCTCAAATATTTCTTGTTTCGATTTTTCACAGATATAAAATTCCAGAAGTCTGGTTAGTGTGCAGGCCATTTTGGTTTCCCAAACAACTGATACTATGATATTTATATGTTTTTTTATGGTGATCTGTAATTATTAGTGTGAATGGTTGGGATATCCAAGAATGGAAACTGCAGGTAGGAATACCAGCAATGTAGGAAAAAATAGATTGCTACTAACTATAAAGATGACACCTTAAGTTCAAGACAGGTGCAATTGTAAGACACTTACATCCAAGGTTTTGGCCTCAGCCTTCATCAGAAAGAGGAAGAGAAACACACACCTTTCATTCAGACAAGGAAGCACACCTCATGCACACACAACTGCCAACTCCGGCAGCTCAGGCCAGAATGTCAGCATTTTGGTAGTCTAGCTTTTGCTATGTTGTTGATTGTGATATCTCTCATGTCGATACCTAATGGGTTGCCTAATGTACAGGGAAATGTCTTACAATTACTGTGCCCACATATCAGACAGGAACTATAGATACTTACGGTTATTTAGAGCCCTGTCAATAAAACTGGAACCAGTTATGTGATACTTGGGAAGATCACACCACACATTGATAGAACAGAGTTGCTTTTTACCCTCTCTCTCAGAGAGTATGGATTTTCAGATGATCATCAGTGCACATTGCAGATATTAATTTTCCTGTGATTTGTGAATGATGCTTTTCTAGTAACATAATCTTGCATAGAAATCGTGCATCACTTTGTAGTTTAGTAGATTGCACTGTAGTTCCTTCTCTAGATTGCTACACAGATAACAAAATAGTAGATATAGAAATAGATGACAGAGGGATAGAAAAACAATTAAAATCGCTCAAAAGAGGAAAGGCCACTGGACCTGATGGGATACCAGTTCGATTTTACACAGAGTACACAAAGGAACTTGCCCCCTTCTTGCCGCAGTGTATCGTAGGTCTCTAGAAGAGCGTAGCATTCCAAAAGATTGGAAAAGGTCACAGGCCATCCCTGTTTTCAAGAAGGGATGTCGAACAGATGTGCAGAACTATAGACCTATATCTCTAACATTGATCAGTTGTAGAATTTTGGAAAAAGTATTATGTTTGAGTATAATGACTTTTCTGGAGACTAGAAATATACTCTGTAGGAATCAGCATGGGTTTCGAAAAAGATGATCGTGTGAAACCCAGCTCGCGCTATTCGCCCACGAGACTCAGAGGGCAATAGACACAGGTTCCCAGGTAGATGCTGTGTTTCTTGACTTCTGCAAGGTGTTTGACACAGTTCCACACCGTCATGTAATGAACGAAGTAAGAGCATATGGACTATCAGGCCAATTGTGTGTTTGGATTGAAGAGTTCCTAGATAACAGAATGCAGCATGTCATTCTCAAGAGAGAGAAGTCTAGCGAAGTAAGCGTGATTTCAGGTGTGCCGCAGGGGAGTGTCATGGGACCACTGATATTCACAATATATATAAATTACCTTGTGGATAACATCGAAAGTTCACTGAGGCTTTTTGCGGATGATGCTGTAGTATATTGAGAGGTTGTAACAATGGAAAAGTGTACTGAAATGCAGGAGGATCTGCAACAAATTGACGCATGGTGCAGGGAATGGCAATTGAATCTCTATGTAGACAAGTGTAATGTGCTGCGAATACATAGAAACAAAGATCCTTTATCATTTAGCTACAATATAGCAGGTCAGCAACTGGAAGCAGTTAATTCCATAAATTGTCTGGGAGTAGGCATTAGGAGTGATTTAAAACAGAATGATCATATAAAATTAATCATCGGTAAAGCAGATGCCAGCTGAGATTCATTGGAAGAATCCTAAGGAAATGCAGTCTGAAAACAAAGGAAGTAGGTTACAGTACACTTGTTTGCCCACTACTTGAATACTGCTCACCGGGGTGGGATCTGTACCAGATAGGGGTGATAGAGAAGATCCAACGGAGAGCATTGCGCTTCATTACAGGATCATTTAGTAATCACAAAAGCGTTACGGAGATGATAGATAAACTCCAGTGGAGCACTCTGCAAAAGAGACACTCAGTAGCTCGGTAAGGGCTTTTGTTGAAGTTCCGAGAACATACCTTCACTGAGGAGTCAAGCATTATATTGCTCCCTCCTACATATATCTCGCGAAGTGACCATGAAGATGAAATCGGAGAGATCAGAGCCCACACAGAGGCATACTGACAATCGTTCTTTCCGTGAACAATACGAGGCTGGAACAGAAAGGAGAACCGATAGAGGTACCCAAGGTACCCTCTGCCACACACCGTCAGGTGGCTTGGGGAGTATGGATGTAGATGTAGATGTAGATGTAATTTGGAGAACTGTAACCAATTTCAAAAGTCATTTCCATGAAGCTGCCGATAGATCAAAACGTGAGGAATGTGAATGGCATTGGAATATAGAATTCACAAAGCTGTCCTATGCTTGATTCCAGTAGCAAATTCAAGCTGCCTTGTAGTGACATGTGGCTTGAGTCCTACTGCTGCTATAATCTTAGATCCATTTTTTTCATCAGTCAAAGCTCTTTTTCATTGGTGTATTGTATTCTTCACACTTCAAGTTCCTTAAAATCTGTCTGTAATATTTTCAAAGACAGAGCATGAAGGTTTGGCACAGTCAAAATAACTTTCAGCATACAACCATATTGTTACTCGGATAGTCTGGTGACATTCACCATAAATGAAAAGCATATTCACTTTTCAGCCTGTCGTAAACATTATAAAAGTCTGAGCAACTTCACAATCAACTAGTCTATCACTAAAATAGCAGAATAAAGACTGGTAGGCTTCAATCAACAGGGAAAGACACGAACTGTACCTGAGTAAGGTGTTTAATTATATGGGGGAGGATCAGAAAGTAATGCACAATAATATTTTTCTCCCCTGGTATTGCAGCTGAAATGTTGAAATTTCACAACAATTCAGTTTGTAGTTTGCACTACAGAGGGTGTTTTGTTTTTGTGTGCAGTTCTAGAAAGACACCCTTGAACTATGAAACAAACATGGTGTACATGTTACTATCATCAACTTGGGAAGAGCAGCGAAGTGTAGTCCAATATTTGTGGACCAAAGGGCATAAAGTGAGTGAAATTCACAGGGACATGCATGACGTGTATGGGGATGACTGAATGGACTGTAGCAATGTGTCCAGCGGTGTGCATTCTTCCAAGAGGACCTTGTGAACCTTAGTGATTGGTCACATTCCAGGTGGTCAGTAACAGTTGCAACCCTGCAGAATGTCAGAGCCACTGAGGCAACAATTTTGAATGACCAGCATATGCAACTGTGAACGTTATCACAGCAGTTCCACATTTCCTATGGTGCAGTGTGTACTACTGTTCATGACACATTGAAATTTTATTAAGTTAGTTCTTGCTGGGTGCCTGAGAACTTGAGAGAACTCTTGACAGTCTGACGACCTTCACCATAAATGAAAAGCATATTCACTTTTTGGCCTGTCATAAACATTATAAAAGTCTGAACAACTTCACAATCAATTAGTCTATCACTAAAATAGCAGAATAAAGACTGGTAAGCTTCAATCAACAGGGAAAGACACGATCTGTACCTGTGTAAGGAGTTTAATTATATGGGGGAGGATCAGAATGTAACATACAATAATTTTTTTCTCCCCTGGCCAGTGAATGGTGACAAGCTTAGATCACTTAATGCATTAAACCAGAAAAGTGCATGACTTTCTGAAAGGAATTGTCACTGGTGATGAGTCGTGGGTGTACACTACATGCCTGAACCAGGCAGACCTCTATGGGCAGGAAACATGCTAGTTCCCCAGTATGAAAAACATTCAAAGTGACTCAGTCTGCTAGGAAAGTGCTTGTGACATGGACTTTGCTAAACATGGAACTGCTGTGAATGTTGCAACCTACATTAAAACTTCAGTTAAGTTGCATCGTGCCCTTCGTGAAAGATGCCACAGTATTAATGCTGATGGTGTCAAACTTCTTTATGACAATGCTCACCCTCATGGTGCTGCTCCTGTTCATGGGAAAATTGCCAAATTTGGGTGGGAGGGACTCCAGCATCCACCATACATTCCAGACATTGCACCATCAAGTTTTCATCTGTTTGCTCCCAAGAAGAAATTCTTGGCTGGCCAACACTTTGTGACAGATGCAGAAGTGAAATCAGTGGTCCGCAGATGGCTGTACTCCATCCAAATGAAGAGGTCAATATGAAACTGGTAACATGATGGGAGAAGTGTGTCGAGAATGTTGATGACTTTGTAGAAAAGTAGGTAAAAGTTGTAAGTTCATTTGTGATTTTTTTTGTTTTGTTACCTCGTAAACATTTTGCCAATAAAATTATTGTTTGTTATTTTCTGATTTACGCTGTATTTGGTACAGAAAAATCAGAAATTTGTGGGACCTCTTCACCTGATGATGAGAGAGTGGTTTTATGGTGCTTTTATCTTGTTGTTATTTTATCAAATTCCACATATGTTATGTAATTGAAGTCCTCTTTGGAAGCTGTTTCCTATGCTAAACATAGAGTACATTATTCCAAAAAAGTTATTGTCATAATTTGTGAGATATAAATGTTAAAAATTACTAGTGTACATCACAAAATTCACCACTTTGTCCATTATAACTTGACGACAAGCACAACTTGGTATATTTACTCATTATGGATATATTAGGGGTGACCTCAATTTGTATTAAGAATAAAAAGAGTTCAGGTACTGCTGTTTAAGCATGCATAGTACTTACCAATTCACAGTATCTTATCCATTATGGCAAAGGTAAGCATTTCGCCAAGTAATATGAGGGCTGGGGCAAAAGTCATTGCAACTATTTTGTTTACTAGCAGATACCAGCCAGATTGGGAAATGCAACTCATACACATGAAAGGACAATGTGGGAACTAGATGTGTGGACATTTAAGAACATGCGAACATCATGCCTCACATAGTTATTACAGCAGTGTACAGGAAAATACTAGTCTCATGGTGCAAAATGATTACAGCATAGCACACATACAAGTGACCTGACAGAACTGGATTTAAAGGCCCTCAAAGTAGTCCCCTGCAATATTTACCACATGCCTTCAATTGTGTGGTAAGCACTTAAAATCATCTGCATAACCATTTGGTGCACCATGTCAGAATTTGGTCATCTGTTGTTGCACAGCATTGGGTGTGCCCTCTTGTGTCACAAACTGCCTTCCATGTAGTTTCCTTTACCTTTCATATGACATCAAAGTTACAGGGCGAAAGGTCAGGGGAGTACAGTGGGTGCTCCACTTCTCCCCAGCCCCAGCACTGCTGTTGCTGCCTTAAGCACCCTGCTTTATGTGGTTTTGTGGTGTCATGCAGTATGATTGCACTGTGAAATTCTCTCAGAGTTATCCCTTGGAGAATGACTGATTTGATGTATGAGTACTACTCAACACAGGGTACTTCCATGTCGCATGACACTCGCCACACAACTCTTTTCATAGTGCACTCTGTGCTACTACCAGCAATCACAGTTCCAACTGTTGTCAATACAACACTATGCCTGCATAGCTTGCATGTGACAGATAGCAGTTTGTGACATGCTGGAAGAAAAATAATAGTTGCAATTACTTTTGCTCCAACCCTCATATATAATATTTTAAAGTAGCTGCATCAAATGTACATCAGTATATGACAGTTATACCTCCTGGATCTCATTGCTAAAGTGAATTTCTTCATTTTCAGTTCCGAGTCAGCCTAGCAATCTGCGTGTGAGTGATATTGGAGAAACATCAGTTACACTTCTTTGGAGCAAGCCTTCCCATTCGAGTGAAAATATCGTCAGCTATGAGCTGTACTGGAATGATACATATGCAAAGGTAGGTTGATTCCAAAAAGATTTGATTTTATCGTATATGTGTTTATTGACAGTTGCTTCTGAATACATGGGTGTTTTACATTTGAACATATGCCTTGTAGCTGAAGCCTTGTAGCTGAAGTCTTCAGTGGAATTCTATACACCTAGATCTATAACACAACATGGGTCTACAACACGTTTGTGGATCTCTTTATTACATTGTCACCTATAATTTTGGAAACAGAGATTTTCTTTTCTTAGGTATTTGTTTCTGTAATATATAAATGGCCTTACATTCTGAAATAATACAATGCATAGAACACAATAGAAGATAACAAAATCCTAAGTTTACAAATCCCCACGTGTTCTTCTTCCAGGATTAAAAGGAGAGAACAAAACATTTCAGGGGTGTAAAACATAATATTGAGACTGACCTGCCATTTAAAACAATGTATCAGAAGAGAGAGAACAATGGAAGTTTTTTTATTTCAATTATTTGGCGTTTATATTGCTGTACATATGTATTTTAATGCCATCCCTTGAATTATATTTCTCCAGTAAGTCTTCAGTGGAATTCTATACACCTAGATCTATAACACAATATGGGTCTACAACACGTTTGTGGATCTCTTTATTACATTGTCACCTATAATTTTGGAAACAGAGATTTTCTTTTCTTAGGTATTTGTTTGTGTACCAGATTATTGCAGCCTGCAGCTTTACTTTCTAGTTACTAACAGAATGAAATGTTCCTCTTTGATGTTGTCAATTCATTGCTCGGTTTTATTTCCAGGAGAGGAATCATAAACGAATCCCAGTAGTAGAGAATTTCACATTAACTGGGCTGTACCCTAACACATTGTATTACGTGTGGCTAGCAGCACGCTCACAGAGGGGTGAAGGCGCGACCACGCCTCCAATACCAGTGAGAACGAAGCAGTATGGTAAGCCACACAGTGCTCAGACTATGTTCCTTTTAAAGTCCCCTCATTGACCTTCAGGTCCTCTCCCTGCTGATCAGATCTTTTCATTCTGGAATAATATCTCTTATGAGATAAATCATATGTGCACAAGTTTTAAAAAAGCACAGGTAAGTTTTTGTAAATGCCAGTATCATTCACTGTTTTGCACATAGATTGAAAATGAGCAGTCTCACTTCAGTATATTGTTGTTTATACAGACAGAGCAAGTTTTATACAGAGCACATAATGCATTACAGCACATTCTGTTGCAGTAAAAGCCCACAAGCAAAGCATAAGTAAAGACACATTGCCTACCACCTGTACTTCTTATTCGTAAGTGAGTCACCTGTAAGATGATCAATATTTTAAAATATATGCTGTTACTTATTCAGAATCGTCTCATTGTATGAAGATAAATTTTGAATCCCATTGAGACACACATTTTATCAATTCAGTTGTAATAACAAACAATATTGTGACTGACAATGGAAGATTCTGCCAGCATTTGAAAAATATTACAGATGGCTCATTTTTAATGAGTAGCACTGTAGCACTTAATACTTTTTATTCACTGTAATACTCAGTTAGCTGAGTGGATTGGTTCTGTTTATATTCACTTTGTATGTGTATTGTAACATCACAAGCATTGCATGCTTCCAGATTGGGAATGTTTGATAAATATCACACATATTATATACAAAAACTTTATTTATTACTTATCGTTCTCATTATTTATCATTATTGTTCAATGGCTTAATTTTCACTGTTCCAGCACAGCCTATTTATTAACAGTATTTGTCACAACATTGCACCAGTTCTGCACTGTTTATATTCACTGTGCATTTTGAGTGCACCTTTCCTGAAAGTTACCATATAGTCTCACTCACACTATTTACGTTAAGAGTGTGAGAGTGCGTGAGTGTGCGTGTGGACTGCACATGAGTCACCAAATTTATATTTACCACCCATTTTTTTAATGGTCAGTGGCAAATGCAAGATGCTGGATATGCACCATGATTTTTTTGGGTGCTCAGTTTTTTCCTCTCTTGTTCTTACTCCATATTAGACATTACTTACACCTAGCTCTAACAGTATAAGGAAACTATAGTTCATTTTGTTTTTTGGGATAATCTGATTTCTCTCATCTGCTTTTAAAATTACTTTTTTTAATTTTTTATGTCATTTTGTTGTAAAATATTGTTTGTTAGGCAAAAATGAATCTAGTTGTAATGAATTTCAAATCCATAAACTTGAAATTAATTGTGGAAAAACAGTGAAATTCTTGTTGTCAGACAGAACATTTTAACTTACAATTTAAAATTAAACCATAGATTATACAGAAATCTGTCTGACACACAGGGACCAAGATGGAACTAAGTAGGTAGACTAATATGAAATGACAGTGCTTTTTCCTTACATTGAAAATACTGTGGAGACCATAAAATTATTTAAAAAAAATCAAAGTTTAAATTTTTACCAAGAAGCTGCACTTCACTTAAAAAACAAAAAAACTACCAACATTAGCCATTCCCAAGTCTACTTCATACAATTCAAAGTTAATCTGTGTCCATAGGCACCTGCAAGGGAGAAAGGAGGGGCCACATAATGGCCCTGCACCTCCCCCTCTTGGAATCTGGAGTACAAAGCTTTTATTAATTATAGAATTCTCATGTACATCTAGAAGTGAATGTATAACCATCAGTTTTCTGGGATATATTTGTAATAAGTTTTTTTGTGTTACCTGTAAAATGTAGGTCTTGTGGTTGACATGTCTTGAAACTGACCAACTTATTTATATACAAATGGCAATTTTGGAGTGTTGCCCCCCATCTCTGTACCCCACCTACCAAGATTAATTTCTGTGGACACCTATATCTGTGTCCAGGTATGAGCTCAAGGCATACTGGCCATTTATAATGAGAATCAATAGTTCACTGATCTACCTGATTTCTACTTCTTTTGTGTATATTTCCTGGGATACAGTTGGCTGTTGATTGTCCAGTTGTAATGGGACTACTTCAATGTGATTAAAAAGAGATGTGGCAGCCTCAATTTACCATCAGCTAAAACATTTATCTGGTAGCTTACAAGCTTGTCATGCTACATCTCATCTTTTCCTGGCTCAAGGATCTGAAAAATTTCCTAGGACTGGTGAGAAGAGTTCTAATGGGGAATCATCTTCTGTGAATACTCTTTCAATTTTTAATTCTTCATCATCCTGATGAAGTTTAATGGAAGCCGTCACATTGACAGACATATTTTGAGTGTATTAACATGAATTGCATCAGTATCCTGTTTCATGAGAGCTGTTGGTATCTTAGACCATAGATGATATAGACAGTGCATGACATCATAACAGTGAAACTAGCATTTTGATCAGCTGACTGATGGTGGCATCCATTTGCAGGTGACTTCTGGAATACTGTCCAGTTTATCTTTATAAATTGTAGTATTTGCAGTAAATTGTAACAGGGGAGTCTTGAGTAGTATTTGGTTGCAAAGAGGAAGTAAGGCACTGTAAGCAAAAAAAAAAAAAAAAAAAAAAAAAAAAAAAAAAAAAAAAAAAAAAAAAAAAAAAAAAAAAGAGGATTCATCATGAAGGTATTATCTGAATGGGATGGAAATCGGTAGATTTGTTGTACATATACAGATGAACAAATAATTACAGTTTCAGAAAAATTGGGTGATTTATTGAAGCGGATGAGCCTTACAAACTGAGCAAGTCAGTACTATGTAGGTCCACCTCAGGCCGTTATGTGAGCAATTATTTAGCTTGGCAATGATTGGTACAGTTGTTGGATGACCTCCTGAAGCATGTCATGCCAAATTCTGTCCAACTGACATGTTAGGTCATCAAAATTCCAAACTGGTTGAAGGGCCCTGCCCATAATGCTCCATATAGATCCAGAAACCTTGTTGGTCAAGGTATGGGTTTGTAAGTTTGTGAAGGTAAGCTGTAGAAACTCTTGCCATGTGCAGGTGGGCATTATCTTACTGAAATCTAAGCCCAGATGACCTGACATGAAGGGCAAAGAAATGAAGCATAGAATGTCATCGTTGTGCCACTGTGCTATAAGACAGCTGCACATGACAACCAAAGGGGTCCTGCTATTACAAGAAATTGCATCCCAGACCATCACTCCTCATTGTCAGGCAGTATGGTGGTGTCAGTCAGATTGGTATCCACTGCTGTCCAAGCGAGGCACCTCGAGATACGTCTTCATCCTGGAATCTCATTGACTGGAGTAAAGTTGTCTTCAGTGATGAGTCTGGCTTTGAATTGAGCCCCAGCGGCAAGTGAAGATGTGCCTGGAGCCTTGAATAAATCATCCAGTTTTTCTGAAAATGTAATCATTTTTTTGTCTGTACGTGTAAGTCTCATCTACTGGTTTCCATACCATTTGGATAATTCCTTCATGGACTGTCATTTTTTGTGTCTTAGAGTGTATTTTGTACCACAAACAGCCCCTGTAGTTTCATGAAGTTCCGATAGGTGGCAGCTCTATATGTAATGCCGATGGTACTGTTACCGATGACTGTGCCGCTAAAGCGGAGTTATTGAACACAGTTTTCCGCAATTCCTTCACTAGGGAAGACAAATGGAATATTCCAGAATTTGAAACATGAACGGCTGCTAGTGTGAGTTTCTTAGAAGTAGATGCCTTAGGGGTTGAGAAGCAACTCAAATCGCTTGATGCGGGCAAGTCTTCAGGTCCAGATTGTATACCGATTAGGTTTCTTTCAGATTACGCTGATACAATAGCTCCCTACTTAGCAATCATATACAACCACTCGCTCACTTATAGATCTGTACCTACAGATTGGAAAATTGCGCAGGTCGCACCAGTGTTTAAGAAGGGTAGTAAGAGTAATCCATCGAACTACAGACCTATATCATTGACGTTGGTTTGCAGTAGGGTTTTGGAGCATATACTGTATTTAAACATTATGAATCACCTCGAAGGGAACGATCTATTGATACGTAATCAGCATGGTTTCAGAAAACATCGTTCTTCTCACGAAGTAATGGCCGCTATCGACAGGGGATCTAAAGTTGATTCCGTATTTCTAGATTTCTGGAAAGCATTTGACACCGTTCCTCACAAGCGACTTCTAATCAAGCTGCGAGCCTATGGGGTATCGTCTCAGTTGTGCGACTGGATTCGTGATTTCCTGTCAGGAAGGTTGCAGTTCGTAGTAATAGACGGCAAATCATCGAGTAAAACTGAAGTGATATCAGGTGTTCCCCAGGGAAGCGTCCTGGGACCTCTGCTGTTCCTGATCTGTATAAATGACCTGGGTGACAATCTGAGCAGCTCTCTTAGGTTGTTCACAGTTGATGCTGTAATTTACCGTCTAGTAAGGTCATCCGAAGACCAGTATCAGTTGCAAAGAGATTTAGAAAATATTGCTGTATGGTGTGGCAGGTGGCAGTTGACGCTAAATAACGAAAAGTGTGAGGTGATCCACATGAGTTCCAAAAGAAATCCATTGGAATTCGATTACTCGATAAATAGTACAGTTCTCAAGGCTGTCAATTCAACTAAGTACCTGGGTGTTAAAATTACGAACAACTTCAGTTGGAAGGACCACAAAGACAATATTGTGGGGAAGGCAAGTCAAAGGTTGCGTTTCATTGGCAGGACACTTAGAAGATGCAACAAGTCCACTAAAGAGACAGCTTACACTACACTCGTTCGTCCTCTGTTAGAATATTGCTGCGCGGTGTGGGATCCTTACCAAGTGGGATTGACGGAGGACATGGAAAGGGTGCAAAAAAGGGCAGCTTGTTTTGTATTATCACGTAATAGGGGAGAGAGTGTGGCAGATATGATACGCGAGCTGGGATGCTTACCAAGTGGGATTGACGGAGGACATGGAAAGGGTGCAAAAAAGGGCAGCTTGTTTTGTATTATCATGTAATAGGGGAGAGAGTGTGGCAGATATGATACGCGAGCTGGGATGGAAGTCATTAAAGCAAAGACATTTGTCGTCGCGGCGAGATCTATTTACGAAATTGCAGTCACCAACTTTCTCTTCCGAATGGGAAAATATTTTGTTGAGCCCAACCTACATAGGTAGGAATGATCATCAAAATAAAATAAGAGAAATCAGAGCGCGAACAGATAGGTTTAGGTGTTCGTTTTTCCCGCGCGCTGTTCGGGAGTGGAATGGTAGGGAGATAGTGTGATTGTGGTCCGATGAATCCCCTGCCAAGCACTTAAATGTGAATTACAGAGTAATCATGTAGATGTAGATGTAGATGTAGCCTTCAAAATGGCATCTGCAACAAGAGATGTATTCCAAAAAGAGAGCTGTCACTTTGTTTCTTTTGGCGGTAAACCAGAGCATTGCAAGGTATTCATAGGCACTGGCAGAACATCTAGAGACCTGACCATGAACAAAAGCACACTTTGTCATTGGGCAAGGCTTCTGTCATCATTGCAACAAGGTAATGCAAACCTATCCGATCTCCCATGCACCAGCCAGCCAGATACAGCTGTGACTCATATAACGTTGAGACATACGGACACTGTGACCTGAAGTGATCGATGGACCGCAGTCGGACTTCTCGCTGCTCAGCTGACACACTCGTCCACCAGTTGGGATACTCAAAGATGTGTGCCCACTGTATTCCTTGCTGCCTAAAAGAAGACCATAAACTGCAACAGAGGATCATCTGTTCGGAATTGCTTTGCACATTACAAGGCCGAGCACGACAATTTACCGTCTAACATCGTCATAGGCGATGAAACATTGGTTCATCATTTTGAACTAGAAACAAAATGGCAATCTGTGGAGGGGCACCGTGCCATCTCTCCTCTGAAGAAAAGGTCAAAGCCACATCCTCAGCCAGTAAAGTCATGGTGATGGTCTTCTGGGACTTTGGAGGGGTTATTCTGTTTGATGTCCCCCCTCATGGTGCAGCTATCAACTCCGAAATGTACTGTGCTACCCTCAGGAAATTGAATAAATGACTTCAGCATGTTTGTTACCACAAAAATGCTAACAAACTTCTCCTTCTCCGTGACACACAAGGCGCCACACGAGACTGTGCTCCCAAGAGGAACTCACAAAACTTCATTGGACTGTTCTGCCTCATCCATCCTAAAGCCCAGATCTCGCATCTTCTGACTTCCATCTGTCTGGCCCAATGAAGGATGCACTCTGTGGGAAGCAGTATGTGGATGATGGTGGGGTTATTGATGCAGCAAAGTGTTGCCTACAATATTGACCACTAGAGTGATACCATGTGGGCATACAGGTCCTCTCATTAAGGTGGCATAAGGTCATGACATTGAACAGAGATTATGTTGAAAAATAGGGTTTTTGTAGCCAAAAGAGTGGGGAATAATATAGTGTATTGGTATCCTGAATAAAACTAACATACTTTCAGAAAAGAAGTGTTGCGTTACTTATTGAATGTCCCTAATAAAAACTATTGTAACTGTCAGCTTCACTTTGGGTAGTCTGTAATGGTAGAAATGTAGGTTTTTAACCACTGTCACATGACTTAGGTGTTGGTTTCGAACCTTAACACATCAGAGATAGAGGTGTGCACTGTCTATATGTATCTTTGGTTTAAGATTAGTATGGATCTCCATGAAACAGAGTGATAAACTTTGTCAAATAGTATGAATCCCACAACATAGTGGTAAATCAAACTCATAACGAATTTTGTAATTTCATTCATGGCTTGCAAATGGTCTCTTGTGCTATACACATTTCTAAAACCAAATTGTTTTCTTTTCCTGATTAAAAGCAATTATTTTTGTGTTATCATTTTGGTGAGTAAATAGTGCATTAAAGAGAAGAGCCTGTTAGATCTATAGCTTTGTATATCTTGTCTGTCTCATTTCTTCTCAGGCAAAACAACTGCAGCATTGTTCCAGTTTTGGGTAAATGTCTATCTCCATAGGCAATATGGAAATATTTTTGCAATAATTCGTATTGCAATACTGTCATCTCCAGGTGCCTTTCATTTTTCATTCCTTGAATGGCTTTATACTCCTCATATAGCATTTTCATGTAATGGCACGGTTTCCATGTATATTTTGTGTGCATCTGTGCAATTTCTTGAACTTTATGGATTTTTAAAGAGCTAACTGAATCCTTGAGCAATTTTCACTCTGTTGTTAGTTACTGTGCCATCTGTCAGTCAATGAATTTGATTTCTGTCAATGAAGTTAGTTCTGCTATGTAGAAAGCATTGTCACTCGAGAGTGAAGACAGTAGGCACATGGCAGAACTCAGAAGGAGAACTGTCCTCACTATACAAGTCTTCAGAACAAGAAACAGCTTCTGACAAACAGGCACATGAGTATTAAAGTAGGAAAGAATTCATCAGAACATTTGTGTGGTATGTTTTGTTATATGACTGTGAAACAGGTGTCCCAATGGAACAGGATATACAACACATAGAAGCAATAGAAATGTGGATGTGAAGAAGGGAAAAGTTGAGCGAGTCCAGGTAGATGAAACAAGGAATTGGTCACTTGGTCACTACTGTAGGAAAGAGGGAAACAAAATTCTTTAGCCATCTTGATGAATTCTTGATGACTATATTGGAAGGAAAGGTTTTAAGGAAGAGGAAGACTATGAAGAATCATCTGGATTCTGTGATGGATGGGTTTAAATTTAATCAGTAATCTAGACTGAAATTTAAATGCTCTGCAGAGGAGAGCCTAGCTTTTAGAAGATGATGGTGATGACATTTCTGTTTTGTTTTATCATTCCCTTATTGTTATCTAGTTTCTGTCTTCAGATCATCTCAAATATATTTTTAAACTGTTTCATTTTATCCAGCAAACTCTGTCATATTCCTTTATTGTTTGTGTGTAGCTCTTTACTCTTCTTTATTGTTTTGTTCAGTCAATTCTATTACTCATTTCAACAATACACAGCATTTTTCCTAATGTGTATTTTTCCTCTATATAAATATAACAGCCCGTTATTAAGTGTCTGTAATATTATACAGCGAAAGATATTTATAGAGAACCTGAAGTATTTGACATGATCAGTTGCTATCTGCATTGCAAAACTAATAAAGAAATATATAAAAGGAAGTGAAGTTAAAAATATATGAGAGAAGAGTATGACAAAACAATTTTAGCAAGTGGAAGGACGGATGTTTAATACCATGCGTCAGAAATACACGATACAAATGTAAAAGCTGTCAGAAGAAACAGAAAGCAGTCTCTCTCAGAAAAAAAGAAATTTGAAAAAGACAGTGAAGATGTTGGGCACAAGTTGTTCTTACACAAGTTCACATTAAAGAAAAAAAGTGTAAATTTTTAAATTTTGTTTAATTTTTCATTACTTTTTACTTTTATGTTATGCTGATTTTGTTTTGACTCTTTGCTTCTTATGTTTTATTTGCTTCATATTCTGTAGTTTAAAGTAAACTGGTCAGTTACCACCTTGTTATGTCTTTTAGTAATCTCTCATCTCTTTTGTAGTACATCCTACATACAGAGAGATATTTTAAGCATTGTTATCCTCCTTGAGTCAAGGGTTTTAAAAAACTACCCATGTATTTAGGATTTTAGAGTAACATAAAAGCTTTTTGGTGGGCAGATGATGTAAAAAATGTTTTTATACTCGATGTGTACAGGAAAATTTATTATATTTTTTGTTTTGTTTCCATATTGTTCCATTAGTTTTTAATGTGGCTTAGTAAGAGTTTATTATTTTTTTATACTTTATTTATCAGCAGATGAAGTTATCAGATTGTCCACATAGTATGTAAATGACAGTTACATAGATTATTTACATTTATGAAAAAGAAAACAACAGAACATCCTTTCCAAAGACATTAACATCTCCACAGACTGGAACACTTAACAGTTACACCTGACCTCCTTCCATCATTTATCTACCTCTCCAACCCTCTATTGGTATGATACAGTGTATTCCAAACCCATTCCCATATCCTGTACCTGCAAAGGCATAGCTGTGCTAGAAAGTCAGGTGCAATTAGAAGGCTAGGCAGAGTCCAAGAGGCCACATAGCGAGAGCCCTGTCTGAACACAGTGCCAGGTGCGCCCCCACAGAATGTGCGCGGCGAGGCAGTGGGTCCGACATCGATACGTGTCACGTGGGATCCACCACCAGCAGACCGCAGCAACGGCCGAATCGTCTACTACAAGCTGCAGGCAGTGGAGGCTGGCCGTTCAGACTCCGAAGCACATGTCATCACCCTGCAGGACAACACCTCGTTCACTCTGGACGAGCTCAAGCGATGGACCGAGTACCGCATCTGGGTGTTGGCTGGAACCAGTGTGGGAGATGGACCGAGCAGCTACCCCATCACAGTCCGTACCCACGAGGACGGTACGTAACTGCAGGGTGGCGGCGTGCACTGGTGGCGGGCTCTCTCTGTCTCTTTTTCTCTCTGTTTCATTTCTCTTCAGTTCATTGGGTGTGCGAACAGAATAGCCTTATGTATATTACAGTTTGTATTGTTGGAGAGTGGATTATTTTTTCATGTGATGATTGGTATTTGACTAATTAATATTATTACTTTCACAGTGTCAATAACATTTTGTTGCATATTTATTCAAAAGTATAGGGACACCCGAGAAGTTTGTAGTACTTGACTGCTGTGCTGGTCAGACATCACTTATTATCCAGATACTTGATGTTGTGTAATTCCACGCATCCTGTATTTTCATGGAAGTATGTAATTGTCCAATAAAATGCCCCAGTTTCTGCTTGATTTCTCTCATTATCTGTAAAAGGACATGTTACTATAAAGCATTATTAATTTACAAACCAGTATTTGATTGCTATGTTTCGCATTTGACATGCATAAAACTACAGTTTATGTGGAAACCGTGCAAAGTGTTATTTGTTCCATTATTAAGGGTATTTCTTTAATAGTGTTCAAGCAATATGGCATGCCTTAGCAATGGTCAAACAGTGGTCAACCTGAGAAGTTTTCATTCTTATTTTGTCAGTGTAACTTGACCCCCTGCCCAACCCCCCCACATCACCCTCTCCTCACGGTAGTAAAATGTATAAAGGATCTGTGTAATTGATTGAATATTTTGGTTTGTGACATATCATGTAAATCCAGTTATAACTACATGATCTCACTGATCTATGCATTCTGATATGATCTGCCTGTATTTATTCAAAATCACATGTTTTATAAATGTTTGATTTGATGATTACTGTTTTTGCTCTTTTAATTTAATTTTAATGAGTGAAACAAACTTATTTTCCTCTGTTTCTTACTTCACATACAGTTAAAAATTGCTGACACTATGAAATAGAATGAAACATGAAAACAAGTAAATTACCATAAATTTAGTTTCTGGTTGTTTGCATAATCATTCAATCTCCAAAAATATTTGTGAGTGGAGTTTGATTGTTTCTCCAAAGTCCAATATCATTCTGTCTGTAGTTCCTTCAGTTAGTAGTGTTGCTCTGCTGTATAATTTAGTTAAAATAGACTACAAAAGCTACTTCTGTTCACACACCCTTATTTAGAGTAATTACCAAGACAAGTTAATATTTTGAAGGTGTCCAGGTGTAAAAAATAACATAAATGTTAATAGTGTAGGGAACTGACAGGTTTCTTTTCTTGAATTCTCAGTTAACCCAATAATTATATGTCGTAGTCATGTGCCTGAAAAGAATCTGAAAAAAGCAGTTGAGATTAATCAAAAAGATAAAATTCCTTAGCCCTCCTTGTTCCTGACATGATTTTAATGCCTTTTGAATTATCATCACCTTACACCTTGCCCACAACTCCATCGTGAGGACTCAAACCATCATTACCTATTTCCACTGATCATGTAACAATTCAAGTATTCATACCTCTTATTATACTCTGATTCAGAGACACATTTTAAATACTAGTACAGTATTTCTCATTCTTACAGATAATTTTTGGAAACATAATAATTTTTAATGTAGGCTCAGTATTTTTGATACTATCAATATATTTTCTTGTAAACTATTTTTGGAGTACTTTTTGATACTAATGTTTATAAATTTTTTGAAATATATTACATTTTTTGTGTGTGTGAGTGTATGGGAAATCCGTAACATTTTTTGTGAGGGTTATATCGAGGAAAGCTAAAAAAAAAACTATTTTGCTAATTGCTTTCTTTTTTCTATTTTGAACAAATGGAGGCCTTCCAGCCACTGGAAGAGGGAGAGGTCTATGGCTTGTATATTAATTTTTAATAATCACTGTCATTTGCCTTCCTCATTTTTGCATTCCGAAAATAGGATTTACAAGTAAATGGAAATGACTGTGTGTTGTTTAATGGCCCAGTTTCTTTTCTATAATTGTATAGAGCAGTTAAATCACTCACTCTCACATATTTGTATTGCCCTTGCTTTCACTAGCACACTAAAATCACGTGAATGTTTTTGAAAAAAAAAAATTATCACATACAGCACAGTTTTTGCCTTTGTTTTCCAGTACTTATTGATTTTAGATTTTTTTGTTGCTTTCTGTTTTGATTACATTTTACTGCACATTGTGTATTTATAGATTCACATTTTACTGCATGTTGTCATTGTAAGTTTCCCTTTCCATTCACAGTCCTCAGTTTTCCTCTCCTTTACCGTCCTTTATAATATGATCAGTTTCTCTTAAGGCCTTAACTTAGGCAACGCATATGTGTTGCACTGTTGTCATTCACCTAGGCACTTATCTGGCACTTTATTTTACTGTGATTGACTTTGCACCAATGATTTAAGTTTCTTTTTGAACTCACTATTGTGTAATGTATATTGCCAATGTGTGTAATGTGTGTACGTGCGTGCGTGTGTATTTAATTTTGATTTTCTTTTGTGCTGTAAGTATTCATATTGATGCTGCTCTTTGTTTTTATTTGTCTGGCATTAAACAGCCAGTGAAAATTCACTGTTACTTACAATGTGTGCATATTTTTCATTAATATGTGAACTTACAGCACATATCACTTTGCACTGCTATATTTGAGGTACTTATTAGCATAGTCATTCACTGTTGTATAGAAGTCATGTGCCACAAGTACTGAGCAGTGATCTTTGCATAGCTCTCAGAATGTCTTCACATTCCTTAGCACAAACACAAGTTTGTTGGAATGGTCTTCCTAAAAATTTTGTTCACCTATTACCTTAATTGCAAAGCTATCTTTCTCAACCTGTCATATAACCACAAATACAGTTTTCTACAATTATTGCAAGTTTTCTGGTCAATTTGGTCTTGTAGACACTAGCTTTTCACAAAAACACTATTAAACACACTAATAACCTGTTACTAGACATGATTATTATTTGTGGAGACATGACCTCCTTTTATTTTTAGTCTCTTTGTACTTGTAAAACTTTCACATTACCACATTTGAATACCAATACACATCTGTACATGATTGGCACTATCCCTCAAAAATCTGATGGTGTAAAAATGAAGTATTAATTTATTACTTTCCTAACTTGTTGAAACATTGTGCATGGTTTGACAGCAATTTTCTCACTTTATGAAGCAGTATCATAATGCTTTTTGTTCTTTAAAGGAAATGCTACCCTCCTGTCAAATTAAACCGTTTATGGAAATACTGGTGAAAATTAAACAAGGCACTTGTGCAACAAATTTTAGATGTGGAATGTATGGATCTGATTCAATGACCAGTGTACACATATTCACAAAATTTGTACGAAATTCTGAAAAAAGATTTAGTGTATTTGTTATTTATGTCAGCCTTGTATTCAATGCAGTTCATTAGAAATCATTTCTAAAGTATCCCATGTACGCAGTAAAATATGGAGTTTTCATTTAAAGCAGTATGAATATAAAAGTCTTACACAAAATAATTATTGACAATAAGTAGAAAAAAAAAACTTGTGGAAAATTACATAATTTAATGACAAAGTAGTAGCTTACAGTTGGGTTTATGAGTGGAAAAGTTAAGAAAAAAAATAACACTGAATTGAATCAGATTATCTTTAGCTTATGGTGTGATGTGTCTTAACACTACTAAGAGAAAGAGTTTGTTAAACAGCAGACAGTGAACAGATTAACCCAGTTCAAGTGTGCTTGTTGTATCACATATAAGTTAGACTTTTATTGCTTGCACTGTGAAGAGACTGAATGAAAAGTCTTATGAAGAGTCCCATTCTAGCAAACAGTTTAAAAGTGATGTGTCAAACAAACTTCAGTGTGCAGATAATGAACATCTTACTCTACAAGTGAATGAAACTTTTGCATACCAACAGCTCCTTTTGTCTTTTCACAGTGTGTAATATTGTAAAAAATATAGAAAAGGAGGAAGGTAAAGATATGTTAGCAACATTGATTAGGACAATTTAAGTTATAGATTTATTCATTGAAAAGAAAGAAAAGCAGAGAAAAGCACATAAATATTTCAGTTATAGAGGGAAATCTAATAAAAGTAAGTGAAACTTAAGATAAAAAAATTGAGATAGATAAAAATCTGAAAATTAAAAAAAAGTAATCCGTATATAAAAATTTAATCAAAATGAACAGCCCTGGGTCAATACATGTTTGTAAGCTTGGGTACCATGTTAATTTCTTATGACCAAGGTCATTTGCTTTTCTTCTTCATCTTCTTCTTCTTATTATTATTATTAATCTTTCTTCTTGCTACACTGAGTATTATGAACATTAGCTCCAACCTTGTTGTGGCTCTTGACCTCTATACCATACCATTACATATACTGTAGTAGGCACTGACACAATCACTTACATTCTTGAAATTTTCTTAATTTTAAAATTTTCAGTGTTGCCTCATTAATATTATACACTTCTGGTCACTTAAAAAGGATGTTGTCAGTGGTAGCTGTATCTGGTTTAACTATCTTTGTTTATCTGCCTTTTTTAGTGCAGTTTCTATTTCTCCATTCAATCTCTGCAAAGTAATAGAACCATGAGTGAAGAAGATTGGTGCATTACACCTCCCACTGGTGTGTACACACTGACATACACTAAATGAACGAACAATGAAGCCTGTGGTTTGCCATTGGCTCTGCCTGATGTGTTCAGTATGGCTGCTGAAGGCCCTGCAATCCATGGTAGTCTGTATCTGTGTAATAAAGTCAGTGTGCTGATGCCCCATTGTCTACTCCACAAGGAAGCTGTAGCTACATAACTCTTGCACTCATTGCCTTAAATCATGCCTCTTTATGTTAATCCAATTTTAATTTTCTTCCACATCATGGTTGCCACACTTAATTTTCCTGACAATGAAAAATGACATGAAGATAATTGAAGGGTAAACAGGGGAAAGATCAGTACAACAAATAAAGGTCTTAAGAGGGATTCAAACACTGAAAAGAAAAAAGGCAAAACTTACCACACAGTTGAAGTGCTGAGTGGTAGACAGGTGCATAAAAAATCATTTGTTGCTAAGCTTTCAGACAATAACTGCCTGATTTCTAACAAACAAGGCAGACATAGGTAAATCTGCATGGTCCAGCTTTCAAGCCTGACTGGGTTGAGGGTTGTGTCAGATGGAATGTGTGAGATGAACAAGATGGGGAGGAGAGCAACAGAAGAATGAAGGAAAGGGAATGTTAGGGCTAGAGGAGAGGCAGTAACAGTAGAATGGGATAGGGATGTGGCCCCTGGGAACTCAGCCTCGAACAGCTAGGGGAAGCTGCATTGTGATACACAATGAAATAGGCTGTGTGGGCCAAGACAAGATGGAGGAGGGGAGCAGGACTGCATTTGAGACTGAAGAACAGAGGGAATGTAGATGAATGAAGTAAGCTAAAATGATGGGAAGCTGTTTGGGAGAGAATGCATGGCAACAGGAGTAGAAACTGGAGCGGGACGAGGGATAATGGAGATTAAGGCATGAGAAACTGCAAAATCGTAGGATGTTTTGTAGGGATAGTTCCAGTTTATGCAATTTGGAGAAACTGATATTGGGAGAGAGAACCAACAGGCTTGAGTTGAAGTCAGCTATGTTGTGCTCAGCAGCATTGGGCTGTCAACTCCGTTAATAGGCCACAGTATGGTAGTGGCTATTCATTACATTGGATAGCTGGTTGATGGTCGTCCCCACATAAAATGTTGTGTAGAAATTGCTCTGGAGCTGATATAAGAGGATATCCAAAAGTGCTCACATAGTGTTGATCAGGGAAGAGCTTCCATAGTACTCTTTTTTTTTTTCTTGCTAGGTTTTTTTTGCCTGTAGTGAGTTTTTCAGCTGTTCCGATTTTTCCTTTTTTTCGTTTCATGTTTCTTTCTTTGCTTGTTTTTCACAATTGCGGGTATCAAAAAACCGTGTGCAGTTGTGAAATTTTGTTTTATGTTTGGCAAAAGATGACACTATGGGAAGAACTCAACTGTAAGGATATTTTCCTTGTTTAAAAAATAGTAACATGGTGATTGCTGACGAACCTCAATTTGGACATCTGTCAATAGACCTTATAGATGAAAATGTTGAAAAAATCTATGAACTGGTTTTTGAAGACTCACAACGGACCATGACAGAGTTAAATGGATTTTCTTAGGTTGAAACAGTGAATTTTAACAAAAAGTATGGGAGTGAGTAGGGTTGCTACCATATTTTGCCCTGGGATCTGACTGACCAGAAAAAAAAGAGCACTGAATGGCTTGAAAGGAAAGCTCTAAATCAGCCCAGATTTGAAATACAGCAGTTAGTTTGGATGCAAATCCATACAAATAGAAGTGATTCACATAAGGGATTACTATTTTCAGTCAGAGTTCAAAATAGGAAACTGAAAAGTTGACTTGTCGTGTCTTAATGAATAGTTAATTAATCACTAATTGACCAGGTCAACTTGAAGTTTATTACTGAGACTAAATTCAGCTAGGAAGTCCCATGTGTACTAACTAAGTCCAACTGGAAATTTTCTGCCCATTAGCAGCAGAGTTCAGTGAAGCTGTAGTCAATGGCGAGAGCAACAGCTTCACACTTGTGAAAGGCTTGTCTGCTCATTGAAGTTGAGAGTATCTAGAACTGCTCTGCGTTTTCTATATGGAGGGTCTGAGAAGGTTGCATTAACTGTGTGCCTTAAAAATACTCAACCTGTTGGGGTAGGGGTCTGGTTTTCCACCAACACAGCTGTATCATTGCACCAGTTTCTGGGCAAAAATGGCATGACCCCTGTGCCCCATGTCTCTTATTCACCTGATCTAACCATGTGTGATTTCTTCTTGTTTCCACAAATGAGTAAGGGCATGGAAGGATACCAGTTTCTTACAGATTAAGTATCAACACTGATTGCATTATTTTTTTTAAATGACTGGTTA
The DNA here is from genome assembly GCF_021461385.2 of Schistocerca piceifrons. NCBI lineage: Eukaryota > Metazoa > Arthropoda > Insecta > Orthoptera > Acrididae > Schistocerca > Schistocerca piceifrons. The sequence goes on from NC_060140.1 coordinate 105,559,363, forward strand.
CAGTTCAATATGAACCATCCTCAGCTATTAGCTGGATGGATTATTTGTGTAACTGGTATAATCAGATCTGAGGATGGTTCATATTGAACTACAACCAGTCATTAAAAAAAAAAAATTATATACTGCATCATATGTCCAGTTGCACAGCATGTAAGGACAAAATAAAACACTGAAAACAAAAAAATACATAAAGTCACTCCAGATCTTGGACTATGTAAGTAGCAGAAAAAAATATTGACAGTAAGCAAGCCAGTGATCAGTAAGAGACACTTAAGAAAACATAGAAAAATGGAACTTTTTAAATGTGTGGATTTATTTACCCTGTCAGAATGGAAGGGAGATAAAACAGAAAAAAGGAGAAGTGAGGAGTCAGATTGAGAAAAATTAAACTTAGGACAACAGTAGTACATCTGCACACAAACGCAAACGCAAATGTGCACACAAATGCATGCAAGCACATGCACACATGTGCACACGCGCGAACGCGTGTGCACACGCACACACACACACACACACACACACACACACACACACACACACACACACTTGCTAAGTACCCTAGTAATGTGCTGCAAGTGATTGATTACTCAAAGATGACAGCTGAACTTCAAGACGATAAATAGGATTATAGTAAAGAATAGAGCAGAACTTGAATTGAAGGAAAAAAATGTAGAAGTTAAGAACTAACTAACATTCAGAAATGTAAATAAAAGAAAAGAAAACTAGATGTGTAAGGATACAGGGAAAAATTTGGTATAGTAATAATAATTGGAATTGTTATCATTATTGTTATTTTATTATAGGCACAAGAAAGAGGAAAATGTAAAAGAGGAAAAAAAACCATGGGACAAACATAAGTGCAGGGATGGAAAGATAGGGCTTGAAACAGATAAAAATAGGGGTCAATTTCCATATTCAGAATTGTGACTGGGTTAACGTATTTGTATGGCTGAAGTGGTAAAACAAGTACCTAAGAACTTCATGTGTTCTACAGAATGCTTGAAAACAGGGTATTAGATGTCATTGGGGTGTATAACTTGTCTGTGACATAAAGAATCGTAGGACAAAAACTTACAGAAAAGTTAGTGGACTGCATATGTGCTCTTACAAGTTGCTCATTTGCATGTCTTACAAAAATATAATAGGACCATTATTGTGCTGTGAATGTATAATAGTGTAGCTACTAACATCACATGTACCATAAGACTCTTATGAAAGATTCCATAAGGCAGTGTAGCCAGTATCGTGCCCTCTCCTGTGCAGTCACTTCTCTCAATTAAGATCAAAGACAAAAATTTTAATTAAATCGGAAAAAAATGTCATACCTTTTGACTGGAGGCGCATAGTTGCTAAATAGTCACAGCAAATATGAAGGAATAACTTCCTGAATGAGATGGTTGAACAAATCAGGTATTGGTAAGATGAGTGACAGACTTTCATAGAAAAATGATGAAGTATTGTTAATATAAAAAAAGAAATGCTTGCTAAAGTCACTTTGAGAAATTCAGTATTAAATGTCAAAATATTGTGCAGTTGTTTACTCAGTAGCCATGCAGAGGAAGAGAAAGGTTATTAGATTAGCAAAAATGATTTATATTCTCTGATAACTATTTTGTCTATAGTCCCTACAGAATACAAAGAACGAACAACCATAATGATAATTAGTATTTACCATTGCTTTTGTCTGTATAAATATTCCAAAGGTCAGCATCTGTGTATTTACAGTCCAAAGAGTTGTTCAAGGGTGGTCCAGTAAGTAACATCGTCATGTATGCACTACTTCAGGGAGGTAGATATGAAGCACTGCATGGTGTTCATGCTAGCAAGGTGGCTTGTTTTATTTCAGAACATCAGAGGTCAGGTCCATGTGAGTGCATATGGGCACCTCTTACAGGCGAAGTCTTTTGTCAGGGTATATTGCAGACTATTGACCTCTTTGTCTGAGGACACAGGTAGAGCAATATAGCAAATGCTTAATACTGATATTATAGATATAAAAATGTGTTGTTGCTGTTACTAAACAAAATAGACACAAGTACATGTTTACTAAGTGTACAGGACAAAGCAGCTGGGAGTACAGTATGAATTTGATAGAACACACCATATGCCTCGTGGTATTATAAGGTGGAAGAAAGGGTACACTAGAGTTTATTTTTCTGTGCTTGTATAAAAGCTTTTTTATCATTTGAGCCAATAAAGAAACTGACTGCTACAACATTTGAGAATGCAGTATTTGGGAAGTGCAAGCAATCAACATTTTGGAAGCACAAGTAATACAACTGCAGCTATTCATGTCAACTTGATATTATACATTTAAGATTCTGTTATAAGGTACTGATCATGTACTGTTACTTGCCCCTCTGTTATCGGTGGGAGCCAGCTGTCTTTGTACCACTCCAGAATGTTTACAATTGCTGCCAGTGTTAGTTATGTAACATTATTGTGCCCTCTAACAGTAAACAGCCATTGTGAATATAGTGTTGATATGTTTGTTGTGTTGTGCTTAGTGATGGTTAATATCATTTGTGATAGGGAGGGAAGAGGCTGTACCCAGCCCTTGTAGCGACTCACCATCAACTTTCATGTCACTTCTGTGGCACATTAACCTATTCCATGTCCATGCCTTTTATAAGCTGCAAGGTGGCTGCTGTGATGAAAGGAGGTGGCACTTCTCTCAGCAGCAAATGTGCTATGAGCCGATTGCAAGCTTCTGCACCCAGTATCCTCCACTCAGTGACCAAGTAAAAGTTTGCAATCAGTAAACATATGCATCATTGTGCAATCAGTTGGCTTTGTGCAGTTTAATACTGGAAGTTATGGAACTGATCAAGTACAATATACAGGATTCTTGCATACCAAGAATGCGTTTAATACTTCATATGCTGTTCAAAATATTCAGAAAGGTTATTACTTGAGTAATACCCATGATCTCTCTCTCTTCTCTCTCTCTCTTATTTTAATCTGCTGGGGTAATGAAGAAACTACATATTACCTTTTATTTCTTTGAATAGTGGATCTTCACAGTGGAAACTACTGTTAAATAAGACATGTCAATATCTCCAGTAAAACTAGCCAGGAAATGTGTTAAATCATGAACTGAAACTTCCCCAGGGAAGTGTGATAGAACCCCTCTTATTCTCACTAGACATAAATGATCAAATGGACTGGGTAAACAGGAATCTGCAAGTGTTTGCTGATGATGCTCTAGTGTACCAGAAAGTGTCATCATTGAGTGACTGTAGGGGGAAGAAGGATGACTTGAATAGAATTTCTATTTGGTATGATAAATGGCAACTTGCTGTAAATTTGGGAAATATAAAGTATTGAAGATAAGCAGGAAAAAGAGTCCCACAATGTTTGAATAAAACATTAGTGTGCTGCTTGACGCAATCACACTGATTGAATGTCCAGCCATAACATTGTAAACCAACATGGGATGAAACAAGCACGTAAGTTTGATAGTAAGGAAGGCACATGACCATCTTTAGTTTATTGGGGAGTTCTAGGAACATCTCTAAAGGAGACTTGTGTAGAACACTAGTGTGGCCTATTCTTGAGTACTGAGCATGTGTTTAGGATCCCCAACAGGTCAGATTAAAGGAAGACATCAAAGAAAATCAGAGGTGTGCTGCTATATTTGTAACTGGTAGGTTCGAACAACATGCAAGTATTATAGAAATGCTCCATGAACTCAAGTGGGAATCCCTTGAGGAAAGACAATACTCTTTTCATGAAGTGCTACTGAGAAATTTCAGAGAACTATTATTTGCTGCTGACTGCCGAATGATCCTCCTGCTGACAACATACATTTCGCATAAGGACCGCAAAGATAAAATAAGAAAAATTAGGTCTTGTACAAAGGCATAAGACATCATTCCCTTGTTTTATTTGTGACTGGAACAAGAAAGGGAATTACTAGCAGTGGAACAAGGAACTCTGTGGCATGCACCATATGGTGAGTTATAGAGTATGTACATAGATGTAGATCTCATTTACTGATCTTCATCTTATACTGTATTATTTGGTGAACTAGCTATTTTTAAATAATATGATGCCAAACTGTAACAAACTGGTTAATGTGTTCATTTGTTTTGGGGGCCCTGTGAACTAATGACATGTTATCATGTACTGACATACTGTCTTGGGGTTTAAGTGATTGAGTTATGTTCTTTTATTTTTATACTTTTTACAACATAATTACATGATAATTTTGCAGTAGTGTAACTGGTTTTGACCACTACTAATGTTGACAACTGAATGTAAAATGCTTGCAGCATGTGCCTTTAGTCCAAAGATGACCACTGACTAATCGAGACTCATTATGGCATTGTGATTGTATCATTCGAGGACTAAGGAATACAGTAATGTGTTCTTGTGTAATTTTGACTCATAAATTTAATCTTCTGTCATGGGAAGGAACAGAACTGTTCTGGGAAATGTAAAGTTGCACATTTAACACACATATTAATCCACAATATGATGGAAGACTATTGCCAAAAAATGGCCAATGATAGGCAAAGTAATTTTCATAACACAAACTTTTCAGACCTGCATGAGTTGGACTTGGATGACCTCACATTGTAATTAAAAAAAAAAAAATACAACTTTCATATCCTGAATTATTATTATTATTATTGTTATTATTATTATTATTATTATTATTATTATTATGGAAACACTGAGTAGTCATGCATACTTTTGTTGGAGGTACCAGATGTCGCCAACATAACTGTGTACGTTTTTGTCAGTTAGTAATGATTTGCACTCCTTATTGAAGAGGCTGCATCATTCCATTTGAAATCTGCTATAAGTCACCTTATCTGTCGTATGAAGATTTTGATAAGTTGTGGTGCACATTTGATGCAGTAAATACCAGCTTTCCTAATAACTTTGTCAGAGGGCAGCATTTTCTTTCAAAATGAATAAAGAACTAAACCTCACTGTGTGACTCCTCTCTGATGCCAGAGTAAGAGTGTAAAGTGTGTGAGCGCTATTGTAAATTGCCAGCTCTGTGCTATGAGTGTTTCAGTTTCACTAAACATTTGGGGAATTTATTTGCTTCATGTTCTGTATAATTCAGTTACTCTTTCCATGTAGTTTGTGTTTAAAACTGTCAATAAATGAAGGTTATTAATTGCCAACTTTTTTTAAAAAAGGGGGAAAACCGAAGAAATAAAAACAATATTAACAATCTTACACTTCTGACAGTTTTAGCACAACTATAAATTGTAGCAGTTTCTACCAAAAGGCTTGTGTAGAAAAGCCCTAACTCTTTCTTGTAGTACAGTAGAAGGCTTTCTACCTCTCCTGTTTACACACCTGTATTACTGCATTGGTTTATGGTTTCATTTGCTATTTTGTTGTGGTTATTTCATTTGCATAAATTTCTTTACAGTGCTTGATTTGGCATCTCTCTTCAAAATGTAGCTTATGTGCTGTTGATTACATCATGCATGGTGAAAACATATTACATGCATTACACAAGAACAGCTCTCTGCAAACACATACTGTTTTTTCATTTTGATTTTTGAAAAAAATATCCCATTTTGGAACTGCAACAGTAACACATTTGCCATTTTTGAAAGGACAGAGTAACAGACTATAACAATTTTTTGCCGTGTTGACTAATCAAAATACAGTTTTCACACACAAAAAAGAATTTTTTGATATGTAGAAGAAAAAATACTTTTCTCACTTACATTACAATTTTTTCCACTTTTTTCCTGACAACTGTTGGGTTCATCCGGTTCAGCAGCAGACCGCAGTGAGTACTTTCCATAACATTTCCTCAGATGTGTGCCTTTGTAGACATTTTTACATAATTAGACAGTACAGAAAAAATATCTCAGTCTTATTTCTGTTACAGTAGTGTTGATAGATATACTGAATGGTATTTGATCTGTTATTACTTTATAGTTAGTTGATTAGTGGTAGCAGTGGGACCTTCCAATCATTAACCAGCGGTATTATGGGCATTAACACAAAAATGAAAAGGTACGTTTTCAGTCATCTTTATTAATCAGGAGCAATAATTATCTCATTTTGGATTATGCCTTCTGAATGTTAGCATTCATACTCGAGGTGTCTTACTGTGTTGGTATTCAAATGTTCATTTCCTTTGTCATGGAGGACTGCTCATCATCCCACTCCAGTGTTTAAGAACTAGTAACTTCTCTCCTGTTAATATAAGAAACACAAACCTGTATGACAAATATGAGCCCCACATAATCAGAAAAAACTAGAAATAGTCATAATCATTCCACCCAGAGTCTTTAAATGCACGGTGAGTCATACACAGTTTTTTTTCCTCACAACAAGGATCGTAAAAAGGTAATGTATCTGCTATTAGATGTAGTTAATTTCAAGAATTATTTGTCTGTTTTAATTGAAATAAAGTTATAAACATTCAGAATTCATTTACAATCTTTTCCTATGTAAGAGTGATTTTCAATAGCAAATATACAGCATCAAATTCAAGCTACTATTTATGCTTTCATTGTGAGCTTTCAAAAGTATTAATACCAGTTTTACATGCAAACTTAAAAATCATAATTTTCTTGATATACTGTTACATACAATTTCTTAATTCTTGTTCTTCTATCTGAGAGTGCTTGATGACTGAGTGTGTATGGTTAGAAGATATTACTTAAAAATGTGACTGTCTGAATCGTATGCTACATACAGTATCTCATAACTTGCAGTGCCAGGAGACCCTCAAGATGTTCGAGCCACAGCCATAAATTCAACAGCCATTAATGTCAAATGGAGGCCTCCAGCTGAAAAAGACCGTAATGGCATAATTAGAGGCTACCACATTCATGTACAGGAAACGAGGGAAGAGGTTAGTCTTTTCACATTTGGAAGATGATCTTTTAAGCATAGGTAAATTTCTGTTTCCTGTCACAGCCGTGTATGTCATTTAATGAACAATCAAATACAAAACAGGGAAAGAGCCTACTGAATGATCCAATCCGATTTGATGTTCTCGATGGAAATGTGCAAGAATTCAATGTGACTGGTCTTCAGCCTGACACCAAATACTCTGTGCAAGTTGCAGCACTTACAAGAAAGGGTGATGGTGATCGGAGCCAGCCAGTACATGTTCACACCCCTGGTGGTGTTCCCAATCGACCAACAGTTAATCTAAAGTGAGTTCCTGTGCTTTTAAATATTTTATTGATTGGCGACTCCATGGAGTGCTGTGTGCACCGCGACCGTATATGTTATATTAAAAGGAAGGTCAGCGTTGGTTGTAATGTTGATGTTTTATTGATAGGAGAATCAATTTTCGATCATATAGTGATCATATTAAACTCAGACACTGGATCAAATTATCAATAACCAAAACTGAGAAGCGATCACAATTGTGATCACTGTGGTCGAAAATCAATTCTGCTATCAATAAAACATCAATATTACGACCAATGCTGACCTTCCTTTTAATTAATTTAAATATTTTGTTAGTCTGAAGCAATTTTATTGTAATGATATCTTGTATACTTTGTTTATTGCATTGGAAGACAAGAGTATTTCTTGTGATTTCACTTGTTTCGCAACCAAACAGCTGACTAGATTCCATCATACTTGTTGTGCAGTGAATCAAAGAAAGAAATTAAAAGAATTTTAGCTTCACCATTTGTTATATAAAGTAACTTAATCATAGAACTGTAAGCTAATCCTCCAACTGATGTCAACAAACAGCATAAAAATAATAATACAAAGATGTTCTACATACATACAATAAAAATCTAACACTGAATTACCCCTTGCTCAAATTATCATTTCATCATCTATGAATTCTTCTACTGAATAGCAGCATTTCTCCCAAAGCATTTGCTGTAGCCTTATTTTTAGATTCTCTGGCTTCATATAAAGTACATTTTTGTCCATTAACTTATTATATGTCATCCTCATATACTGTGAAGTCTGTGCATATAATTTCAGTTTGTATGTGTGTAGCATAGATTCTCCTCAAGTATTTTTGTCTGCTGTGTAGGAAGACTATAATTTCATAAACATTTAGTATATGCAGTATCTGAAATAATAGGTGACAAGATTCTGTTTGCTGTAATTTTTTTTTTTTTTTGCTCATGTCAGTAGAATTTGTTAGCATGTGCAATGTGCATTGCAAATGCAAGACAGCTAATCATATTTGATAGGAAGTCAACATGTGTACTGCAGCTGAAGTGTTTGTCCACATTTAGTCCTGGGAATCTGATAATGTCAGCTTCTTCCATAAGTTAATTGTTATGTATTTTAAGTTAAGGGCGATGTACTTGAGGACAATATTATGGAAATGGAAGAGGATGTAGATGAAGATGAAATGGGAGATACGATAGTGCGTGAAGAGTTTGGCAGAGCACTGAAAGACCTGAGTCGAAACAAGGCCCCGGGAGTAGACAACATTCCATTAGAACTAGTGACGGCCTTGGGAGAGCCAGTCCTGACAGAACTCTTCCATCTGGTGAGCAAGATGTACGAGACAGGCGAAATACCCTCAGACTTCAAGAAGAATATAATAATTCCAATCCCAAAGAAAGCTTTTGACAATGTTGACTGGAATACTCTCTTTCAAATTCTAAAGGTGGCAGGGGTAAAATACAAGGAGCGAAAGACTATTTACAATTTTTACAGAAACCAGATGGCAGTTATAAGAGTCGAGGGGCATGAAAGGGAAGCAGTGGTTGGGAAGAGAGTGAGACAGAGTTGTAGCCTCTCCCCGATGTTATTCAATCTGTATATTAAGCAAGCAGTAAAGGAAACAAAAGAAAAATTCGGAGTAGGTATTAAAATCCAGGGAGAAGAAGTAAAAACTTTGAGGTTTGCCAATGACATTGTAATTCTGTCAGAGACAGCAAAGGACTTGGAAGAGCAGTTGAATGGAACGGACAGTGTCTTTAAAGGAGGATATAAGATGAACATCAACAAAAGCAAAACAAGGATAATGGAATGTAGTCGAATTAGGTTGGGTGATGCTGAGGGAATTAGATTAGGAAATGAGACACTTAAAGTAGTAAAGCATTGGAGGGCAGCGTGGAGGGTAAAAATCGTAGAGGGAGATCGAGAGATGAATACACTAAGCAGATTCAGAAGGATGTAGGTTGCAGTAGGTACTGGGAGATGAAGTAGCTTGCACAGGATAGATTAGCATGGAGAGCTGCATCAAACCAGTCTCAGGACTGAAGACCACAACAACAACAACATGTCTAATGTTTGGTATAGCATAGTACACTTAATCACAAATTACTCACGACCTTTTACGTTAACTTTGTTAGATGAACATTGACTCCTATGACATCAATCCATGTAGGTTGTAACTAAACTGGGAACCATGTGACTGATAGTTTATAATACTGTCAGTTTTAGCAGGAAGCTAACAGCTTTTCTGAAACAAATACCTTTGACTGTATTGTAAAACTGGCTGTGGCATAAAATTATTTTTGACATTTGATTACATCTTTATAAATACAAAAGCAGTGGCATAAAAATTACTTCACATTGGTATATTCTTCCTTTACTCCTTTTTCTTCTTTCGTTTGAAGTATACTGTTATGATATGTTTTCACATGCAGTATATAACTAAAGGAAAACTTGAATGGCACTTACATTAATTGTTGTTACTTAGCACTGTGCAGAAAGGCATGTTTGTTGACTGCATGCATTGTAAGTATCTGTAATTTTTTCCATGGTTGTTACTTTTGAATCTTTTCCTGTACCTTTTTAGATAATTTCAGTCTTCTAGGGGTATGTTATGCCATATGTTATGAGGTTATAATGTTGAGAAAGTTTAATAGTTGTGCACAGTCTGTTGGGGGTGTTGTTTACAGCCAGTTGAGGCTACTGGGCTGGGAATGGTAAAAGATCATCAGCAGTCATAGTGATATACAGCTGTGAAGCTAATACGCCTATTACTGAGTCTAGGGTTTGGGCTCTTGCTAGGTTATGAGATATTTTCCTCATGCTAATTTCAGAAACTGTAATACACAAGTGCACTTGCAAGAAAATCCGAACAATGGATTGACAGGTGGTGCTTGCATAGGAGCATAGGAGAGTACTGACTCTGAGTGCTTAGCCTAATTGTTAGTGCTTCACACACAGTCAGCTGGGGGGGGGGGGGGGGGTGACCATTATGGACCTGTCTGGGTGGCTGCAGTTAGCTAATAGGGAGCAACAGAAGAGCTTAGTACCATACGTAGGAGTACAGCTGAAGATTGGTGGTATTGCTGTTGCAAAATGAATCTTCTCTTTGTTGACAAAGGTGCAAATGGAAATGTAGTTTTCACTGTTGCCAGTGATTCATGAAATTTATGTGTATTTTAACATTTATTTGGGCTCTATAAAGATGTTTTTGTTATATGGAAAGGGAAATAAAACATGTACAGAAGTAATAAATTCTGATACACATGTAGCATTTCTGTGGAGGAAGGAACGGGTATATTTTTGACCAGTGTCACCGTGACATATTATAGCTGGGTTTGTATGCAAAAAATATATTACATGTGGAGTATAACTGTTGCCAAAGTGTCACCTATCAAAGAGAAGTGTATTTCATGCATTTAATCTCTCTCTATTTTAGACATGAAGAATATTCTCGTTCTGTGCAGTTCCAGTACATTTTACCTTCCTTTTCTCCTTATTTTGTGTATTTATTTATACTTTCCTTTCTTTACTGTAGGACACATTCTGAGGCATCAAGGGATGACCAATTTAGTATTGGAGGCAAGCATGTAGGGTAAAAATTGTAGAGAGAGAGCAAGGCATGGTTACACTAAACAGATTTAGAAGGATGTAGGTTACAGTAGTTACTCAGAGATGAAGAAGAATGCACAGGATAGAGTAGCATGGAGAGCTGCATCAAACCAGTCTCTGGACTGAAGACCACAACAACAACCACCTTTCTTTTGGTGAAAAGATTTATAAAAATTCTTGAAGTCAGAGGTTCATCCATGGTTTTTAATATGCAGATTTGTCAATTTATGCTGTATAATAAAACAGGACCAATAAAAAATCAATACCAATTTGTAATTGCATCTTGTGACTTATAGTTGTAGTTTTTTGACAGAAAATCATTTGTTACATTTTATGTGAATGTAGGCTCTTTTATTATTCATGTTGTCTTTGAACTTCTAACACATAACAGTAGAGCAGGCGCACCACTCTTCCATTAGTCACCATATATTTTATAACCCAGAACATAATTTACATAACATGATCTCAAACTTTGGAAAAATTGTGTTTATTTTGTGAATGCTGTTATTGAACATTTTAATTCTAAACTTTTTTGTGAGCTCAACTGCATATTTGAACCTTTTAGGCTAAAATTTAAATATTTCATCAAAAGTTAATACAAAGTGCTTCACTTGAGGTTTACTTTATTTTTCAGTTTAGTGCACATTCCCTGCATTTAGGGCCCCCTGAACATAAGCCACTGTTGCACAAAGGAAAACCCAGGATGGAATGTAACAATACGAGAGAAGGAAAGTTGCTACTCACCATATAGCGGAGATGATGAGCCGTGATAGGAGCAATAAAAAGATTCACACAATCATAGCTTTCGGCCATTATGGCCTTTGTCAGCAGTAGACACACACACACTCACACAAGCACAACTTGCACACACATCTGCAGTCTCAGAGAGCTGAAACTACACTGAGAGCAGCAGCACCAGTGCATGATGGAAGTGGCAACTGGGTGGGGGTAAGGAGGAGGCTGGGGTGGGGAGGGGGAGGGATAGTATGGTGGGAGTGGTGGACAGTGAAGTGTTGCAGTTTAGACGGAGGGCAGGAGAGAAGGTGCGGGGGCGGGGGGGTAAGTAGCGGAAAGCTGGGTGTGGTGGTGAAATGACGGCTGTGTAGTGCTGGAATGGGAACAGGGAGGGGACTGGATGGGTGAGGACAAGGAGTAACAAAGGTTGAGTCCAGGAGGGTTACAGGAACGTAGGATGTATTGCAGGGAAATTTCCCACCTGCACAATTCAGAAAAGCTGGTGTTGGTGGGAAGGATCCATATGGCACAGGCTGTGAAGCAGTCATTGAGATGAGGGGTATCATGTTTGGCAGTGTGTTCAGCTACAGGGTGGTCCACTTGTTTTTTGACCACAGTTTGTTGGTGGCCGTTCATGCGGACAGACAGATTATTGGTTGTCATGCCTACATAGAATGCAGCAGAGGATGTATTAGACCTAGAAGCAAGACTTGTCTCTCTCTCTCTCTCTCTCTCCTCTCTGTGTGTGTGTGTGTGTGTGTGTGAGAGAGAGAGAGAGAGAGAGAGAGAGAGAGAGAGAGAGAGAGAGAGAGAGAGAGAGTGTATGTGTGTTTGTTTGTGCAGGAGGCGGGGGGAGGGGGTCTGTGTGGCTCACTTAATACAGAGGTTATACCGTATATAGCTGTTGTTCACTATTTAGTTTCAAGGGCTGTTAACCTTACATTTTACTAAGATCCAGCTATTTTTTCTTTTATTGCAATAATGTATCAAGTTTCCTTTTTTCTGTTAAACTAATTATAGAGTGTAGACTGCAGAATATTATGATTAGTAACTGTGACTTACTTCAATATTCTGATGTAATCCCAAAGGACAATTGAGAGAGAACCATCTGTTACTGTTGAACTTGAATGGCAGCGTCCCACACTGACATATGGTGAACTTCTTGGCTATCGGTTACGCTACGGCGTCAAGGATCAACCATTAAAAGAAGAAATGTTGAAGGGCACCACAGTACAACATCGCCGGATACCTGAACTTGGTAAGTTCAGACACTGCTTTCATAATTCTGTTTCAGTTATGTCACAATTTTCAGGAAAGAGATACATGTGAACATATTTTTAAAAATCCAAAGAGCATAAGCAGTGATGGAATTTCAGATAAGATAACAATAGACAGATTTACTTATTGTACAAAAGACAGCAACAGTCATCAAGAGATAGACAAAAGATGGCTAAATCTGAAATGTTTCAAGCCAAATACCTAATCTCCCAAAGGACATAGAGATTGGTAACAAGTGGAAAATACTGGAAAATTTTAATGTAAGACTGGTTGGGGGATACACTTACAATCCTAACTGATAAGGGTTACAGCAGGACAGAGGATGAAAATTTTTGTTATTAATTTTTGAGCTCGGATGATATGCCATGCTTCTCAGGACTGAGAGTTGCAGGTGATTTTCCAGTTCAGTATTCCTCTCAGCAGGCTCACAACTCTTTTGTGAGTTCATGACATGAACTCTTTTGCAAGTTCATGTTTGGCAAACACAACTCTTAAGTCCACAGTGCTACTTCTCCTTCTCTCTTGGAATTCTAACTATTCTCTGTTCTGTCCCTCCCCCTTAGGGACCCAGCTAGCAATGACTGTGTACACGTCTGCCAGTTGTGGGGCTACATAGCTGGAGCTTGGCCAGTGCAGCCCATTCAACACTGCTGTGTTCTTTGAGATTTCTTTAGAATCACTGTTGTTGTGACAATCAAACTTTATTTGTTGCAGGCAGTCGGGGTCTTGATTTAACTATTCGTATCATGAGGGATTTGAAGAGTTTAATTGATTTATTTTAAATTGTTAGCAAGCACCTTTGTGGAGAATGCCATACTTCAGTTGTAATAAGCCATGCCCAGGCAGACAGCTCCTACCTGAGTGGACTGTTTAGTTTCCATAGCTGTTTGTGGGGATAACGTGTTTACAGAGATAACTAAACACACTTCCCAGCAGAATGGATGTAATGCTGTAATAAAGCCACCAAAGCAAACAAGAGCTAGTTCTCATGATCAAGCTTCTCCTGGAGATCATAACAACACATGTTCCATAATACAGGCCGTGTTTATAGAAATAAATATGAAGAAAGAACATTTGATAAAGAGGGTGTGGCTGGTGCATTTACATTTATTAAGTGGTTAAGAAATGACACTTTCTTTGTCGAGATAACAGCAGCTCAGCAAGGTACAAATGTAATAAAAAGTAAGAAACTTTGAGAGTACCCAATCAAAGTATAGCTACATTCAACATGTAATTCAAGTAAAAGTGCCATGATGTGCCAATATATGTGATGAGCCATAAGACGTAAAACCCCTTTTTATATTGTGAACAGTTCATAATACTGAAACAAGATTTTCAGCAAGTTATAGTGTGCAGCCAGATGTTAGTATGCCTAGGGGCAAATAATTTTGTTGCATGGTTAATACCCATAACTTGTATCAAGCAAGATACTGAAACAGGTAATTTGTTTTTTAGAAGAATGATATACTCTTTCTAACAACACTCATTAGCTCTTGAACATGTGTGCGCAGTGATGTAGTGCTTCTCAATGCTGGCACCGAAACTTTTCACAGAAGTGTCTGAGAAATGTTTTTAATTGAAAGGCATGATTGCTGAAATCAGCTATTGTGGTTTAAACGCTGCCAAGTATGGCTCTCATGCCAGGCTCTGTTGTTATATGTAGCAAGATGCCTACACTGCTACCTCATGGACCTACTACATATGGCATACCACAATTTTCCTGTACAGAACTACATTTTAACATCTAGTGTATCAGATCGTGCTTAGGAAAACTACACTGCATGACAAAAAATGTGGAGCACCCAGTAGATATGTTTTGATGTCAACAGAACTTTGTACACACCTTTGGCAGGTATGTAAATTGAATTTCACTCCGACAGGTAGAATGGCCATCAAAGTGCATTAGTGTTGTTCATGTTTAGTGTACTTACCAGACCTAGTTGGGTCTATAATGGTGTGAACAGAATCGTATGTTGAGTGATTACTGTGAAGGACATGGAGATACTGTGTACTTGTGTGAGATAGTGTTATCAGCACCTGACAGAGTTTGAAAGGGGCCTCGTTGTGAGTCTCCATTTAGCCAGCTAGTCGATTCGTGCAATATCTAGAATTGTGGGGCATTCGGATGTGGCAGTGGCCTGTTGTTGGTCTGTATGAGAACATGAGGGAACTCATACTCATTGACAAGTTCTGATTGTGCAGGACTGACCACTACAAGGGATGATCACCATATTGTACACCAAGCACATTGTAACGCCTCTACATCTGTCTTGCCGTCTGAGAACAAGTAACAGACTCCCTGCAATATTCTGTGTCATCCTACTTGTTTGGTCAGAGACTAGGGAATTACCATTCCATGTATAGGTTGCAGTTAACACCACAACACAAATGTCTGCATTTGGAGTGGTGGCATGACTGGGAAGCCTGGACTGCTAATGACTGGCATCACATAGTGTTCAATAGTTAATCACAGTTCTTACTACCCCAGCTGCCCATCCACGCCAAGTACAGTGGCGACTTGGGGGGGGGGGGGGGGAGGGGGGGCGTCCATTCTTCCAATGTCTTGGAGAGCCACAGAGACATTACTCATAGTTTCACGGTGTGTAGGGTGTGATGGGAAATTACTTCACTTCATGGCTGGTATTGATTGAAGGAAAGTCAACAGCACATTGACACATCATGGACATTCTGCTCCCTCATGTGTGACCTCTCATGTGACAGTATCATGGCTCTATTTTTCAACCCGATGGGCTTGTCCACATATAGCGTGTGTCTTTACAAAATGTCTGCATGATGTTGAGGTACTTCTGTGGCACTAAGATCCCCAGACCTGTCCGTGGCAGAACATGTGTGGGATTATCTTGGATGTCAACTCATCAGGATATCAAGGACCAGTTGCATCAGTTGTGTGCCAGCATGCCTCAGGAGGGGATACTGTGGCTTTAAGACACCCTTCTCAACAAATCAGTGCATGC
Source organism: Schistocerca piceifrons (assembly GCF_021461385.2). NCBI lineage: Eukaryota > Metazoa > Arthropoda > Insecta > Orthoptera > Acrididae > Schistocerca > Schistocerca piceifrons. The sequence goes on from NC_060140.1 coordinate 105,575,100, forward strand.
ATCCAGGTCAGAGGGGGCTCAACTTCATACTGATAAGTGGGCTTATACCGTCAGGTTCTTTGTGAATTTGACTATATTTTGTAATCACTGAAATAACATCACGTGCCCTTTCAGCCTATGAAGTTTCATTTTGTTTTTCATCCTCCACTTCTGGGCACTTCACTTTTTTTATCTGCCAGTATAAATTACTTTTGCTGTACCAACACCACGTGTTACAATCTATATCAGAATTTTTAGTGTTCTGTATATAAACAAAGATGCTGTAACTTACCAAACGAAAGTGTTGGTATGTTGATAGAGACACTAAAAAACACACACACAAATTTCATTATTTCGCAACCCAAGGTTGCTTCATCAGGAAAGAGGGAAGGAGAGGGAAAGATGAAAGGATGTGGGTTTTAAGGGAGAGGGTAAGTAGTCATTCCAATCCCGGGAGTGGAAATACTTACCTTAGGGGGAAAAAAGGACAGGTATACACTCGCAAACACACGTATCCATCCGCATATATACAGACACAGGCAGACATATGTAAATGCAAAGAGGTTGGGCAGAGATGTCAGTCGAGGCGGAAGTACAGAGGCAAAGATGTTGTTGAATGGCAGGTGAGGTACGAGCGGCGGCAACTTGAAATTAGTGGAGGCTGAGGCCTGGTGGGTAACGGGAAGAGAGAATATATTGAAGGGCAAGTTCCTTTCTCCAGAGTCCTGATAGGTTGGTGTCAGTGGGAAGTATCCAGATAACCCCTACGGTATAACACTGTGCCAAGATGTGCTGGCCACACACCAAGGCATGTTTAGCCACAGGGTGATCCTCATTACCAACAAACACTGTCTGCCTGTGTCCGTTCATGCAAATGGACAGTTTGTTGCTGGTCATTCCCACATAGAAGGCTTCACAGTGTAGGCATGTCAGTTGGTAAATCATGTGGGTGCTTTCACACGTGTGTGTGTGTGTGTGTGTGTGTGTGTGTGTGTGTGTGTGTGTGTGTGTGTGCGCGCGAGTGTATACCTGTACTTTTTTCCCCCTAAGGTAAGTCTTTCCGCTCCCGGGATTGGAATGACTACTTACCCTCTCCCTTAAAACCCACATCCTTTCATCTTTCCCTCTCCTTCCCTCTTTCCTGATGAAGAAACCTTGGGTTGCGAAAGCTTGAAAATTGT